>NW_026535322.1:7596303-7652411 GCF_026225885.1 Hylaeus anthracinus | reverse complement strand
CAGCAACATTTCCTAATTACAAAATCTCGTCAGATCGCCAGATTTCGCAGCGTTGGCAAAGTTAGGAATCAGACGTTAAGAATTTGCATTCGCATTCGCATCGCGCTCGCGGGTAGCGGAGTACAGTAACGTCTCGATAAATGCACAAGCTCGGGATTGAAAGTGTGCATTTATCACGGAGTTCCCACATTCTTTGATCTTTGCCGACAGCTTCGGCCTATTTCGCTTATTTCTTTTCTTAATTGTCGTCGATGTTATCGATCTCTTATTTACGGGACAATTCAGCACAAATATAGCACAATACGGCACAAGAAAGAAAAACTAAAAATTCGAAAAGTCCAGGGCTAACTTCGCACACACGTGAAAGAGGAAGAAAATAATTTGTAATCCTCGAACGGTTCGACTAATTTCGTGTTATCGTAACTCTGTACATTATATTTGCGTTAATCTTGCTTTTTCTACGCATCTGTTGCCCCCCTCCCCCCTACCCTATCTAGCTAGGGTACCTCGGGGTCGCTAAACCCGTACTGTAGCCGCGTATTCGCATGCTACAGCCCCTGAGGGACGTACGAAATCTTCGAAGAATATTTTTGTTTCAAATTGTCATGTTCGTCCAGTTTGAGAACCACTGGCATAGACCGTATCGCGAATTCATCGTACTGTCAATGGCCCCAACATTATTATTTCGGTGTGTGACATTGCCAGTAGCGAAACTTTCAATCGACGTTCTCGGTCTCACACGCGAAATGGTACTACGCGGCATACTTAAACTGACGATAAACTGATTGAATTTCTGTCATTCCGTCCCCTATCTTATTCAATTTGTTCGACGATCCTCTTCACACGCCCACCAACGGCCGTATTGCGTGAACAATAGGGGACACGACGTTCATCGATCCGAAACGCTTCAATTCTAACTTTATAATTATACCTAGCGCAACGTCTCTGTTCGAAACTGGACGATAACGCCAGCCAAGAAAAGTATGCCCGTTCGATTTTCAGGGCGTTAACAATTGCGTGGAACTACCATTTGAACAAATTTTCAATATACATACATGAAGCGTTCTACTTCGTGCGATACGTATCGGAAACGAATTTGTCGTTATCTTTAAATGTGTACATGTACATGGTTGCTTTTAGTTTGTACGATTCTTTAAAGAATCGAATGTCTTTAAAGAGAAATGTCTCTAAGGCTAAAATTTTGTCGCGAGATAATTAGAAACTGTACGACCCAATATTTGTCCTATCGATTATTTTCTCATCAAAATGTACGAATTCTATCCGGACTGGTTTTCGTTACAAGTTAAGCCCTTACAATTAATTCGTTAAGTTCCGTGAGTTTCCTTAGTGAAAAGCTCTGTCACCCATACGTGATTGATGCATTTTTATAATGTGATCCTATCATCCTCTGTTCGTGTAAAATCGGAAACGATGGGAAATTCCGGAAGAAACGGTTATCGAGCAAACTACGGTATCAGCGTAACGTGCTCAACGACGCATCGTGATATATCGCGATGTTGCAATCGCCTGGCGACTAGAAAAAGAAACAATACCCTTCAGACAATAAACCCGTTCCTCTTCATCTTTGAGCACCGACTTATCAAAACGTCCGATATTTATCGTGACGCGTCGCGTCGACATTTGTTCACGTTTAATTAAGAGGGTGGCGCTACGTCATGTTCCTTTGGGAACAATGTTGCGCGCCAGAAGTAGCGATTGTGCTACGTGAATGACGAAGTTGAACTGAAATGTCAAGTCGAGACAGCTGACTCTCTTATAACAAGATTAATTCGTACCGTGTTACTAATACATATACATCAATTACGATATTGTATCCTAACCATGAAACCATACCGTATAAATAAAAACTATATATATATATATAAATATATGCAATATATATATGCCCGTTCGATTTTCAGGGCGTTAACAATTGCGTGGAACTACCATTTGAACAAATTTTCAATATACATACATACATATATATATATTGCATTATATTGATATACATATATATTAATGCAATTAATACTAATGTAATTGTATTTTTGAAGCTCCGATTTGGAGGTAAAGTGTCGGTTTGAAATTCGACTCATTTAACACGTTGGCTGCCAAGTTGAGACTCGTGAAAATTGTTACAAAGTTAAAATTATGTCTCGAGACTATTAAAGATTAGATAAGTTAACATTCGTTGTAGTATAGAATTTGTTAACGTCGCCAAATTTTCGAATCCTATCCGGCTTCGTTTTCATTATTGCCTCACACCTTTGGAATTAATATTTTTAGTTCCTTAACAAAAAGTCCTGTCACCCATTTCTGGGTGATGTGACGACCAACGTGTTAATAAAATAAAATTTAATTGTGTTTCGCCGTGCAAGCTAGACCGATCGATAAACATTCCAATACACTTTTACCTTCGGCAACGGCCCTCTCGGGTTTATTGAAAATCGTGAAAGCGCGGCGGCGGGAAATGCAAAAAATCGCCGATAAGAAGGCCGCGTAGATCGAAGACATACGAATCTTCCGCTCGGCGGAGCATGATCTGATAAAATGTATCGCCGCTTCGTTCTGCTCGAGAATTCCTATCCTCGTTGTTGTTGCTTTTCCTTGCCGCGTTTAATAGTCGACGAAGCCTTTTGCCGCGCGCGTTCGCCTATCGCGTCCTCGACGCTCCATGTTATCGCAATATCGTCCCTGCTCGAGGTGCATGGCTCCGACTAGATACGGAGAAAAATTTTCGTTGAATAACAGGCGACGAGCGACAAAGTTTTTCTGCGTTCTACGTGGAATAGTTCACGTCGTCCACGTCTACTGACACGTCCCGACGCCTTCTAACACTTCTTAATATCGCCTAATAAACGTGTTAAGTTTATAGTATTTGAATTTTAATATATTTATATCTGTTGCAGACTTTGGACTTCGACAGGGATGGTCTGACGAAGCTGAAAAAAGCAATCAAAGCTATACACAATTCTGGAAACGGTAAGTACGATGTATCTATTACATTAATAAAGTAATTGGTAATTCTTCTGATCATTCTTCTGTAGAATTTATTTCCAAATTCGTAGCTGGTTAAGTGTTAATCAATAAACAAGGTTCACAAGGAACGCTGCATAATCGGCGTATTGTTTTGTCAATCGTTTGTTCTTTTTATTGTTGCAGCTCACGTCGATAACGAAGTATACCTTGGAAGGGCGCTGGAAAGGCTCGGCGACGCGGCTCTGAAAGAACAGGAACCGGATATCGGTGCAGCTTTCTTAAAGTTCGCGGTCGTCACAAAAGAATTGAGTGCTTTAATGAAGACTCTGGTGCGTGCGAACACTTACATATACCTTTTTGTCGACACGCACGCTACTTTAACACGTTGACTGCCAGAGAAATATTTTTGAAAATTTCTGCCAGAATTAAATATTATTCAGACTATCGGAGACTACATAATCAAACATCCGTCGTGGTATTTATTTTTGTAACTTCATCAAAATACACGAATTTCATTTAAATTCATTTCCTGTGAAGCTTAACTTTCAGAATTAATTTTTTTAGTTTTTCAGTGAGAAGCACTGTCACCCACGTATGGGTGACGTGGCGATCAACGTGTTAAAACATCACCACCTATGAAACGAAACATACTCATTTAATAACCTGCCTCCTCTTCGTGTCAACTATTTGTATACAAAGTTTTTCCATACGTTTCATAATGATTAACAATAAAATACACGTTACATCGTTTGGAATATAAGACGTACTTCAAATTTAAATCTCGATTCTTCATCTGAATCTAAATGAATCTAGATCATTTTTAATTACTCTAATTGTTCTTCCTGCTTTCCTCCGAAAGATGCAGAATATTAACAACATCGTGATGTTTCCCTTGGACTCGGTGCTGAAGGGGGATCTCAGAGGTGTGAAAGGTGACTTGAAGAGACCGTTCGAAAAGGCGTGGAAGGATTACGAGGCGAAGTACGCGAAAATCGAGAAGGAGAAGAAGCAGCACGCGAAAGAGGCTGGCCTCATTCGGACGGAAATTACGCCGGCCGAGATCGCCGATGAGATGGAAAAAGAGAGAAGATTGTTTCAATTGCAAATGTGCGAGGTGAGGCGCCCCCCCAAACCCTTCCCTTCCCTTTCGCCGAATCGTCTCTGGAACAAACGACAGTAATTCTCTGTATTTATTATGCTGATTGTTTCAATTTGTGATACGGATTTCTGTGACCTGCGGGAGGAATCGCTGACCGCTTGAAACGAATACATGCAGCATTGTCCATTGATTTTAGAAGGAAATCTTTCGAAAAAGAAGAAAACTTCCTGTACGTAATAAACAATGAACATCGAGGGGAATTGTTACAATAAAAATTTAGTAGATAATCGAGAAGAAAAATAAAAGACGAGTATTTAAATTTAAGAAGAAGAAGAAATAAAGAATTATTTAAAGACATCAATTATCTTTTTGATAGTCATTGTTTATCCCGAAAGCAGAACTAGAAACCAGCGTTTGCAGCTAAAACAGAAAAAAAAAAAAAAACAGTTGATCGCGTTAAATCCGTCGTCCAAGTTTTCTGGGAAGTAGTATAACTGGTGTAATATCGGTAAACCGAGCTTAAAAGAGTTAACTTCTATCGACTAAGATTATGTAACGAGAAGTAAACATAGTATCGTTTGCACCGTACATTAGTAATACCCCTCGGAACACAAGATACAGAGTAAATAATATTTTTACTGGACATCTTCGAAACCAGCATACTTCGGTATTTTGTTCTAAAATCAATGAATGAGAAGATTACTTTCGACAATCTTATTGTAATTACGTGTGTATCTTTTATCTTACTATGCTCTGTTATCTTTTCCAGTACTTGATAAAGGTAAACGAAATCAAAACGAAAAAAGGAATTGAACTACTGCAGCATCTAGTCGAATATTATCACGCGCAAACCAAGTAAGTTTTCGGTTAACGAAACCGATTCTATCTCGCGTCGTTATAATTTTTCATAAAAGAGAAAGTATCTATCGATGCTTACACAACTATTGCTCGTTATATAAGCGTGTTCATATTATTAGATTATTCTAGGTAATAAAGATCCTATTTACAGAACACGTCGTAACTTTAAAAATAGGATTTCCCTTTCATAAAAATAAAAATTACTTTTCCCTTGTAACAACATATTTTTACATATAATACGCGCAGAGCTAAATGTACTTGATATGAGAATTTGTTTACACAGTTACTTTCAAGACGGCCTAAAGACCATCGAACACTTTGGCTCGTACGTGGCGGATCTGAGCGTCAAGTTGCAAAAGATCAGACAAACGCAAGACGAGGAGAGACGGCGATTAACAGAACTGAGGAACCTCCTTAGAAGCTCGGGCTGCGACAAAGAGGTAAACACGATGATTGCGAACCTCCGTCGGTTTCCGACTACGTGAATCTGCGAACATTCAAGATTATACGATTTTTCAGTTGAACGTAAACGCGAATGCAGGATATTCGCTTCACCAGCTCCAAGGCGACAAGCAGCACGGCGTCACTCGGTCTGGCCACCTACTGAAGAAGAGCGAAGGGAAGATGAGGAGGGTTTGGCAGAAAAGGAGATGTGCCGTTCAGGCGGAGGGTTATCTCGACATCTGTCACGCGGACGAAAATAAACCACCCACGAGGGTGAATTTATTAACCTGCCAAATTAAGCTTGTACCAGACGATAAACGGGGCTTTGATCTCATTAGTTGTAAGTTGGGCTACGATACGATACACTCACGAATGAAGATTAAGCTGCTTTGCATTCATTCTTCTTCGATTCTTTGTTGTAAATGCATTCAGCGATGCTTGAAATAAATTCCCACGTGGTGTCCTGAAATATAAACAAAAGTATCTTAATACGCTAAGTACCTTGGCCTGTTCCAGACAACAGGACGTACCACTTTCAAGCGGAGGACGAGGCAGACCAACGAGCGTGGATGTCCGTTTTGGTGAACTGCAAGGAACGCGCGTTGCTTCGAGCGTTCGACGCCAGCGGCAAGGCGGAAGCTGGCAGCGGAAATCCAAGCTTAGTCGAGCTACAACAGGCTGTGATCCGGTGCGTGATGAGGTTACCTGGAAACGACCAGTGCTGCGACTGCTCCTCGCAAAATGGTAAATCCGATAGAGAAGAGCAGAGTTAACGTAGAGTTTTCTTTCTTCGGACGCGATATATTCTACAAAAGAAATTCTTCTTGATCCGCAGACGCTACGTGGTTGTCTACGAATTTCGGCATAATAGTATGCATAGAATGTAGCGGAATTCATCGAGACTTGGGAGTACACATATCCAGAATACAGTCTCTGACGTTGGATAACGTGGGCACTGCTCAACTACTTCTCGCGCGACACATGACTAATCAGGCGTTCAACGAAGTGATGGAAGCTACATTGCACCATAACCTCAAGCCAACGCCAACGTCGACTATGTGAGCTATACATATCTCTCGTTAAAAGTTCTTACGGTTAGCTTCTGGTTGTAACACATGTCCTTTCCAATCGCATATAAACCGTGATTAATTTGTTGTTTTTACATAATCTGTAAATCAGTTTGTGAATTCCTGTACCATTCAGGGAGGAAAGATACGAGTTCATAAGGGCAAAGTACGTGGACAAGAGATACGTGATGAACACTTGCGCGGATGAACGAGATCTGCTTTCTGATTTAGAGCATGCCGTTAATAATCGTGATTTGCAACAACTCCTCCAAGTTTATGCCGAGAACGTGGATCTGGCTGCACCGTTGCCAACGTCGGTACGATTTTTTCAACATTCTTCCTAAGCGAGCGATCGTTCGAATCGTTAAAAAGAACATTTGCGTACAGCTTTTGCAACTTGGGAATATTCCTTTGTAGGATCTGGGCGAAACGGCGTTGCATTTAGCCATTTTGCGCGAGATGGGAAATAGCTTGCATATCGTCGACTTCCTAGTGCAAAACATGTCGACTGGCGGTATAGATAGGACTACCATCGACGGAGAAACGGCCCTGCATCTTTGCGCGAGACACGACAGAGCAGAAGCGATGAAACTGTTGCTACGAGCTGGCGCTGATCCAACGCATCGAAACAAACAGGATAAAACGCCTCTTGACATTGCGCAGGAAATGGGTCATCATACCTGCAAAGAATTGGTAAAGTATTACTACGATTGCCAGTTTGCGTGTAACGATACCAATGGTCGCATCATAACGGGGACCGAACGTTTTATCGTCTTTAGCTGAGTCACGCACTGCAAAGACAGAAAACATTGTTCGACAACGTTAATATCGATTGGAATCTCTCTCACGACGAAGGCTCCACAGACTTCTCGGATGACGAAACGATAATAGAAGATAGGGTATGTTAATTATATAAAAATTCCTCGTACACAGAAAGATTGACGAGTTATTCAAGGTGAACGTATTGGAACGTAACCAATTGTTTGGCATCTTTGGCTCTTCTCTTTTAGAATGGATGTTTAACACCTGAGAAGAAATCCCGCAGCAGACCGCCTTCTTACGTAGGCGGCGGTGGCGGTGGTACCGGACCAGGAGATTCCCCGGTGACGTTACGAAGTCGAAGTAGCACTTGCGACAGTTTGCAAAGCGGTTCTTCTCCAAGTTCGTCGACGAACAGACAACAGATGCCTCCACCGCCACCACCACAATCAAGGAAACCTGTTGCTGGTACTTATCTCTTGCGGGGTTAACACATCGCATTTACATTGCACTCGAGTTCTCACTTTATCCTATCATTTTTTTTTCCTCCTAAACTTCTCCTAAAGATCTAACATTTCGTTACATATACGAACGAGTGTCCCGTGAAAAACTTGTAAGTAACAATTAAAAGAACGAAATAAATAAATTTGATCTATACGTACTTTTCTTTTATAAAATTATACAAGCGTTCTGTAAATCTACAGAAGTCTGAAATTCACTGAACTGTAATTGCCCTCCCACTTTCCCTTAAAAAAAAAAAGTAAAAAAAAAAAAAGAACACGCTTGCAACTCTTGAACGTTACACACCCCACGAAAATATAGATTTTAATTTGATCTGTTTTTGTTCTAGTTCCTGCACCGATGGCGCCAGATATAACAGTGAATATCCACGGCTCGCTGAAGAAGAGGGTAGCTCCACCACCACCACCACCGGCTGGAAGTACAGGTGGTATACCCTCCTCTCATTATGGTACACTACCTCCGTCCGCGTCCTTAGCAGCGTCAACGCATAGCCGTACAACGAGCGAACCGATCTTAGCTGGGCATTCTTTACATACTCTACCACATGCGTTAAATACATTAAACAGTCAGCATCATAAAAGATCGCCCAGTGGAGATTCTTCAACGGGACACGGTGCGTTTGAAAAGTCACGCTAACTTCTCTACGAACTTGCCCGTCTTGGTTCTCGGGTAAACGTAAATTCGTTCAAACCTTTCCATTTCTGAAACTAACCATGCCCCGTCTGTTCGTTAGGTGCGGACAAAGTGAACAGTTCGACGTTACAGAGACCGAGGAATCCTCCGCCACCAGCTCCATCTGGGGTCAATTCGTCGAGACTGAGCAACGGCCGTAGCAGCGAATCGTTGAGCTCGATGTGCTCGGATCACGGTTTGGGGAATCCCGTTCCTCCTCCACGCAAGGTAAATTGAAAATATTTTATATGAATTGGTATACTTTCTTTTCTTGGTATTTATACATAGAAAAAAAAAATGAACAGTGGCGTAACTAATTAATTACGAGGCGTGACTAAATTTTACAGTTAAGCCATCTACAGGAAAGTTGATCCTTCCCTCCGCATCTCGTATTCAATATTCATTACTTATCGTTGGACTGCGGATCTTCATGACAAACGAAAATTCCATCTAAATTGGAATTTATTTTACTCTGCAAATATTATAGCGTGGACTTTACTTTCAATATTTTTTAATAAATTTTCTATAAATGAAATTAACTGATATCCTCGAATTCTCGCAGCCTTAGTTACGCCACTAGCAAGGGGCAAATTTTCGAGAGAAGTAGAAAATGCCGAAACAAAATGTCGAGGAATAATCCCGTTTGAAAAATGTTATTTTCGAATATGTAATGCAAACCTATTAAGACATTGTTTCACGCTAAAGCGAATGGACGTTTTATTTTTATTTTATTTGGCGCAATCATCAATAGATTTTTCTAACATCACCTTTTTAACGCAGTATGTGTATGTATATACATCCATTCGAATACTTGTCGTTCATTTAACATACGTACTAACTACAGAAACTTTGAACTAACACGATGTTACTACCATCATTTATTTCCATATAGTTAGTCGACAATAGCTGCACTTCGATTCGTTTTTTCGAACTTTGGTAATTTGCGTATCATGTCAATCGCACACCATTACCGAGTGATTTTTTTCAGTAGAAATCGTACATCTTCATCGTTCGTATACGTCATATTTTTATTACATATTATCGTTGGGTAAACCTTTGCAATTATATAACGCACATTTTCCTTTCATAAATTACCTAATTCATTCATTCGTATCACTTGGAAAAACAGCTGGAGCAAAATTCTAAATGTCAATGTACTAATCTTGCTAATAATTTTTGTAACTTTAGCTATGCCATACTAAAAAAAAAAACAAAGAAATGTATTCTACACTACAGAATGTATGGTTAGACGATGTAACGTTACATGAAAATCTCTGATTTGCATTAGGAAAATAAACAAATGAATATCGTGATCAGGAAAATGTTTATGATAGTGTTTCTTTTAAATATTAATAGGGAAAAATTACCTTCAACACAAAAAACGATATTTAGACACTGCATGTATATCAAAGACAGTGCTTTATGGTTTGTTATTAACCATTGTTGGTACAGCGAAGGGACCGATCCAGGCTAGAGAGCTACGCCGAGGAGCCTTCATCTTTGCTCCCAAATCTGAATCTGGTAAACATCAGCCATCCCACATTACAGCTTGCTACACTTGAAACACGTGTTTTGTTTTGTCTGAATCTCAAAAATGAAAATTTACAGATTTCATTTTAATAATTTATGCTAATTTATACACGAATAAATTTACACATGTGCTTATCGAAAGGAAACAACATTTCAGAGTGTTTATTTCGGCAAGATATCACGCGTAGATTCTTAAAAGACTCGATACTTCGATTATCATATTTTCTACTCAACGATTAACATTAATCGATTAGAGAAAATTTTCTGCGTCGAACAACTAATAACGAATCAAAGCAGTGAAATGTTAATACGAAGATACTGCATTATCGAACGTTCCTTTCAAGTGTGGTAATGCTTTGCATGATCAGTCGTGCTGTCCGTAACCATCGTTTTTTTCATTGTCAGTGCTTTGCGTATAATTTTTGTGAAATTAACATTTCAACATGTATATTTCATTTACAAACTGGATTCCCAGTCTAAAATTATAAAAAGCGTACAATGTCTCGTAATGGAACGTACGAGATAATTAATACTGGATGATTGATATAGTTTTCTGTGTCAGTGTTCGTGCTTCCTGCGTATCCTACTTATGGATGCAACGTGTTCATTAATCAAAATTTGTCATGCCAGGATGCGTGCTTTAAAACTTAGTCCTCGCATGAATATCCAAAAATTTGTGTTTTACGATAGCGCTTGAACGCACTAAAATCTCCTCTAATTATTCCGAGATAATACTATCCTTGTGATATTGCAAAGTGGAGGAAGTTACTAGCAAACATAGCTAGACGACATTCTATACTATTTTTGCACGTCGACCCAGACGTAAGATGTCTTAAAAAATTTCAATGAACATTGAAAAGCATCTTTTCGACCTACCCGAATAACTTTATGGACAAACAAGATGTGTTACGAATATTTATAATTATCCATACCACGTTTATCTTCCACTTTGTTCGTAACTGAACATTGTATTGAAAGCTTAAATTTAGGAATTGAATCTAAAATGTATTATAACAGGCATGAAATTGATGCATACTATTGGAAATTCTAGTTTAGTAAATGTGAAACAATGATTAAATTGCGATGAATGACGCGGGAACTAATGATTCAAGTATTGCATTTTGTTACTATACACACGTCTAAGTGAACCGCGGTACACAAGAATTTTTAGGTGATATTTCAAGCTGCTGTAGAACCACTAATAAAAAAAATGCAGAATGCAGATATCAAGCAGACATTAAAGAAGCTAGGGGAGCAGAATATTGTACAATGTTAATATCCCAATATAATCTAGTGCTCTATAAAATACTAGCCTATTATATGCATGATACTTGTTATAGTAGGAAAGAAAAAAGAACGAATTAAGTAACATCTACTCGATCGTGCACGATCTTTACATATCGTTAGGGAACTCCTCCTTCTGCCTTTTCCACCTAGAATTTCCAATTTCTTGCGACCTGAGGAAGCATTATTCGTATTCGTCGCACTCTACTCTCGATGCTCTTAAAGAGTGCTTGCTTCATTCATGGAAAACTAAATCATACAGTCGTGTAGGTAAATAAGTTAACGCTTCCCAAAACAGACGTTACTCGTTGAAAATTAATAATAATAAAAAAAAAAAAAAAAAAAAAAACATCTAATGAGAGAAAACAGTAAGAAGATATTAAAAAAGAAATCATTTCAACAAACAACTCTAGGGATCATACCACTTCTAACAGAAGTCGATTAACGTGTAACGGGAATTACTCGGACGAAGTTATTTTCCTGACCAACCTCTGGTTCTTCGCAGTTCAACAAATTGAGTCAGAGAACAATCATTCCTTCACTCATTCGATTAAACTTTCTTAAAATGTCCTTTATCGCTTCTCAACGAATAAGAGGTATTTCCCGCGATGCGTTAACTTATTTATCAAGGCGACTGTACCGCGTCGACGAGCTTTCAACGTAAACCTATCACGGTTCTTTACCTTTTTTTAGCCAACTTCGTCGACTTTGAGCGGGTTGAGACGTTGCCGAGCGCTCTACGACTGCGAGGCCGACAACGAGGACGAGTTATCCTTTCGCGAGGGCGAGGTGATCATCGTCACCAACGAACAAACGGACGACGACAACTGGATGGAGGGTGCCCTGGAACGAGCCCCAGAAAGAAGAGGAATGTTCCCGATCAGTTTCGTACACATGCTGCAAGATTAACATTCGGTAAGCCTGAACTCGTTGGCAAGTGTTTCCAGTACTGCCAGCTCCGTGAGCATCGCTAGCCTCGGCAGGAAGAGTTGGATGCGGAAGCCGAAGGATTGAACGCGGTGTCGCAGTCTTACTTACTGTCACCGTCCTTCTACGTAACCGCACGGAGTACTACACTGTCAGCAAACTAATCAGCGACTGTACTTCTATACTACCAGTAGGCCTGGAACTTTTATACGTACATCTGTCCTTCGGCGTTGATAAACTTTGAATCTTTTTGGACCAGCCCTCTCTCGCTCGAGCGAAACTGCTACTCGCGAAACTACGCTGCCGCTGAGCGGTGCCAGCTTCTACCGATCCTGAATTCGCGTAATTCGAATTACGTTAACGTACGCGCTGTACGTATTTGTTCAATCTTACCATCGTCTGCGTCGTGCGAATACGGGAATAAAGATACAGTAACATGATTACAAATATATCGTGTGATATACCGGGTGATTCACGAGAAACAGAACACTTAATTATCTCAGTTCGACTTGAAGATAGAAGAAAATGTTAGAGGAAAATGTTGTACCGTTTAAGGGGGCAAATATGAGGGTACAACAAAAATTTCCGAATTTTCTAATTTTCGAGGTTTTTTTTTTTTTTTTTGAAGGTCATCGGTAATTTTTGGATTGCATCCTATATTTTCAACATCACAAGATTGTAGCTGACGTCAAGACGAGTACAACGATGTATTACACTATGACCTTCAAATGACTTTGAACCGAGAAATGAGAAATTTCTGTCTGATCAACGAAAATGCAATTTCTTTAACCATTTCAGCACGTGTACAGTGTTAATGGAAGGTAATTTCTAAGCACGTATAAACATGTTTATCGATAAGCTACAGGTATTTACTACCCAGTCGGTTATTGTCATTGAAGTATTCCGAATGTATCAGTTTATCGATATCAGTTTAACGATGCGTTATTCAAAGGAAGAGAGGTTCGAGGTTCTGCTCAAGGTCATTTGAAGGTCATAGTGTAACACATTGTTGTACTCGTCTTGGCGTCAGCTACAATCTTATGATGTTGAAAATATAGGATGTAATTCAAAAATTACCGATAACCTTCAAAAAACCTTGAAAATTAGAAAATTCGGAAATTTTTGTTATATCCCCATATTTGCCCCCTTAAACGGTACAACTTTTTCCTCTAACATTTTCTTCTATCTTTAAGTCGAACTGAGATAATTAAGTGTTCTGTTTCTCGTGAATCATCTGGTATTTGTAAGGGTTATATTGACAAGCAAGCAGCAGTCGTATTAGAAATTAGAACGTGGAGGGGGGGGGGGGGGCTGGTTTGAACGGATCAAAAGGACTATTTCCGTTCGTGTTGCATTCCTACATTGCTCGAAGCACCGTTATCTACAGATTGTCGTACACGTTGATCCAACAGACTGTCTTGTAAGGGATATCGCATCTGTGGAGTCGCGGATTCACGTGACGATTTATTTAGACGTTTAGTCTATGAGTAACAAGCATTACAACCCTCGGATTCTTTTGCACCATTGGGCCTTAGTTTTCCTAGTACTAATTGTGGAAGTTTATGAAGCTTAAATAAAAGAGAAGAAAAGCCAAGACAACAGTAATCTGTAGGTATGCCTTTAAACTTGATACTTTCCAAGGCACAACGAAACTTGATAAACTTTCATCATTGATATCGTAAACAGTAAGGCTCAATGGCGTAAAAATTTCGAGGGTTGTGATGTCCGTCACCTATGGAATAAATCCACGATTCCATTGACGTGACGTCCCCTCGTTAAAACCGAAAGACAATCAGGTTCGACACCTTTGCGAGAAAGATTGCAGTTCTGGATTTACCATTGTTATCATTGTTAAGCCGGCGACTGACTTGCAACAGAACATTGTAACAGAACTCTTGCGCTTGGTTCGCGCTCGACCGTGCTCCACTGGTCTGTCGGTTTTTTGACGAACCCCTTTGGTCGTCTACTTTTCACTGAATCGAGTAGGAAGCATTGAGAGAGAATTCAGGCGAGAGTTCGAAGCGTGCATTCGTGATTCGAAAAACGACCTTGTAATGTAACGCTGGTGCCGAACCGTAAAATTCGTGCCGAGCAGTTACATTACAGCGTTCTGTTGCGAGTCAGTCGCCGGCTTTAAGCTGCGTGTTCATGTGACAAACAAGATGTAACTTTTATCGTTGTCAGATTGAAATTTGAATTTAAGAGAGCCAACGAACTTTAAATATATTTTTCGTAGTCGCGTCGAACGAGAAACTCAAGAACCGAGGAATCCTAACTTTCCCAGTGAAGCGAGTGGACGATATTTCGCGAACCTTATCCGTCATGAAGTTTTTTAGCATTTTTGAAGATGTATCGAAGTCTAACGTTATACTTAGTGTTCATAGCGATTCAAATTTTGTTAAACGAAGCTTCTATTCCTATCGACAGCGAGCAATTTTGTCTAATCCGATAGTGTTCTACGATAGTGTTGACATTGTTTCCTGCAAGGCACGTGACCCACACTTCGATGCAAAACCAGCGCAATTTGCAAGATTCTGGCCACAGCACTTTCATCTTCTAATCTCTTTTACAGAAGCGAAGCCTACGGATACAGATGCGCCTTCCTCAGTCCTATCGCTTGCAAATCGAATTAAAATAAGTAAGCGTTTTCGCGTTGAAAATGTTAGTAGATTCAGCTTAAAACAATGTGACGCTGTCATAAGACGTCTCGACTTTAACGTCATGTGAACACACGCCTTTAAATCAAGTTCTCAGCGAGAAACCAGACTCTAACAATTCTGTTTGTCGTTCGAGTAAAAAAAGTTGATCCTTGGAGGATGCGACCAGGGTCGCGAAGCGTGTTCAATTACGATCGAAGAAACAAATCGATTTAATAGCTTCATCTGTGAAACGAAGATGCTCGAATTCCTCTTTCAGGATAGGAACAGCCACGGAATACTCTGTACTTAGACGTATTTGTTCGAATCTTAATAGCTTAATTAATCCTCCGCTGCATAACTTGCTCGCTATACAGTTTCTCTTCTGAAAGATCAAAAGAAAAATTCAACTCGATGTCCAAAGGAATACGACAGAGGAATAGGAGAATGTACCTACATAGAGCGAACAGTGTGAGGCTCTGGTAATAGAAGACTGGGGCGATTCGCGGTTTCAAGGCCGATGCTAAAAAAAAATATGTGATATAAGATATATTTCAGTATAAATTATTATAATTACGAATCGGGTTAAAGAGCGTATTCTACGTTAAGTGGCACTGTTGTACTCTGGAGAGCAAAAGAGTTGTTGCGAGGACACAGACGCTCTAGGGCCGCCAGTGTATAGCGCGAATCTTGTTTAAACGTCGCGTGGTAGCAAGGTAGATCCGCAGAAGACTGTTCGTCGTAGATTGCTACAATAAAGCCGGCGACTGACTTGCAACAGAACACATTGTAATGTAACGCGAGCATTCGCTTAGTTTGGCGGACTAGCGAGCGACGAACCGAGCCGTTCTTGCGCTCGGTTCGCGCTCTTGCGTGCTCCACTGATCTGTCGGTTTTTTGACGAACCTCTTTGATCGTCTACTTCTCACTGAACTGAGTAGGAAGCATTGAGAAAGAATTCAGCCGCGAGTTCGAAGCGAGCATTCGTGAGTCCAAAAAGGACCTTGCAATGTAACGTTGGTGTCGAACCGTAAAATTCGTGCCGAGCAGTTACATTACAGCGTTCTGTTGCAAGTCAGTCGCCGGCTTAAAGTGAACAATCTCCTGCGCATCCACCTTTCTAAGTACTACTGACAGCGCTAGGACGTCTGTAACAGTTTTTTTGTTTTTATTTTATTTTTTTTTACTCTCCAGTGTGCGTGCATCGCAGGCGAGAAAACGACGCACGATTGTGGACCAGTCCATATCGTGAATCGTAGCAATTGGCTTAGTTTGCACCGTGTTCATTTTTGGTACACGGAATAAAATAACGGATTCGATACATAGCGTACCAAGCTTATAAAATGTTCGAATAAGGTACAAATAAAATACACGGATTTACCACGTGTGTAATGCTTGACATATTCTCAAAGCATATCGAGATAGATATGGAAAGATATGTTGTTCATTTAGTATGTAATTCTATCTTACGAAAGGTTATTGAGATTGTGGGAGAAGAAAGCAATTACGATAAGCAGTTCAACAACTCTTACGATACACCGGTGTTTATAATGTGTACTATTTTGATACGGTGCACCTTCTTCAGCCATACTACATCTGCTTGGTATGTCGTTACCAGACTGCGGATCTTTATGCAAAATAGAATTAATTTTACCCTGAAAATATTATAGTATGGACTTCACTTTCAATACTTTTTTTATATTGTTACATACTATGTGCATTCGTAGTTTCTTGAACGTTCAAATTTCCTATGACATGAAAATTCGCAGTCTGGTCGTTATTTATATCAAGTTTTTGGTATAGACAAAGTACTTTATACGTATATGAAATACATGGTGTTAACTAAGCCATCGAGTCGTATCGAGAAACAGCAGAACGGATACTGGTTTATCTTGCTGCTGGTATTGATTCTGTCAGGTACAAGAGGTACTCGTTGTTCGAAATAACGATCACGTTCGGTAAATATGCACAATTTGAGATCACATAGAAAGAAAGCGTGTGCGTGTGCGTGTCCGTGCGTGTGTGTGGCTGAGTGTACGAGAGAATAAGAGAAAAGAAAGAAAAGTTTCAATTTCTAATTCGTCGCATGTCTTAAGTATCTGGCGCACACTCCTTTTCCGTACTGCCAATGGTGAGTATACTCTTATACTCTATACAGAAAAAAAAGAACAAAAAAAAAAGAAGAAGAAGAAGAAGAAGAAGAAAACTAAGAAACTCACATGTATTCTCGACTTAGGGAAACGTAACCGACGTTTAAAAAATAAAATCTAGGATGTTGAAATGTTCTTACCGCTGGTAAGGACACAATGTGACATTAATATTGCATGACACCGATAGTATTATTAGCATATTCGATTATTAAGAATCACGATCGTTACGACTGTATGTACATTTTTTTGTAATGCCATATTATTTGTTAGTACATATATGTATAATTACACGTACACGTACCAACAAACAAACACACGCGTTCGCGCGTACCACGCAATGATACATATTGTGAAATAGAATTATTGAAATTAGAGGTTTTATTAGTCGTTAAGTGTACATGGAAAAGGATATTACAAAAAAAAAAAAAAAGGAAAGGAAAGGAAAGGATGAAGTGTAGAAGCTGTGCATGCGACTCGACGATGATAATGCGCCGGAAGCGAATTGAAATTTACTTTTATTTCGCTTGAAATATACGTGTATATTATATATATACGAGACCAAAGAGATGTTTGGAAATGAAAAGAAAACGAAGCTATCTAGCTGAATCTCAGAGCGTGGGCGAAACGACAGACTGCGATTAACCTGAAGTTTCTTTCCGTTTTCTCTTTCGAACATTTTCCAAAGAAGAAAATGAGACTTCAGGTTAATTGAAGTCTGTCGTTTCGCCCAACTCTGACGAGTCTATGGGATTGCAACTGTAACTCTCAATTCGGTTTACTTCTAATTTCTACGCTCGTCGTTCCTCTGTATTTAACCTTTTGCATTCGACACCAAATTGTCGTCACCGTTATTTCATTTTATTCCATTTCACGCCTTCCTAAAAAAAAAAATACGTAAACAACTTGGAAATCTATTCCTGAACTGAAATTGCTGTCGATATTTCGAGATTCAGCGAGACCTAAGCTAAACGTGATCTAACGCCATTTGTACCGTATAAAACTCAATTTCGACGGAGTCGTTTCTATTGATGCAAAGGGTTAAACATTTCCGAAACGTCACCAAATATATTATGTGAATACTATTAACGCGTTCTGCTCGAGGAGATTATATAGACCGAGTAAAAAGATCCGAGTGGACGTCATATTAAGAAACAAAATAAAATCTTTGTAAACGTACATAGAAAAATGAAACCTAAATAGGAATTTATTTTACTCTGCAAATATTGTAATATCAACTTT
Source organism: Hylaeus anthracinus (assembly GCF_026225885.1). Classification (NCBI taxonomy): domain Eukaryota; kingdom Metazoa; phylum Arthropoda; class Insecta; order Hymenoptera; family Colletidae; genus Hylaeus; species Hylaeus anthracinus. The sequence continues at coordinate 7,634,245 of NW_026535322.1, read as the reverse complement.
ACTTTCTCCGCATATATAAGCTTCTATGACTCCTCTACTCTGCCTATATAATCTCTTTGGTTCTGTTTTGTATCGTTCAATCGGCTCGAATGCGAAGGAACTGCAAAGTGTGAATCTGCGATCGATCGAGAACCATGTTTGCTGCCTAGTCGAAATTAGAATAGAATTAATATTTTCCCCGACAATGTTTCCGAGACTCCGCTGCGCGTCGGACTCGTATTTAACGGGAAATTTATATTTAATTATTACTCGAATAAGGTACGATAAAGTATTTGCGCAAATAGTGGAACAAGGGCGGAAGGTAAACACGTTAAACGCGATCGAGAAAAACGGATGCTCTTGTTCGCGTACTGCTAAGTAAAAATGTAAAGAAAAGTGGAGTGCTCGGAACGCAACGTTATTTCCTATGTATAATTAGTCTAGGCTCCGCGACGCTTTACTGTTTTACTCGAACAAAAACGGACAAAGCTTTTATAAAGATAACTACTGTTAATTAGTGTTAACGTTTCGAATAGCGAGGTTCGTAGGACGCGAGAAAATACGGCAGAAACGGGCAAACTTTTGTACCAGGTACAAATTATCGAATAACGAATGAAAGGTAAGATCCTTTTATCCGTTATTCGTTGAATGAAATTTAGAGTTTCGATTATAAAATGAAATTGTAACTTCACGTTGGAAGAATGAAAACTGATTTGTATATTAGGTCGAATAAATGTCGCTAATAAATCGTTCTGTGTTCTTATTCGTTATCTATTAATCGAATAAAATCTTGCCCGTCTCTGCTTCGCAACGACCTATCGAACAGCGGCGTGGTCAATCATTCAGGAAACTTAATTCTTTCTTCTAAATCTTGTATTATTTTTGAAGAGTAACAACAAACCTTGTAAAGTAATATTTATTGACTCTTTGTGGCCAAATATTAAATAGGGTTCAACAAGAATATACTGAAATCAAATAATCTGGACCGCAAAGGGTTGAAATATGATAATTATGGGACTCCTCATATATTACAGAACTTATTTGTATGGAAAAAAAATTAAATGATGTATTCGCCTATAAGATTGAAAGTCCTACGCGATGTTGGTTACGCCACTGTTCTCGATTTTTCTTTATTTCAACGGCTGTAATCGTACAGTGTACCGAACAAATGAAACAAAAATGAACGTTTATCGAGGCGAAGCTTGGCAGGGCCTTTCGTTCTGATAATTCAAAGTGATACTTGTTACGCGTTCGATTTCTAAACCGCGATGAAAATATTATGGATCTAATTCGTAGTTTTAACGATTGTAATCGTGAAATGTTCACAGATGTTCTTTAGAGATGCGCGCTTTTAACGGTGAAAATATGAGAGAAACAGGGTTCGGCGCAAACACGCTAATTTCAGATCACGATACGCTGTGTAATGCCGATCTGTAATTTAAAAAAAAAAAGAAAAAAAAAACAGAAAAAACAGAAAAAAAACAAAAAGAAAAGAAGAAAAAGAATCTAATCCATCTAGCGTTAAGCTGCCTTTGAATTTGTTTATAATATTCTCGTAGTCTTTGATGCGTCTTAACAGCGTAACAAGCTGGTAAATGCTGACAGAATACAGAGGATTAACGTTGGTGAGTGTATATATGTGTATAGAATAAATCTGCGAGTACTTGGAGAGAAAGAATCGGTGTTTATACTATTAAGCATACGATAAACGATAACGTAAAATCTTAAGTATGTAGTATATGAATGTATTTAAAAAATTACGGCTACGAGTAGCTTTTGCCCTTTGCATGGTACTTTTTGTTCGTATGTATACATTGTGACTAAGTTAAATGACACGTTTTTTTTTAAGGCAGGGATTAATCGTAAAGCAATTCTTAGTTTCTTTTAGATACAGTAAGATGTTAATATGTATGTATTACTGTCAAAAGTTAAACGGTTTTACCAAAAGGATACGCAATATTCTAAAAGGTATATTTTAACATATATGCAACGCATATGTTTCATGTAATAAAACGTTAACTAACCCTTAGAGATTAACAATTAGAATATGCTCTCTATAGAATAGCGGTACGCGTAAAGTTGAATATGTAACCGACATTTGAAATGTTTTTCAAGTTTTTGGATATCGAAGCAGACATTGAACTATCCACATATTATTTCAATATTCTATTACAATGTTATTTTGCCTGCCTTAGTTTCTATGTTAAAGGAAAGAAAACAAAACAATATATAGTAAATACAAGTCCGTGGCAAAGGGCAGAAGTCTTAAGCACGTACTTTGTGCTCTGAACTTATTACACTTCATGCATTTAAAGAAGCGTTAAGTAGACGATAAGTATTTATTACTATTCTGTAGTTATTTGTACTAGATACGGAAGAAAAACGCACGTTGCGTAGGTATGTAAAAGGAAGTCGACGTTAAGAATGAATTTCTATGATAAGGATACGGAAAGAAATATCACGTATTTCTGGAACTTTAAGAGCCAGATGCAATCTGGACACAACGCGCCATTACATTGTTAAGTCTACCTACGTCTACGTACCTAATAATACCACGCTATTAAAAAAGTTAATCGGACGAGTCATCTGTTTAGATGCGGCCTTCGATGGTGTCGAAGCAAGTCTAAATACTGATGTTACATGAACGGTAACTGTGTTAACATTTACTGTATCCTCTGCGACTAAATCGCTACACGACTGTCTCTTTGGCAGTTCGCAAACTGTGAAATGTATCAAAAATAAATACCATTTAGAGAACTATGACGTTGGTATGTTTCATTTTGTGTTTAACCTGTTCCTCGAGCACTGTTATTTAATATTGAAAGCAAATCTATTATTCTATTTTTGGTTATTTATTTCCCTTTCCTTCTTTCTCTGTTTCTCATTTCTCTGGGTTTGTATATTTCTCTTATATTACGTTGCCTATTCGTTTCGTAACTTTAACACGTTGACTGCCAGACTGATTCCCACGGGAATGCCTACAGGGTTAAAATTGTGTCTCGAGACAGTTGTAAACTAAAACATCTGACGTTTGTCGTGTTATTTATTTTTGTATCGTCGTCAAAATCTACGAATTCTATTCAGTCTTATTTTCATTGATACATTAGCTCTTAAAATGAACTGCTGAAGTTCCTTAGCGAAAATCTCTGTCACTCATATGTGGGTGACGTGGCGTTCAACGTGTCAATGAAAAATGTTCCTATCAATTTCTTTGTTAGACTTGTTATATATTATATTGGGTCCCATACATGTATAACGCGTCACCGATTACGATCACAATCCTCGTGAACATAAACGTCGAAGGAAATACAGTGAGCGTATTTTGCGTATGAAAAATTTTTTATTGAAAAATGTTCTTTCACGCTACAACGTCAGTGTACCTTCGTCTATTTAACGTTATAACAGTACAAAAATTGCATTTTTACAAGTTATCCAGCTTACGTGACTAAAATATCCCAGTTAGCAATCTGACAATTCAAAAGCTACGTCTCTTAATAATTAACAGAAGGCGCCGTAGCAGAGGCATTCTTTGGCGACAACGCAACATACTAGTCCCGATAAACCTTGCTGCTCCGCGATACATAATCGATGGATGTAAAATCCAGACAATAACGCGCACCCTCCGCGAACGTCGCGCGAAAATTCGCTCTTTCTACTACGCTTCAATAAAACGGCGTTTGACTTACGGTTCGTTCCTTAAATTTGGCTGGCCAACGTTGTTCGACTGATCTAATTCAACATGAAAGGTATCGCGAATTCGTCCCCATAACATCGTCAATACATACACGACCGTTGTGAACCGTAACGTGCAAACACCCGTAATCGAATATAAACGATACAAAACCTATACAGAGACTCGTTTAATTTTACCGTACACTGTCGTCATCACGAGCATTCACGTTCGCCAGCCAAAGCACGCCTAAAAAGTGCAGAAGCCCCTCTCCGCCATGGGTAAAATTCTTCTCTTCGTTCGTTCCATTTTCAACTTATTCATTCGTTGTCCGTTAAAAAAAAATTAGGATTCAAATTGTAGAACAAAGTTGTATTTCAAAGAATTCAAACTTATCCCGTATAGTTGTCCAATTGAATAAACGTCACGAGTAAACCTGCTAAATTAATAATGTTTATTATACAGTCTATTATTCGATAAAAATTTTACCCATCTTCGATTCCACGCGCGATTATTACACCGAATCAATCGAACCGCTTCTGCATCGCTAACAAGTGTCTAAACGCTTTTCCGCAATCTAGCTTACCGAAGCAAATCAGTCGACAATCACCGTTTTGCTACCTGGGCTATCATCAACGACGCTTTCGGCCGGAAACTTGCTCTCTACGCTGTGAAATCTTTTTCTTCGAAAACAATGTCGCTACGTTTTATACTCCCGGATATATATATATGTACGTTCCTAAGAGTCGATCACCTGAACGCAAGCATCCGGCCAAAGAGAATATCCTGTGCTAGCGCTAACAATTACTTCGTCGTGGTACACCTCGCTTCTAAAGCGAATTAAAGCAAACGCAACGAATGGATAAGAGCAAGTCGAGAATGTCGTGCGTACGATGTCTGTATAACCAGGAATGAACACGTTCGAATGATTTTGTATTTCGTGTACATCTAAAATACTGAACGCGTAAATTCAGTACTTAGAACGAAAGACAAACAATCTGATGGTGTTACATTATTCTGCGGTGATCAAATATCGATATTTGCTATTCTATGCAAAATACTAATTATATTTAACATCTACCGATCGCTCGATTTACGAGATACCTGTGTATTCTGCAGTTGTATAGCTATACAACACACGAATACTTTTAAGCATTCCATTGCAAATAGAATACAAATTAATCGTAAAGTAGCTGAACAAGTATTGTCAAAGTTAATCGACTGAAATGTTTTAACCGTAACTAATTTTTATCCAAAATAACAAAAACCTGCATATTACCAAAGAGATTCAAAAATAATTAACGGTTGAAACTAGAAATAAAAGTCTGTAAGGTTTCTGTCATTTGAATACTTTTTATAATATATTTCGCTCATCCCTGGTTTATACTAACGGAAACGTCTTATCCATTCGATGCCATCGAATCGCACACACTGTGTTTCTGCCTAAAAATGCCATAACCCGACCTCGCGCCAGTCGTTTCTAGACTGAACACATTTCGAAGCTTCTCATGGATTTCAATAACGGACAGGCAAAACTCACATCCCGATCAAAATTTTCGATTAACAACAAAAAGATGAAGGCCCTTGTATCGATTACTCGTTTAATAAGAATTAAAATCTGAACAATGGAATTAAATATTTCACAACGCAAGAGATTGAACAGAAAGCTATACTTAAACTAATTTTGCTTAACAAATTGAGTGGATTGCATTGCTTGCATCGCAAGCTCATAAAATTGATTGTTCGATAGAATATTTTATCACTCTAATAGAATTTTGCCTATCACTTATCCTTAGTATCAACGACTCGATAACGACGGCGTAAGTACTAAGCGCAATGCTCATTCGTCGTTTCGTTTACGCGACGATGATTACGTTACTTGGAATTACTGCCACGCAAACAACGAGGTCGGTTTTACATAGAAAACTTTCTTATTCTTTAACGGCCATCCATCTTTGGCAGAATCACGCGCACTCAATTACAAAAATTATTACTTACATCATACACGTTCGTTCGATGCGGATAATATCTCTTTGCATTTCATTAGTTAGTTCAGGTCCTGCCCTTTAAATCGATCGCGTATTCAGATACTGCGTTTCAGTACGAAATAATAATTCTACGTTGAACGAGTTTCCTGAAGTCGTTTGGAAGCAGTCTTTCAACATTTTCGCGTGCGTCACGTAAAAGTCGCCATTACAGTACGAGGCGAAAAAACATACCCCGTTGTCATAGTAACGCCAGCTCCCGAATAACAGACGCGCAACCTGGATGCGCGGGAGATTTGATTATTTCAATTTTCTTAGGAAATATAAAATGCAATTTTCGATCGTAATTTCACGTTGGTGGCCATATTTCCTTTTCGATGAACCTTCTAGGTTTTCTTCGACGAACGTTCGATACTACGTGGAACTATTAAAACACTAGAATCGATTTTTTTGTTGCAAGAATCAAACATCTCCAACACACCCAAGGTTGCAGTCACACGGCATCTGTTACTATACTGATGTCTAACATGTTTCTCGTATTGTACATGCATTTTCTTCTCTCGCTTCTTTTTTTTTTCGGTTTTCAGTTTCGCTTGCAACTTCTATCCTCTCTCTTTTTCCTTTTTTTTCTCTCTCTCTTTTTTTTAATTCGTTTTTTCGGTACATCTTTTATTCCTTTCTTGTTACCTTTTCGATCGCGCGCGTGCGCCATCGTTTATCTTGTTTCACAACTTTTGTCTGCGTTAATTGCGCGGTATTAATGTACAAATAATTATCTATACACACGTTAGCTGGTAAAAATTAGAATTGTATCGTTTGACTAGCTTTTGACCGTCTCTCCTGAAATAATCATACGTGCACAAAACTCTGGAATTCTAGTCGGACAACGTGATCTGCGTGTGCTATTGTGCGCAAAGATGGGCAAAATTCTTATTCGGATGAAAATCTCAAATAACGAATAATAGACCAACAACTTTTAATCTGTTATTTGTCAAATAAAAATACGGAATTTCAATGATAGAATAAAAATATTTCACGATGAATAAATAAAGCTTTTACTGGTCAGTTGTATTAAACGTCACAAATGAATTGCTACATCGTTGGTCTTACTCGTCGTTTATTATTCGAATAAAATTTTGTCCAGCTCTGATTATGTCTTGTGTACTGCGTGTATCCGTGTAATGTGATGTGTACGCGCGCGCGCGCGCGCACCGTGTGAAAGCAGTTTTACAATGTGAGGAAACAAACTGTTATGTGCGTGTGTGTGAACATTGTCAAAATCAGTTTTGTGTGAGGAGTAAGAAGAGGGGGACAAATCGTTACTGCGCGAATAATCAATTTGTCGATATAGAAAACGACTGAATCGTTCATTATGAAAATGATGTAATATCTTCTAAACTGAACGATAAGCTTAAAAAAGTGTTTAAAAATCATTAGTGCAGCCTCTTTGGAGCCGCTGTATCATTTGTTTCTTACTTAAACTATCGTTACTACAATGGCAACTGTGTACTCCTCTCGAGAGTTATTTTTCAAAATTGATCCGCTACTTACAAACTACGACCGATACAATTTTTCAGTACTACATTCGTACTATATTTCATCGCGAAATCTTATTATAAAGAAAAAAAAAATAAACTTAATTTACATTAAAAGAAATAACGTTCATCGCGCCTAATTAAACAATTGATAAATTTGATTATCGATCAGTGCTTGTCTATATTTTTGGAGGTCACTTTCACAACGAACGACTCAAATTGTTAGCAGAAAAATGTTTCGTATGTGTGAGTTGTGTATATGTTTACGTGTACGCGGGTTATGAAAGTTTGGGGAACAAATCCGTCGCTGCAACATATTGTTTATCGATCGTTCCAAGTTCTCCATAGACAATCCTTCTCGCTCGAGCAGGCTAATTAATTAATTAAATCGAGAGAAATCACCGCGCGCCATTACTTAGATCCATCATCCTACCGAAGAGTATAATCGTTAAAATAATCATTAAAACCTAGAATATTACAACTAACGTTACTGTCGTTATAACACGTTTCACATTTCACTCGTTCCCTTTCTCTCTCTCTCGCATTCTGTATAAGTTCTAATTCTTAATATTTTGACAGGTTTTTCCTTCCGCAGTCTTCCAATTGTTTCTATTCACGCAGCCGTGCAGCTATCTACGAATTAAACGAATGCGAAAACGTCCGAAATTCACCGGCACACGGCGCGTGAATTATTCAGTCTTTCGTTTATATTTTTTTTTTTCTTCTTATCGCGTTTATCGGTACAATTAGTCGCTAATACTATCTTAAATCGTTATTTCATTAATTATTATTATTATCGTTAAATTTAACCTTCTCTCATCTTGATCGATCTTTTTTTTTTCCCCATCTTGTCTTGCATGAAAATATTATGCTACGTTTTTACTCGCGACCGTTACATTTGAGTGCTAAAAGTGCATAATAAGAGCAGTTTAATGATGTATGCTTATAATTTAAAGCCACAGATTTCGATGTCGCGTCGTGCAAAATACGATCCAGTCAATATATGTATATACGTAATATAATATATATATATATATATATTACACGATGCAATCATACACATCTTCCTAATAGCATTTGGCTTGCCAAATTCTGTCAGTTTCATTAAATAGTATAATTGCATCGGGTATAATAAAAAATATATATATATATATTACGTATGTACATATACGTGTCTCCATCGTTTCACAACGTCGTCTACGTATAATATTTAGTCTTATACCCTTTACGTTCGCTTAATACGTCCTTAAGGCCTTTAAAATCCGTTTATTGTATATAATCATTTTCGCCTTTTCATAATTTTTTTTCTTTTTTAATCCTTGATTCCTTCCCCTTTATATCGTTCTTTTCCGAAACATGGTAACTCTCGCATACGAGTGTAAAAAATCACGAGATCTGTGCGCAAACTACAAAGCATACACGCTGGTTTAGGTTTATCTCTTCTCGGTATAGCAGAGATGAATTTTTAAAAACGTGTACGTTGTTCGTTCTCTTTTTCTTGTTTACCCCATCCCGCCCGTCCCTCTTTTTTTTTTTTTTAAAAGCATGTAACGAACTGTCGAACTTTTTTTCTTGTTAAGTATGATTCCTCCATAGAGAGAGAATTACAGTAATAATACAGTGATAGTGGAGATAGTATAATAGTAGTAATAGCAGTACTTGTAGTAGTAATAGTAGCGACACTACCGGTAGTAGAGTAGTAGGGGATAGTATAGTGTGGTAGGATTGGTAATAGTAGAAGCAGCGGTAACGACAGACGATGAAAGTTAATAACAGCGTAAAAAGGATACGGAATAATGAGCGTTAGTCGTATGATTGTAGAAATGGTTAGCAACAGCGGGCGTTGGAGATTTGTATAGTGATAATAATAGCGATAATTATAATGATTGTAATAATAGTAATGGGCGTATAGTAATGACGACGCTGATGGTAAATAGTGGCCAAAGCTGTCGATGAAAATAATAATGATAATTGAAAATAGTAATGGTAAATAGCAACAGCGGCGGCGATGAATAAGAGGAGAATAAACATAATGATAATAATGATAAAAAAAAAAAGAAGTAAAAATCAGTCAGTCATTAAAATGAATTACATTACATTAATATATAATGTGTCCTGGCGCTTAAAATCAGACGAATTCCATTTCCCGAAATGGATAACACGAAAAATAATATTGCAAACATCGCACAATAATTGTGGTGTACCTTTTTCGTCCCCCATTGTTTTTTTTTCCTTTCACATATATATGTTATACGATTTAATCCGCTTCCCATAAAATTCTATCATATGTGTATACATATATATTCTTTATATAATACATTTATATAGATGCAGCAAATAGTCAAGGAAAGAATCTATCTTCCTAATAGCATTTGGCTTGCCAAATTCTGTCAGTTTCATTAAATAGTATAATTGCATCGGGTATAATAAAAAATATTATTTTTTTTTCCTTTTCATTTTTTTTTTTTTGTTCTCGCGTGTCGTTTCGTGAACGCCGCGAACTCGAGTTACCTTGGTAATGTCTCAAATGTCGGACATTTTCTTTCATTTGGTAGGGGCTATTAAAGCGTGAATGTGTGCATGTGGGACACGCGCACTTGTCTCAGCGCTATATATCGTCGCTGTCGGTCTCTTTGTCGCAAGATCTACGAAAGTCAGTCTTGCTTTTTCGGCTTTGAAGAAAAAAAAAAAAAAAAGAAACGCAGCTAGGACACGCGTATCACTTTAGAAAAAATTTCCTTTTTTTCAAACAGGACTTACTGTGTAGATCCAGTCAACGAAACGAAGAATTCGTTAGGCCTCGCCGAAACCACCGATCGCCTGTTCGGTCATTCTTAAGCAAAGAGATTCTAGACGAGAATTGATCTCCGGTTCCGTTGTTTCGGATGTGTTGTTCCCAGAGTGGCCAAGGAAATGATCCCTCGGTGCACTGTATGTACGCTGTAACGTTCTTTGTAACTGCTGAAGTATAAACAGAGATCATTTCTTAGACAAATTAGTCGCGCATGGCGCCAAGATACAACGTATACGTAATCGACGGGTATCGATACATTCGTGTAGTTTATAGAAACCGATGAAAAGATGATAATAAAAGTAGCATACACCGTAGCATAAAATAGCTTTATGGTTTTATAAAAGTACATACCTGTAAACTAGATTCTTGTAAACTAGGTCGTTTCTCGGCTGCGTGGACTGGACGTAAAGTATTCTGATTTACACTTTGGTTCTGATTATTTTGTAAATACGGAGTAGATATACTATTTCTGTGAGGGCTGACCACAAAAGAATTATTTTGCGGATGCGTATTATGAATGTGTCCCAAATTCAGACTTGGTTTTCTATTGTGCTGCTGCGGGTTACAGTATCTTCTGTTGTTGTATCCGTAATTATGTTGCCACCTGAAATTGTAATTGTACGACTGTCAACCTTGTAATCGATCGTATGCCTTGAATCTTTAATTGCTATCTCTGCAATCGATGCACAGTAATCGTATGCCTTTTCCCTTACTTCGGAGTAGGTCGTGGATTTCCGAGCCTGCTACGCCACTGTTGAACCTTTTCCTTCTGGTTTGGAGTAAAGCAATCATGCTGCAATACTTTCTCTAATATGTTAATACAAGCGCACAAAATGCCATCATCCACGCTATCCAATGCCATTCTGCTACACACTAAGAAACAAACGAACGCAAAATGTTAAAACGTTTACATATTTGTTACCCGTATTTCCATAAACATCATGCTAACCAAAACGTTATACTTACGTTTGCCAAGGACCTTGCTGAATTGCGCTGGTATATCTTGCGGATCGTTTTCTTGACTTGGTTTCATAGGTGTAGCTAGAATTGATTTTAATTCGTCGATAGTATTGACCAGCACCGTTGGCCCTTGTAAGAATGATGTCGACTGTGTACTATCGCGCGTCGGTTGGAGTAAATCTTTTTCTAAATTTAAGAGCGTCGAGTAACGCTGCTGCAATTTCGCGATTGAAAGGGCTAATTTGTGTCTAGCTCCTTTTGTCACTCCTTGCTCTGCTAATTGATCTTCTGTCAATTGAAGCATTTCCTCGTAACTGAGAGTAACAAATAGATAGCTATACTTATGAAGACGTAAGGTTTTAAGCCATGATGGAACATCTGTAAGTAGAAGAGAGAGAACGCGTTAACGGACACTTCCTAGCAATGAATCGTAAATGTTTAAAGCCGTACACACGCATACCTCTCATACCACTAGCCAGCGATAAGTTAGAAGCTTCGTCTAAGCGCCCTTCGCTACCGCTGCTCGCGCAAGAGCTTTGAGGACTCAGTGGCCCTAATCCGATAAGATTGCCTGTTTTAAAATTAACGATTACTCGATACATAGTAAAAATGCAATTAACCAATTTTTCCACGCTATAAGGTCGAATCAAACTAACTTGTGTGGTCTCCAGAGACACTGAAACTTCGTGGCTTGTGTCTAGTTGTGCAGTTTACGTTATTACTGCGATCGACAACTTCTAAATGATGAGGAGGAGCGACTGGTGGTGTTAAACTATTCGATCGACGTTGACGAGATACAGGCGGGGGAAACTGCATATTGAAGGCAGTACCTGGTTGTGTACCAAACAAAGTTGTCTGATCATTTTGTTGCTGTTTAGAATTTCGCTGCCACGTATTGTCCCACCTGGAGAGAAAATAAAAATTAGTAAAAATAGAATCGATCTAGATCTATATCAAAAATACAACTTACAGATTTTTCTAACTCACCTAATAGTAGTATTGGTATATTCCTCGAGGCTATGTATCGGTGGTGTACCGCTAATACGTTCTTCGAGATGTCTAAGCCACTGAGTCAAAGAACGTCTATCTTGACTAGTTATAGCTGGATGGATCAAAGTATAACTTAAGAGTTGTTGAGTCTGCTCTGTATATTGCCCTGTAGTTACGCAATGGCTCACTAATTCTGGTATCGCTACTAAGTAGCATTGTTTGCACTCTACATTCCCAGGCCTTAATAGTGGTAGGTGTGTTAACAGTTGGTTAATAGCGACTTCTGTCGACTCTGAGAGCAATGAGTTAATGAATGCTGCAACAATATTTTTATCGCTAAGTTATTCTAATTACACGAATACTACATGTTCTTGTATTAAATATCGCACAGTTATATTCGTACTAATCAAAATAATTACCTGGATTATTGGCATTTAATTCCTGTGTATCCAATTCAGAAACAGAGTGCAAGGAATGCTGCACTGCTTGTGCAAGAAACCTAGCTTGAACTGCAGGAATGCGACGAAGTAGAGCATATAGAACCACGGTTTGTTCGCATTCGTTCCACTGTGAGAACACTCGAGTGAGTTCACCTACTTGTTCACAGAACAGAGCACCCGGTGACCACTTCATTTTTTTTACAGTGTTTTAGATGTCAAGGAGCAAATATCAAAAGCTCCACTTTCTTCAGAGATGCGTAGATTACGATTTAACTGTATTCCAACAACGTTCGAATAATGACCGGCATGTGCCAATATTCTGTAGTAAAACAATGCAACATTTACATATGAGTTCTATATGTTAACTATTACTTTTATTATTTTAGTTATACAAGAAATCTTACGTTCCTGTAGATAACAATGATATACTAACAATATTAAAAAACGTTAAATAGCTGCAAGATATATAGTAATTAAAAATTACCTTTGAATTTATCTTTTATTATCAAATATTTTATAAAGGAAAAGAAATCAGAGAATCGAATAATTTAATAGTCATAAGTAGTGTCAACAAGTGAATATTTAACGTAAATTAACATAGCTTTCTAGAACAGTGAAAGTGAGCAATCACTCGATTTTTATTACTAAATTCATCCACGTTCACTTAGAAACAAAGCGTTGCGTACTAGCGCAATGAAAATAAGTAACGTTAACTCCAAATCGCGAATTAATATCAAAAAGATATCTTTCCTCTCTTTTCAACGAAATAATAATCACCGCGCTGATATATGTATATAAAACGCTTGGATTTTACGCACTTCGCACGCATTAACGAACACCGTTGCTCGACATAACCTCGAAATCACATTCAAATGACGCATTGCGTGCGTATTTGACATCAAACAGATTTTGAGAGCTCTCAACGGGCATCGTATTTAAACGTTTTCAGTTTCCAATTCAAAACCATTTTAAAATCCTACTCTTTCCATTTACAATTTATCTACTCTACTGGTATACATATTTTATTTCGCTTTACGAACCAAACAATTTCGTTAATTTCTCGAGGTATTTTCGAAAATATTTAAATACAAAGGCTCGTCGAGAACTCTCAAACTGTATTATAACCTCAAAGCATCTGTGTACATTGCATAGACGTGTAGATACATCGATAAGAATTCCACTGAGGTCAAGTTTGTTTACCCCGCGATGCGTGTGTATTTATAGCTTTCCTGTTACGATCCATTCGGCGGTGCAATGGCACCGTGTGCGAGACTTTACATGTCTAACAACGATTGATAAGATACGATCACTTTTACAGGATGCAAACATCGCGGCGACGTTTCGTAGATACCGTCGATCACCGAAATCTCGCTATGCGCGATAAAATTCGACGTCTCACAGCGAAATTCCACCTTATATATCCATAGAATATTTGGAGTCGCTTTCGTCGGTGCCGCCGCGTATCTTTGTATGCGTGGGGCACCGTAGAGGAGAAAGGACGAAGAACGAAGGGAGGAAAACAAGAGAGCGAAAAAAACTCGTATATACGGGAATATTAATCGTTTTCATAACAAAAGCAGCCCGACGACGATCAGACTCGATAATCGAACGCGTATCAAACGATTCAGAGAGTTATTCTTAAGGAGGTAACGAATTATATTGCTACTATACGACCAGCACTCGGCCATTGAGCCGAACAGCAAACAACAAATTGTATGCTTGAATCGGTCAACCCGCTACCGCTTTGTAATGGAGCTACGTAAATTGTTGTAATTACCGTGTGCAAGGCTGGAGATGGCTGCTCCACTGGATCGTTGTGCCCCTTGCAAAATAACAACAATACACAATTATAGCATTTTATACAACGTTGAGTTAAAGGAAACATCTATCCACCATGCGGTACGGTGGGCCTACGTGACCACACTGGTTCGCCGTCTCGATTCGTTGCAGAACCACCCCTCTGTTATTGGTTCTCGCGCGAACGGCACCAACCAATCGCGTGACGACTTGAGGCGCGGTTCGTTTGTGTCTCCAAACGCCTCATTTGAAATCTACAATTATAAATGAACAATGTGTAGTTTTTCTAAGCTAATTATTTAGTAATTGTCATTATTCGTTGATCGACAATCATAATTATTAATTACTCGGTGATCGTAATCTAATGCTATTTCGATATCGTTTAGAAAGTTAGTCGAATTTACTTGATTCATGTCTTTCGTTTTCATTCGAAATTATCTTTTAATTTTTAATTTTCAAAGAGATCTGAACTTTAACTATTTTAATTGATTATATGGAAAATACAAGAATACGAGAACAGATAAAATTGCCTATCTACAAACTCAAGAACTTACTGTACATACATATTCGTTATCTTGTTTGTATTATTGATATCAACGAGAAGTTCGTTACACTATAATTTGCAAATTGTTAGCTGTTCGTAACAGTCCTAATTATTTAATTTAAAAACTCGTTTATTATAATTTATTGTGTTTATTCGATATTATTTTAAAACAGTTAAAACAGTAGACACACTCTTTATTTACAATCAGACTTATCGTGGTATACACGTTTAAACGTAAAATAACTTAAAAAGAAAACAGCAGATCATTAGAAATACGTAATACCATAAGACAAAACACATTTGATGTTTACAAAAACATTCAATCTATATATATAAATTATTGTATGCCAGTGAAACAATTTTTAAAGCTTACTTCAAGTAACAAAGGAACACAAGGAAGGGAGAAATTGTTTTCACAGCGACTATAGCATATTTGTTATCCTATGACCTGCTACTTGTCATAGAGTATTAAATATTGTCCCCCATTCCATCACTCTCTGTGACCAAAGCACGCTCCAGGATGACGCGGCCTTCCTTGTATCGTTGATTATCGTCTGTTGCAAATTCATACACCCATCCAAGCTTAGCATCACAGTTTTTGCAGCTGACGTCTCGGACCATGTGACGACCCGTCAACATCACTCTATCTTGTACCTCGCTGTATATCATTGTAGACAAATTAAATTATGAATATGCAACACCTTTTATTAGACTATTCTGTATCCTGTGCACTCGATAAAGCTAAAAAGCTAAATATACATAAATACAAAAATCATGAACCTAAGAATGAATGAAATCTATAAAAGTTCCCAAGATATAAACTATGTTTAAAAAAACAATTATAATAACATAATTTTCCTTGCGTATTCATATACCCCTTGTTTTTATACAGATACTTTAAATACTGTCAGAATTTAGTCAACTTCTTCTCCACTTTCTTAGGTACATGACAATAATGATATTTCCTCTTTATGTAATTGTCTTGAGTGTTCAATTTGAGAACTTTCAAAACACAAATGTACGATATGTCGCATCGTAACGTCTTTTAACACTTCGAGGTACACGATTTAAAAGAAAGATAAGACTCAAGCTGCACAAAAGAACAGCGTTATTAACTTATTAATGGATTTTTACTTATTTCACAATGGAGCAGTTTTTAAATCCATCTTACCCCGAAGAGTTAATATCGATTAAAGAGGGAAGCGGGAATACCTGTAATTTAAGTTGACGACTTTGTTAAATAGAAAAGCACGACCCGTGGCGCCTGTAAAACGCGTGCTTATCAGCTGACCTCTGTTTGTAAGATTGGTGTCACAGGCAGCGCAAGAAAACAGTCGGGTGCCTCCGATGTGCTCCAAGAAAATTACACCCATCCTGCAATGCTGTCAATTGCTTTCCAAACGTTCAATAAAAATTAACAGCAACTGAGAAATTCAAAATCTGTTTCGAAACAACGAAACTAGCGAGTCACGTAATTTGACGTAGCTATCGCTACCACGCTACTGTCACAGCAAGACATATACAGACATGTATACATACTATAGTGGCGTAGAAGCTACAATGCCACATAGTATACACAATGATACAGTACACTCAACGTTCTTAGTTGTCAAGTCGATTTCAATCACGATATATAAATCTTTCGTGTTTCTAGATGCACATCCTCTATAGAAATTTTGAACGTGCGAGATAAGAGACCCTCTAGTCGGAGTCACGAAATAACGTCGAGGTTAGGTCGGCTTCCGCCATTTTTCAACTGATACCGCGAGATTTAATTTGAAAACCGTGAACCGTTGCAATC
Source organism: Hylaeus anthracinus (assembly GCF_026225885.1). Classification (NCBI taxonomy): domain Eukaryota; kingdom Metazoa; phylum Arthropoda; class Insecta; order Hymenoptera; family Colletidae; genus Hylaeus; species Hylaeus anthracinus. The sequence continues at coordinate 7,617,750 of NW_026535322.1, read as the reverse complement.
AGTTCTAATGTTTACACGCTGAAGCCCGAATAAGAGAAAAACCACGCAAATAATAAATTTCTCGAAAGATCTACATTAGAGGGTTTATAGCTCGGGTACCTCGGGATTGCTAAACCCGTACTGTAGTTACATTAGCAATTAAACATAACTACAGCTCCTGAGGGCTACTTACACGAATGTGTGAATTTAATGTATTATTATCTTTTAATGCCTAATTGCCTACGTATAGTTTTATTTATAGTATTGCATCTGATTTCTTTATATATATATTTACTACAGAGAGACACAATGACTACAATTGTATTTTAATGCATATATTCGTAAAGTGTACATCGATCATTTTTTATTGACGTAAGTCAGGAATAAACAGAACTCGAGTAATTTTTAATTCTAACCTTACGTCTAGTTATATAGACGAAATGAAACAAAATACAATCGTCAAAATGTATTTTTAGAATATGATGCAAGAAGTATAAATATATTTTGCTATTTGGATACTTAAACAATTTCGTAAATCAGATAGTAATTAGTTAAATGAAATAATTTTATATGATCAAAGTACGCTGCAAACAATTTCAAGTTTACATCAAAATATTATATCTTTATTATTCATATAAATGGTATACAATATGTTACAAGTATATATACATATACATATACATATATATACGAGTGTATATATATATATATACATATATGTTCGTGTAAATTATACATTTTAAAGCTAGGTACATAGATGTTTGTGCAGTAAAATTCGAAACACTTTCCCTTAATTTTTTTTTCTTTTAAGAATTCCAAATATTCGGACGCTGGCCACAAAGGCTCGCTATATAGTTATGTACCGTAACCACAATTAGAAACTGTAGAAGGTATAAATATAAAAGTCAAATGACAGTTAGAATGGCGAAATGAATCGAAAATATATTGTTGGTCATTGTTTAATATCTATGTTCATATCTCTTCAAGGCACATTTGAAATGTAAACGGTATACTCATTTCCATATTACAGAAGATTTTACTAACATTAGTTACCCCTATCATTTCGCTAACACTGTCTGGAGTTAGACTTCAATGAACTTAAAGAGGTGAAAAAGAAAAGGAGAGAAAATGAATAGAAAAATATAAAATATTAAAAACTCCTTTAGCCAAAATCACAGACAAGTCCCTTACTTTCTCAAACAGAGCACAGAATCGCATTTTCATGGTCTTAACACTAAAGTAATAGTTAGTTGATATAAATATTATAAATATACATTCATATATATATATATGTAGTCTTATCAAATTACATACATACATGTATACATACGCTTCCTGATACGAGAGAACACTCGCTAACAATAAAATTTACATTTTCTATTTTGCACACATTACATTATTACGTATGTTTACATGTACGCACGTATAACGTATAAACAGTGGTCTTGAATATGTGTATAAATATATATATATACATAAATATTTATACTTGTATATTTTGATTATATCCTTTTTTGATATTCAGATCATGAAGGATATCTTTCATAATACTGCACCTATTTCTATGTACATAAAGTGTTTACAGAACATAATGAAATACAGATAAAATGTACGCCGATGATAATAACAAAAAAATAGTAACAAGTGACTTTGCAATTATTACATGTTATCATTACTACACATAGATATGATAAAATGCCCTGTTCATCGGCTTTTGTTAAGATTTACGGCACTGTTACTGTCACTTTTCGATCGCATTTACATTTTATATTAGAAAAATTCATCCGCAAGTTGAAATCCTTGCTTTACCAACATCATCCTATAATACACACCGACTAATATTTCTTACTATATGCACCTTTCCTATCCTTCATCGATCATTTCTCCAATCAGGTCCTATGTGACAATATTACATTTGTTGGAAGTTGCACAAATTTCCCAATGAATAGCAATACGCGGGCATTTTCTCAAATTAGATAAAATGGCTATCATCTGCACTGCAGGTATTCATTAACAAGTATAGAATGTGTGACGCAATATTTTAATAATTACACACAACAAAAAAGTGGAAACTAGAATCTTTCTTCAGTATGTAATAGTAACAACATTATTTGTTAACAAACTATACAAAAAACTATCTTTCATTGACCACGTTTGTAGGACATTTATGCAACATAAAAGAAATATCTTTATATGTTGAGTCGCGAAATAATTATAGCAGTCACAATATTAATATTCATAATTAACAGCAATTAACGACACAGATATTAACGATAATAACGTGATACATATTTGATCAGTTGGAAACGTTATTATGTTTTAACAGCAATCAAAGCAATAATTTCATTAATTCCACTAATAAGAAATTATACTAAGAAATAAACGAATAAGATTTTGGTTTGCGTAGCGCAACTTCGTATCCCAAACGACTGCTACATATCGAAAAATATATCTTATGTGTTATGTTTGGTAAGCTTTGTTCTGTTGGCGGCAACTTCTGCAAGACACGCCAATGCTTCTAAGTCCGGCGATGTACACCACGCTATATTAACATTTGTGCAGATAATTAGATTTCTTTAGAAATAATACTAAATATATAACGCTGAATGAACACTACATCATCTTTTATATCTTTATACTTACATTCATTGGATTCCTCAATTTCTTGCTTAAAATCATTTATAGCTGCAGCATTACGCGTAATGCTCTGTTTTCGTGCTTTCCTCTTTTGACTTCCAACAAGAAGAGCTTTTTCTGCGTCTTCCGCAGTTTGACTGTTTGGATTAGTGTTAAAATTATTTTGATATCTTTTGTTATTTAAAGCTAATGTGAACTTTTGTACGATCTTTTTCTTTTTCGTACGTTGTTGTTTCTTTTTTTCTTGAAATTCTTCTAAACTTAAAGATGGTAATGCTTCGATTTTCTTCTCTAAGTTAAAGTCCCTACACATGAAAATAACACATAAAAATAATATATTTTTACTAGGTAACATCTTAGTCTACGATATCTTGAAATAAAAATAATTTATAACTTACTCAGCTTTAAATCTTTTACGTGCTGTCCAAGGTCCAAAATCTAATTCTCCTTCTGTTCCTTCTATCTCTGTTCCTTCAGTTTCTGTATCTTCTGGTTTTGAAGCTTCGATATTTCCTTCGGCACTGAATAGAATATTCACGTTATTTACTTTTATTTAAATTATCATTAAATAAATTAAATTACCTTTCCGCGAGATGTTCTAATTCGCTACGAGAACTATTTCCACCTTCGCTACTCAAGGAATCAGTTTTCTCGCTGACATTTGACGAAATTGAATTTCTTCTCTCATTTGGTTGACCATCGCTGCTAACAGAAGCATTATTTAAAACAGATTACACTTTGAATGATACATTAAATAGTACATCGTGTATGTATTTTTTTAAATATACACTTATTTACCTACGATTACCAGTTTGCCGTCTTCGTTTAGGTTGCTGCCCTGATGAGCCAATATTTTTCATTTGTTCCGCAAGGAATTTTTGGTAACGTAAACCTTTGCACGTTCGTTCGCTTTTAAAATTATTTTCCTCAGAAGACATGTTTGTAGTCAAAAAATTATTCATCTCTATCTTCTCATCTTCTGTATCCTAAACGTAATTATTAATGTTAGTATTATACAAAATTGTACAAATATATTTAAGAAAATAGTTTCTTACGTATTGCTGTTCGTTATTGTTCGATTCAGATTTTATCCTTTTTTTTGCATCAAAAAGATCAGCTTTGCATTCCCTCTTATCGTCGGGTGAGAGAGGTATATCTGGATATTTTTTTTTTGGAGTTTCTGGAACTTCACCATCGCTTTCATTTGCAGAACCATTAACATTTGCCTGCTCATCTGTTATTTGTGTTTTTTGAGGTGTAAATAGAGAACTGAGGCCACCAAGTTGAGATTCGTCTGCTAATTTGCCTGGTTGAATAGATTGTCCGTCTCGTTCATTGGACTTTGAATAATCGGAAGACTCATTCTCGGATTTCAATTTCTCTACAGGTTGCTCGCTAGAACTAGTTTCTGCTTTTTTATTTGTAGGCCTAGTATTCAAAGTACGTAAAGGAGGTGCTGGTAATTTGTACCATTTAAAATCAGGATTTGCATTCAAGAATGCATCTTTGTACTGAAAGATAATTAAAACATTGTCATTTCCTTTAAATCTGGTAACGAATATTGTAATAAGTAAATGTTAATATGAATTTACAAAGTACTAACAAGAATATTAAGCTAGTTCATACATAATAAGCTTCCAAGGTTTGTAATATACTATTTAGAATTACATCAATGTATGATTGCCAATGTAACATTTAGTTTTTCTATGTTACAAATAATTTACCTCCTGTGCTAAATTTGTATATGAACGCTTTTGATCTGGATGAAGAGTGGCCCACCATTCTCCGAGAACCCTTGTGACTGCTCGATTTTCTAAATGTGGGAAACCAGACCGCACTGAACCACGATGTCGTTTACAAAAAATGAGAAATGCATTCATCGGTCTCCTTGCATGGTGGGCTGGTTCTCTTAACTCCTGTGGTTCCTAATTATTAATTCAGAATTATAAGTTCATAATTCTATCAAACATTTGCAAGAACATACAACTTATTAATGACAATATTTAAACGAGATAAAAAGAGAAATAAATATGTTTTTTAAAAGTATATTTTTTATACTGCGAAACAAATAGTGTTGCTGCATTAGATATATATGAAACATATACTTATAAATTTAAAAAATAAAACTTTAAAACTGATATATTTAAAACTCAATACATGTAAAGAGTAATATTGTACGACTAAAATTTAACAGTTGTAATATAATAATAATGATACTTGATAGTTCATTTTGTGCAATATAAAAATTGTACTGCATTAAATGATACTGTAGTAAAACTTTGCATAAAATATGTTTTTATTAATCTTTATGACACACCAATATGTAGTTATGCTATAGCATTTGTGAAGCCTTAAAATCACATACCTTGGCAGTTTCTAAGGTCACATACGCTTACCTGGATGTTTATATGCAATGATAATCCATTAAAACCTATCGCTTATGTCAGACTCAGTTTAAAAAATATACTTTGGTATAATAATTTTATAAACGATTACATATTTTTTTAATAACTACTACAAAACCTATTCGACTTTTCCTTAATAATACAATTGTAATAAAGAATTGATTGAAAGTAGCTGATATTATAGTTGAAATAATACAGTTTTCAATCTTATTAGTTCAAACATATTACAATAAAAAATTATGTAACTCGTTTATCGTTACGTGCCAGGTAAATTTCACATATATATAAAAAAAAGAAATGTACAATAATTTCCTCAATAACAATTTATTGTAACGTGCACAATGAAATAAAATAATTTTCTTGAGACATATTTAAATATTCTTCGTTCTCGATACCGCAAGTATCGCTCTATTCACCTCCATAGTTAATGTTATACAAGTAATCGCAAAATTTAAAGTGAATCGACGCACGAAACATGACGAAGATCGTATACATAAGTAATACACGTACATATGTGCAAGGCACAAAATAAAATAAAAAATATATATTGGTTTCGGTCCGCGAAAACAGTCGTTTCGTTAATACATTCTTATCGTTTCAATATTTTTACCTTCCCGATAAATCTCGTCTTTATTGCGAAACGATGTAAATACACTAATTTATATTTTCGTGCAACATTATGAAATCGTATGTAAATTGCACCATCATCTAGATTCTAGACATTGTGCGAAAAGAATGGGCATTCAACTGGTGTACGTGACGTTCGCAAAGAAAAATAATAAAATCATGCGCAAACGATTTTTCCAAAAAAGAAAGGAACGATTTCGTTCCATAATAAATCACGAGAGGAAAATCGTGTCTATTTATGGTACAACGACAAGAGAACGATTTATAACAAACGCTCGATTTGATAGAATTCAATGTCAGATGAACAGAAACATTCGTGGTATTCCCGAAATATCTTCGCGATTACACTGATCGACGGATACACGATTGAAATTAGTGGCAGGAACTAGTCCGATCTCGTTGGAAAAAGAAATACAGATATCTGTCGTCATACGAGGCATATGTTAATTTTCGTACTGTGTCTAATTGCAGCGAGCGCGCAAAGTTCAGTATATTTCTACCAAACATCTTAATCGTGTTAATTTTCAATCATCTCGATGCGAAAATCGTCCAAATTAAAATCGACGGGGAAAATTATGGTGGAAATATTAACAAAAAAACGTCGAGCGTATCGCTTGTAATACAGCTTTCGTCGATGTTATTGTAACGTTGATTGCCACGGTCAGCCACGATTCCTTTCAAATTTCTACACGAGCTTTTTACGTAGTTTTTTTTTTGTAACGAAAAATTATACAATCATCTTTTGGTAGCTAAAACTCGAAGGAAATCGGATATTGCATATTTTCTCGCAGGATTTCATGACACCTTCCCGATCGTCTACTGACAGCTGCTTCTACGAATGTAAATACTGCACACAACGATCTATATGTATATCTGTGGCTCACAAGCAAACTATGTAAAGTAAAGACACTGAGAATCTAATAAATTTAAATGGCAACGAAGTATATAACATCAGTCGGGTTAACCTAACATTTTTCTTTCAAATTTACTAAGTTTCGACTAAACATTGTTCAACATTTAGACGAGAATTATATGTATATCTTTTTATGCATCGATGATCTGGCAAATATTTGAATGAAGCGAAACGTCTCGTTGAAAAATTCCTGTCCGCGTAAAACAGAAGTATGTTTTCGTACTGTCCGTTCCGTAGTTCCTCTGGCTGTCAAATATTTATCAACGAAGAACCAAAAGTCAAAGACGTCGATTGTTCGTTTTAGTGTGACTGATCCCCCGAGACATTTGTATTAAATCCCCGTTTTGTTGACTCGAAACCATCGCGAATGGATCGCACGTTCGATCGTTTCGAACGACGAGCCTGCCTCTCGACAATCCCACGAATCCGTCATTTTATCGAGCATATCGAAAAGTCATTCGCGACACGAGAAAAATACAATGTATTTCTCCCCTACTCACCTTGCGTTGTTGCTCGTTGGCAGCCATTTCTGATTTCACTTGACAATTCACTCAGCGGCGCATAATAAAGATAAAGCTTCACCACACCGACTGGCCCTCTCTTTTCCTCTATGCTCTCGCTTTCTTCCTCTGGTTCTCTTTCCGTGTCCACGAATTAACCTCTCCTTCTTACGTGCCTATCCCTGTCTCTCTCTCGTCCCGATATGCGTTCGTGCACTGTTGTTTCTCGTGCAGCCCACGGTTAAAAAGAAAATTTCTCGCGAGCCAGTACCCCGCTATCTTTTATCGTTGCCCGACACGATCGGTAATTTCGAGAACACTTCAGGCCACGCTGTACTCGAATCGCCCGAGTACTGTCATCCTAACAAATTTTCTGTGTTTCCAACGAAAAGCAAACTGTTTCCCCGTGCAAACGTCACCGGAATCTACAAACGTCACTATTAAAACCAATCACGCGCGGCTGTTTTCACTCCGAGGGGATTACCTTGAAATAACCGACGAATTCCGCGTTGCCTCGATTCCTTATTAATTTTAGATCTCACTCGCGGACCGCCGAATTTTTCTTTCGTCTGGTTACGAACTGCACGTATAATGAAAAAAACAATATATTAACGTGCGTGCATTTTCAGCATCGTGCGCATCGCGTTCGAATAAGTACACGGTTCGCGCGTACAAGTGGGCTACACAGTGTCAACAATGAAACCATGTAAAAGTTACTGAAGGAAACCTAAAAATAATCGACCGTGTCGCTTCGTTTCGCAGAACGAGCTCGTTGAAAGAGAAAGCATTGTTTTTATATGAGAAATCAATGGGTAAACTATCGATTGTAAACGTGAAATGGTCATTTTCTGATATGAATTTACGGTGCGTTCGCTGAGAATGTAAAACGTGATAAACAAAACCACGTGACTGAGGCAGGACCGACGACAGCGAATTATGTTCTAGAGAGATACGGATACGACAATATTCTTGCTAGTTGTTGTTATTTATATGTATAAATATTAACGAGGCACGTTACGATACTATACACGTTATTCTAACGAGAGAAAATAATTGTCAACGGAATAATAACACTCATTATAACACAAAGAGTACCGTTTCCAACCGTCTCCCGCAGATGCTCATCGCTTACTGACCGTGGAACACGTCCCTGGCTGGAATGACGTGTCGACACAGCGGACCAATGAGAACGCGACGATTAATTACGTTATGTATAGGTTAGTTGTATCTATGGACCTAACCTTTTCACTTTCTATCTGTTTACTACTGTCGATTAAAAAACATTCTAACGATTAAAAAAATTAATTTATATACAATTTGAAAAAACAATAACGAACAGTATTATGATTATTTATTTATAGATCGACGTAGATTAAAAGAAATAGTAATCGTTTCTTCCTTGAAAATGTGCAAATTGAAATAGGACCACGAAAAAGTTCACCAATTGCCTTGTGTTCGTTTAATAATTAATTTTTAATTAAAGTTTAATAATAAATTAACACCATGGAGAAATCACAGAAAATGCCGAAAGTCGCCAAGGTACTTAATTTTCCTTTTTCATATGCGCCTGCAATGTAAACATGAAATTTCTTTAAAGTTTAAATTATCTACACAATTTTTTATTATAGGTCAAGAATAAAGCTCCTGCTGAAATTCAAATAACAGCAGAGCAGCTATTGCGGGAGGCTAAAGAAAGGGATCTTGAGATTTTACCACCGGTAGGGATACATTTCTTACAAACTATACTACATACAATGTAAGAATATCGTATGATAAACGTGATTTATCATATACGTGTAAATGTCTCCTTTCAGCCACCAAAACAAAAAATTTCTGATCCTCATGAGTTAGCTGATTATCAACATCGGAAGCGTAAAGCTTTCGAAGACAACATCCGTAAAAATCGTATGGTGATTTCAAATTGGATAAAGTATGCACAATGGGAAGAAAGTCAAAAACAGATACAAAGAGCACGGTACGATATGTGTAATTGAATATTATATTTAGGATTCTGTGATACGCAAAATTCTTAACCTTCTGCAAATTAATTTTAGATCTATATACGAACGTGCGCTAGACGTCGATCACAGAAACATAACATTATGGCTGAAATACACAGAAATGGAAATGCGAAATCGTCAAGTGAATCATGCCAGAAATTTGTGGGACCGTGCTGTTACCATATTACCTAGAGCAAATCAATTTTGGTATAAATATACTTATATGGAAGAAATGTTAGAAAATATTGCTGGTAAAATTTTAATTTTCCAAACATTTTAAATGTTATATAAAGAAGATATTGTTAATCAAAAAATTCTTCTAGGAGCGCGTCAAGTATTCGAAAGATGGATGGAATGGGAACCAGATGAACAAGCTTGGCAAACTTACATCAAGTTCGAATTAAGGTACAAAGAAATACAAAGAGCTAGACAAATCTATGAACGTTTTGTAATGGTTCATCCTGATGTTAAACATTGGATTAAGTACGCACGATTCGAAGAGTCCCATGGATTCATTAATGGCGCTCGTAGTGTTTACGAACGAGCTATTAATTTTTATGGCGATGAAAGTTTGGACGAAAAATTGTTTATCGCGTTTGCAAAGTTTGAAGAAGGCCAAAGAGAGGTGAATAAACTTATTTTGTTCCAGTATAGAATACATATTATGCTTTCTTCATTCTATATATTTTTTCTTGCAGCATGATCGAGCTAGAGTAATTTACAAATATGCATTAGATCACATTCCAAAAGAGAAAACACAAGAAATTTATAAGGCGTACACTATACACGAGAAGAAGTATGGCGATCGTTCAGGTGCTGTATTATAATGAGTAACATTTTATGATTAATCTTGCATATAAGCTTAATAATATTACTTCGCTGTTTTAGGTATCGAGGATGTAATTGTAAGCAAAAGAAAATACCAATACGAACAAGAAGTCAAAGAGAATCCTTCCAATTACGATGCTTGGTTTGACTACTTGAGATTAGTGGAATCAGAAGGAAATGTAGATATTATCAGAGAAACTTACGAACGCGCAATAGCTAATGTACCTCCAACTAAAGTAAAAGATATTTCACGGAATTTTATATTTATAATTTAACGCTCGCTTGTTTTTTAAAGTTAGCATATTTTACAGGAAAAACTATTTTGGAGAAGATATATTTATCTTTGGATAAATTATGCTCTTTTCGAAGAACTTGATACCGAAGATATGGAAAGATGTCGACAAGTCTACAGGTAATTCATATTTTTTCTGAAAACTACAAACAATGATTTATACATTCGTAAATAATTGAATAATAAATTAATTAATATAATTTTTCCAGGGCATGCTTAGAACTAATTCCTCATAAACATTTTACTTTTTCGAAAATTTGGTTACTTTACGCATACTTTGAAATAAGACAAAAAAATTTAGCAGCAGCTAGGAAAACATTAGTAAGCACTCGATTAAATATGTACCGTACTAAAACTTGTTTATTTTATTAAATCTGATTATTTGATTTTTAATTACTCTAGGGTATGTCGTTGGGTATTTGTCCTAGAGATAAATTATACCGCGGGTATATCGATTTGGAAATACAATTGAGAGAATTCGATAGATGTAGAATTTTGTATCAAAAGTTTCTCGAGTTTGGTCCAGAGAACTGTACCACATGGATGAAGGTATGTGAAACAAAAACAATTAATTGTACATAACAATTCAGCAATTGCCATATACTCATTAAAAGTTCGTTCTATAGTTTGCAGAGTTGGAAACACTTCTAGGCGACGTAGAACGTGCACGAGCTATTTATGAGTTAGCTATATCACAGCCGCGGTAAACTATGTGAAAATAAATAATTCTTAATTTATATTTTCTAGTATACTGTTGTTCGAAATGTTTATCTTAAATTTGCAGGTTAGATATGCCTGAACTGTTATGGAAGTCGTATATCGACTTCGAAATAGCACAGGACGAAACCGAAAATGCGAGGCAGTTATTTGAAAGGCTATTAGAACGTACGCTACACGTTAAAGTAAGTTAAATAAATGCGATACAACTTGAATTACCTAATAATGTTTGTTGCATTGTAACGATGAAAACGACGACTTTGTTCAGGTCTGGATTGCATACGCTAAATTTGAATTGGCAAATTCAGCATCAGAGGATGGTCCTGATAATGTCGTTCTGGCGAGAAGAATTTTTGAACGTGGAAATGATGCCCTTAGATCAAACGGAGACAAAGAAAGTCGAGCGTTGCTTTTAGAAGCATGGAGAGATTTTGAAAATGAGAAAGGAGACGATGACACACGATCTAAAATTATGGAAAAAATGCCTCGAAGAATTAAACGTAGAAGACGTATCGTGGGAGAAGACGGGGTAAATAAATTCACTAATTTACGATACATTTGTTTGTTTTTTTAAATGTTTGTGTTTATCGTAATTAATTCTTTTATTTTTCTTTTTTTCTAGAGAGACGATGGTTGGGAAGAAGTATTCGATTTTGTTTTCCCAGAAGATGAGTCGCAAAGGCCGAATCTTAAATTTTTGGCCTCTGCCAAGGCTTGGATGAAACAGAAAGAACAGATTGAGAAAAGTGACAATAATCAAGGCACAAATTGTACTCAATTAGAATCCAACAGTTAAAATTTAACTGTACTTGTAAGTGCAAAGATTGTGTATTTTCGATGTAAATAGATTGAAATCTTTCTTTTATATTCTGTGCGTGCGTAAATAAAGACGATTTAAACCTTAAAAAAAATTTTTATTCAGAAAAATGTCACAGTATAATTAGTACTTATTATCATTTCTGTTTTGTTATGCATAACATTTGTACTTGCAAATTGTACGTACTCGTAACGAAATGAATCGGATGTAACGAACTTAAAAAACTGGGATCCGTTAAATAAAAAAATATATGCTGCAATATATAATAACTAAGTTATTATGTATTTTTAATGCCTTTATAATAATTTAGATATACATTTTTATACTTTACTATGAAAGTGTAAATTTGTTTCACGTATATTACCCTCGAATTTTTTTCTTATCAACCATTGCAAATATAGTACATAAGTGCGAAGTATTTTTCTGGCAGTCATGTTCCTTACTATAGTAGACTATTTCGTTAAAAAAAATGTCGATGTAAATAAGTAAATTGAATTAATCTTTTACAAAAGCTATAACCATACTAATATTATAAATGCGAAAGTCACTGTCTGTCTGTCTGTCTGTCTGTCTGTCTGTCTGTTACCTTTTCGCGCCTAAACCACTGAACAGATTTTGATAAAATTTGGCGGAGGAGATAGATTGCATTCTGACGAAGAACATAGGCTATATTGAACAGTCAATCGAATGCAAACCATATAAAATAAATAGTATTCCACGCGGGTGAAACCGCGGGGTGCAGCTAGTATATGTATATGTATATTATGAAAGCAAAATTAACCAAAAACGTAAAAAAAGAAATAAATATTTCAGATTGTAAAACTTCAGTCTCCTACGACAATATAACGTAATATAAAAGATAAGAATGAATGAAGTCGTTATTACATAAAAAGAAAGTATATATTATTTTTGTCAAAGAATACCTCTTTGTACTTCTTAGATTTTAGATTATAGTGAATTGGGTTATCAATCTGATATAATTATCCATCTTTTTAATGCATCCCTTACTTGTATTATTTATTTGTAGAATATTTCTTTTTTTCGTCGCTCTCAAAACCAGAATCCAGGTCGTCGCTTAAACACTTTTTCAATGTATAGCTTTTAGAATTTTGCTGCAAATTCCTTTGTTCGACTAACTTCTTAATGCAACCTATTAACTGTTCAAAAAAGTTAGGGTAGCCAACGTATCCAGGAAAGCCGTTTACGTCTATAATTGCATATTTTCCAGTGTGATTTTCAATAACAACGTCAACGCCGATCAAAACAAGCCCAAAGAGTTTTATAACTTTTTTGACGATTTTTTCAAATATTTCATGTTTCGGTTTAACTGTTAGTGGAATGTCTTCTTCTGATAAAATTGTCCATTTAGATCGATAATTACTATTAAATATAACTGAATTGAAAAATATCGTTTCTAATGTAGTGCAGTCTTCTTCATAAAAATTCTTGAAACTGGGTCTCTCATCTATATGATAATGTTCACCAACTATGTATATTTTGTAAACAATTGCATTATGATTGATAAACTCTTGAGCAACGCAAGGTGGTTGACAATCTTTCAAACCTGCTTCGTTGAAAATGATCATCATCTGAAAATAAGTTTTGTTGTACATTCTATTAAGATCTATACATTCCCTTCTAATAAATAAAATATTTACCTTGTGTGCATCGCTGCAACCCTGAGCGATAAGCGATTTGCAAAGTAACGGAAATTTAATATTTGTTCTTTTCAACAGTGATATATTCTCAACAATGTCTTTACTTTTAATTTCTACAAACTTTGGAGTAAATACATCTGAAAAATAAAAATGCATGTTGAAATATACTGTGATTTATATCTGCTTCTTCTTTTAATTATTATAATTGTATCAGATACAGCTACTTTCTATTTACCATTAAATTGTACATGCTGCTGTATAAGTTCGTATGATTTATAACGATTTATTAAAACCCTAATATTATCCAAAGGATCGATAACTATTACTTCGGGATGTTGGCAGCAGTACTCTTGAATTCTTGAAATGATCGCTTTGGCCTAAAACAGACATTAATTGTAACAATAGTTCCAATTGTAACAAATACTAAGGATACAAGCATACATTTTGATCACCATTTTCTGCGTATACTAATTTATCCGTCATTTTATGTATAAAAACGTCAAGTGGTCCCTGAGATTCAAGATCGGAGTTTACATCAATCTGAAATTAATCCGTTAATTTGAAAATATCACGTATTATACAAACGTTATAAGCTTTAACATAAAGGATTTATCTACATAACCTCACACTATTATAACGTTATACAATGTGTTTAAGTCATGGAAATAAAAATGAAAATAAATATAAAAAAGTATATACCATTTTCAGTAGAAACCCTTCGGATTCGCAAAGATTGTAAAAGTCATTCCAATTAATTTTCTGCCGTTTCTTTTCCGACATCGAGTAACCAATGACATACTTGTCGCACATTTTCCTTTTCAGTTGTTGTTTCCTTATATGGAATATAAATTTTATCCATTAAACCATATAGAGCTCATTATTTTTATCAAACGACTCGAATAAACTGTATTTTATGAACGTGTTATCTACGTGAATCGCATCTTAAGTAGTCTCATATTTATGCCGAAATGTAAGGTTATGTGTGTGACATTTAAAAAAACATCCTTCACGGTACTTGTTACGTTCCCCCTGACTTTTTATAGATGTCACATACGACGTTTCGAGCCTGTTTATCTTCGTAACGTTAAACTTTAGATGAAAACACGCATTTCATGATTTCCTTTAAAGTGCGCACAAATGATCATAGGTTAACGAGATAACACCGACGATCGCATTCTATACATAATTTCATTGCTTTCGTCTAATTATACAACGCTCATAATGTTCCAGTATATGACATCATTTGCTTAGGGCTATTATTATATTTTCAATGTATCGATGCTATTACTAAACATTTTTTCACTCCGCATTGGAAGCACGAATATCACGCAATATACGTCATCGTCTTTGCATCTTCAATTGTAATGCGTGTAATTGCAATATACACTCCACGCCAACGCATATCGGTTGGCGCACTTTTCGTCAAATCAGCAACCCGAAATTATTCCCATATATTCTATTAAAGTACTCGGTATATTCCATTAAAAATAAATTAACACACGTAACATCGACAACTATGTTTTGGGTAGTGGTTTTATTACTTTTCTATAATTATACATAACGTTCGTGACGTTCTTGTTCATATAACATCATTGCTTAGAGCTATAATTATGTACAGTGCATTGGTACCATTATTAAATTTTTTTTTATGCAAGTTCATTTAAAGAGCAAATGTCGCGGAATATACTTTATTCTAACGTATTCTCGATAGCGCGTTCTCCGTCAAATCAGCAACCCTAAATTTCTCCCATACTTTGTATCAACGACTGAAAATAAATGAATTAAATAATTTAAATACAGTACAAAATATGGTTAAGATAACAAAGTTATGGGTGAAAATTTTTGTTCGTCCACCGTAGTCATCGTCGTACTTGCCTTCGAAGATTCATTCCAGGAATTTAACATTTCTTTCGTGACGAAAACGGTTACGCTATTGGCACACGCGTCTGTACTTAATACCTTAACTTCTCCTAGGGAATAAGAACCGGAACTTGCCATGCATAATTCCCCTTCGGAACGCGAGGTGTCTGACGACAATGCTTCGACCTAAAATTATAAAGTGGAATTAATAGATACACGAAGCGATCATTGAACTACAGTACGTCAAATGGGTGTTTTCTTACTTTATTTAATTTTACCGAAGATACGCTGTTGGACGTTCTGTAACACAAAAAAAAAATATGAATTATATGCCTGATCGTCGATGAAAGTAATAATAAATATTAACACTAAAACTACCAAACCACCACATACTTAAAATTTCTTTCTAAAGTCACTTTATTATTAACAATCCTTTTACTAAATTTGTAGGAACAATGATCATAACGGACGATTAATTACAAATTAATGTCTTCTCCCTCCCTCCAATTACAAAGATATAGTTGTATGTATAATATGTACGCGTTGGCCTTGGTAGCTTTAACGTTAAACATTTAGTTTGCGTACCTATAATCCTGATCGACCGCGTTCGAACAATTCGTGTCCAATGTAGAAAATAAAAGTTTCATATGGACATCGTCGTACAAGTCCGCCAAAATTTTTTCCTTTTCGATTACGTTACCATGGTACAAACCTCTTCGATTCGTTATTTCGCCGAGGTCACCGTTTAGACAGTTACTCGTTTGCCGCAATTGTTCGATTTTGTTGAATTCGCGTTTGGGAGTTGCTGCATTAGATGAGATTTTCGAAACGTTCTTGGGAGAGGACTCGAGAGACGCGCAATCGCGTAAAGAGTCAGACGGCGAGACGTGGATAACATTACTAATCGATTGTGCAGGTACTCCCGCCTTATCCTGGGCTAAATGCGATCCTATTGATTTATCTGTTTTTAATTCAGGAATTGCACCCCTTGAAAACGAAGCGATAGCTTCCACAGCGACATCCTTCAAATTATTATTCGAATTATCCGTTGCCTCGTTTTCCATTGTTTTCAGAATTTCGGTTTCGCTGTTCTCGATTGGCTCGTTTGCAGAACTCTTCCTGCAACTTAAATTATCGTTACTATAAATGTTGCAATTTGTACGAGTTTCATTTTTCAATTCATCTTTCAAGAATAAATAAATATAATAATACTGGCTATCAGACCTGGGTACTTTTGAGATCATGTTATTTGGAGTATTATTTCGCAATTATTTCGAATAATGTTGTTTCAGAAATGATCGCGGATATGAAAATAGATATGAAACAAAATAACATATCTTATCTTATCTTAGTTTTTTTTTACTATTATATAAAGAGACAGCGTTTGTTTCTATGTACACAAAAATTTCGAAAACTACTCGATCGATTGATACCACATTTGAACAATAGCTTCCTTGCTATCTCTGGAATAACATAGGCTATGTTGTTTTAAGAAAAATGATATTACGTCTGATTCTGAGACTATACCGATCCCAACCGCTAGGTAGCTGAGCGTTCGTTCGTTGTTTGTTTGTTTATTGAATTCAAGTCCATACATTCAAAGTTGTACTTTGCACTACAGTGTGCTGCTCTCTTTGTACATTTCTTTTCCTAAACTTTTTACAATAATATTACTTAATCATTATTCTTATTGGCTTACTTTTTAATTAATATATGTCTTAAAACTAATCGCAATAAGGAATAACGAAACAATAAACTTTTTAATTTGTAAGTCGAGGTTGCCATACTCTTTACTGTATTATGTTAATAGAATTTATATAGGAATAGTAACTTGTCTATTTTATATATATATATTACATAATATATAACATAATATATAATATAATAATATATTATTATTATTATTATTATTATATTATTATATATTATTATTATATTATTATATATTATTATTATATTATGTTATATATTATGTAATATATATATATATATATAAAATAGACAAGTTACTATTCCTATATAAATTCTATTAACATAATATAATAAAGAGTTTGGCAATCTCGACTTACAAATTAAAAAGTTTATTATATATATATATATATATATAATAAACTTTTTCCCAGGTAACAATTTTCCCAGGTCTGTCCATACAAAAATAGGAATCTTTTGAAGTAGGGATGTTCGATTCACCGGAAAGAATCGATTCTTGAATCGATTTTGAATCGGAATGAGAGAAACGATTCCTCCTAAAAATCGAAACCAAAGAATCGATTCTGCAAGAATCGGTTTCAAAAGAATCGGCTTTTTTGTTTCCTTTTTTATTTTGATTTTTGTAAACAGATTCCCATACGATTCTTCCGCTCGGCATCGGTTATTGTAAACAATCGATCTTTTATTTTTTTACTTCTCGTCCTCTTACACCAAAGGCAGACTCTACATTGCTTATATTTTCATCACTATTCCTATACTTTTTTCGAATAGTAATGTAGGAACGAATGTGCTTTTATTGTTACGAAAAATAGATCTTCGATTCTTACACGAGAGAATCGATCCTCTAAAGAATCGAATCGGAATCGAACATCCCTATTTTGAAGACAACAAACGGAGGCTTCATAAAAAAATGATACATACTCGTTATTATTTTGCTCAGTTTTCAGCTGAGCGTCATTCTGCGGAATGGCGTGATCATTCCCGTTGAAATTAGTTCTATCATTCGTCGCCTTGGAACGAGTCTTTTCTTGCGACGATTCGTTATTGGAATAAATTTTGCTCGTTTCGTTGCCCGAAGAGCGTTCGTTATCCTCTTTGCTACCCGAAGACGACTGACTTTTAGAATTAAAGACAGATTCCACGATAATAGCCTGACGATTAGATCCCCTGGAAGCATCCTCTTTCTCGATTTCCGATTTTCCTTCCTCAGACTTTGACATCGCGCGCGCTGTCTCAGCCACGTGGAGGTCTGCGGACGCTGTTTCGTTCATCATCGCATTCTCGGAAATGAAAAGCTCCAGATTCTGGGTCTGAGAAGTCGGTGGATCGTTTTGCAAATGCTCCAACAGACTCTCGACGCAGTTCACGTTGGAATCAGTTTTAATTTTCTCCTCGATGAACCTCTTTTCTTCCTCGAGGGCGCAGCTGATCAAACGCTCCGTCATATTCTTCGGGTCCCACGATTCAGGAAAGCCTCGTTTCAGGATGTCGTTGTACACCAGATCGTACAGGCTTGTATAATCGTGATCGCCTTTCTGCGAGCACGTTCTCTTCTTGATTTCCTGGGTCGACGTTAGACCCGGCCTGAAACGCGTCGTTTCATCCGCGATGCTTTCGACAGAGGACTTAAACATCTCTCGCAATGGTCTATCGTCGTTAACGCTCGGTAGATCCGTGCTCGGAGACAGTGGATCCACGGAACAAGATGTTAAACTCGAGCTTTCATCTCTAGCTCGGCGGGAACACGATATTTTCGCTATTTTATCGCTGCTCTCTGAAGAATAATCCAATTGTCGTTTACTTTGAGAAGCGTTCGCCGTTGACAGTGGTTCGCGAGAGATCGATGGAGGTGCGTTCGCTTCCTGCGCATAGTACTCTTCGAGTTCTGGCCGCGTTAGAAATTTCTCGATTGTTCTCGTCGACAGAGAAACATCGTTAATTATTTTATCGTACGCGGTCAGGACGTTGTCCAAGTCGTCTATGGAGGGACAATAGAGGTCACCCAGCTCGTCTGCCTCTTCCAAGTCTTCCGCAAAGGAGTTCGTGCTCGAAGACGACACCAGACGCTCGTTCGTTCGAGTTACTTCTTTTTCGATACGATACTTTCTCAGAATATTCGCGAAACGTTCATCGACGATCCTGTAGCGTTCGTTCCTTTCGAGTTCGTCCTTTTCGGAGGTTCCCTCGAGTCTCTTCTCGCGTTTCTCTTCGACCGATCGGGTCTGCTTGCATTCTTCGACGATCCTCTTCGAGGTCGAACGGTCGTGTCCCTTCGACTCTTGCGCATTGCGACCGTTTGACTCCGTACCTTCGAATATTTCCAAGTCTCGCTCTAGCATAGAGATTTCCTCGTTTCTAGTCTCCACAGGGTTTTCCGGCTTTTTCGTAATTTCCGCGTCGAATCGCACCTGCTTCGTGGCTTGGTCGTTTCTGGCTTCAGCGGTGGCTTTCTCTCTTCTCTCTTCTCTAACAGCTTCAAGTGACTGTGCTCGATCTTCCTCCGGCTTTGATTTCTTTTCGTTCTCCGGATCAACAGACTCTGATTCCAGGCTCTTCTCGTTATCCAATATCTTCTCTTCTGGTTTCCCAGAGTCTTCCGTTTTGCCATTGTTTTCCGGCGAATCGTTCTTGGTTCCTTCCAAAGTCATTGAATCGGACGTAGAATGTGACGTAGACTCGACGAGTTTTTCTACTCCGTTCAGCTGTTTCGAGTTCTTTCTTCCTTGCGGGTTGCCAATTGGTTTTACGTTGTTTTCGACGCCGCGTGGCTCGTATGGTATCTTCATGAACTTCGCCTTAGGCGCCGAAGGTCCCACGTTCCAATGGTCGTGGCAGATCGTGTAAGTCCCAACGTTCGCGCTTTCTTGAACGAAAAATGGGTCGGGCGATATGCGGATCATCTCCAAATTCTGGGCTATCAAACTCCTCTCGATGTTCACGGACGGTCCAGCTTGAACGGCGAACGTGCCTACTTTTTCAGCTTGTTCAGGATCGTTGGCTTTCTTCTCTTTTTCGATTACGTTGGTCGCAGCTTGCGTCGCGGGCTCTGGGTTTTGGTTTCCAAACAGTGCTGCGTAGGATGAGAATTCTTTGTACAAGTCTTTGCTCGTCCTGAATTTAGGAGCGGAGAAATCGGTGGTATTCTTGAGTCTTATCGGTGGCTTTCCTTCTTTCGAAGCATCTCGTGCAGCAGGGTCGACGTAATTTCCGTCGATCCAACCGTTCGATTCGTGAAATTTCTGCGCCACGCGCTCTCGAACGTATAACAATTGATCTTTCTCGTCGTCCAGGGTCACTTCGTCGAGATACCTATGAAAATTCTTATTTTTATTTTTATTACAGTAAAGACTAGATAAATGCAAGATAACACGTTGGTCGCCACGTCAGCCAGATATGGATAACAGACCTTTCGTTGAGGGACTAAAATAAATCTGGTTAGGATTCGTGAATTTGGCGACGTTAAAAAATTCTGTACCACGACAAATGCTAACTTATCTAATCTTCAATAGTCTCGAGACAGAATTTTCACTTTGCAACAATTTTCATGAGTTTTAACTTGGCAGCCAACGTGATAATCGGGACCCAAATCATTGCGTTTATCCAGTCGAGGTTTATATTCTGTGTTTACACTTGGCTCGAGCGTATCAATCGGTTACGTCTCATATAGGTTTCAATCATAAGTACCATAATTCATCTTCTAATTGTTAATTGGTAAAGTAATAATTGACTGAATTGTTGACAATTATAGGTTTTATTCATAGCATTCATTGCATTCGTATTTTGCTATATATAAGAGCAGGAAAGCCAGTTAATGGACCCAAAAACGGTATCGCCATCTAGCGGAGAGGTCCAAACTAATTTTTGACATATTCACATTTTATTATTTATTTATTTAGATTATTAAAAGTTTACATCGTAATTATCGAAATTAATATTTTAATTGTTGATATGTACACTAATAATTGACTGTTATTAAGTTATTTAAAGAACTATTATTTATTTTAAATAATTTTAAATAAATAAAAATACCAAAAAATGTGGCGCCATCTCTCGGCAAACCCCCCAAGTTTGTCGTGAAATAGTTTCCACCTAGCACTGCTAGATAGCGCCACCCAAAATGAAAAAATTCAAAATCTAAATTCTCTACTTTTCTAGGCATGTAAATGTAATTTTTTAATCCAACTACCGTAATTCAACTAATAATTGTCTAATGCCTAGTTTTTTAAATAAATAAAAATACCATAAATGTGGCGCCATCTAAGGATGCAAGGTAGAAACTGTTCCACGACAAACTTGGGGAGTTTGTCGAGAGGTGGCGCCACATTTTCGGTATTTTTATTTATTTAAAAAACTAATCATTAGAGTATTATTAGTGCACTAATCGACAATTGTTAGTTAAATTACGATAATTACGATATAAAATTACATTTATATGCAGAGAAATGTAGAGAATTCGCGTTTTAAGTTTTTCCATGTTTGTAACGCCATCTAGCGGCCCAAGGTG
>NW_026535322.1:7537843-7596293 GCF_026225885.1 Hylaeus anthracinus | reverse complement strand
GGCCCAAGGTGGAAACTGTTCCACGACAAACTTGGAGGGTTTGCCGAGAGATGGCGCCACATTTTCGGTATTTTTATTTATTTAAATAACTAAGCATTAGACTATCATTAGTGCTCTAATCGACAATTATTAGTTGAATTTTGATAATTACGATGTAAAATTACATTTATATATAGAGAAAAGTAAAGAATTTGTGTTTAAAAATGTTTGATGTTTGTAGCGCCATCCAACGGGCCAAGGTGGAAACTATTTCACGACAAACTTAGGGGGTTTGCCGAGAGATGGCGCCACATTTTTTGGTATTTTTATTTATTTAAAATTATTTAAAATAAATAATAGTTCTTTAAATAACTTAATAACAGTCAATTATTAGTGTACATATAAACAATTAAAATATTAATTTCGATAATTACGATGTAAACTTTTAATAATCTAAATAAATAAATAATTAAAATGTGAATATGTCAAAAATTAGTTTGGACCCCGCCGCTAGATGGCGATACCGTTTTTGGGTCCATTAACTGCCGTTAGTGCTTTTATATATAGCAAAATACAAATGCAATGAATGCTATGAATAAAAACTATAATTGTTAACATTTATCGTACTGTTCATTCCTCTGGGGCAATTATGCATCCCATTTATTAACTTGCCCGAATTATGCGAGCCAAGTAAAGCTCGGTTAACTTTTCCGAGCTTTCCGACAGCGTTATTATAGAATTATAGAGTGACGCAAATGATTCAACCACGAATATGGGTTACAAAATCTTGAAATAATAGATTATTATATTATTATATTATACACATGGTACAATACATATATAATATTAAATAATATAATAATTTATTACGAATATATTATTGATAGGGGTGTGCGGGATCCAGGTCGGGACGGGAATTCCTCCCGCGATCGGGACAGAATTCCGAGAATTTCAGAATCCCGAATACATCCGGGATTCACGTGAATTTCCAGGATCCCGAAACCATCCGGGATTCCCGAGAATTTCGAGATCCCGTAAATGTTCGGGATTCCCGGGAATTTCGAGATCCCGTTTATTCGGATTGCTGAAATTTTCAAGAATAACAACACTTTCGGAAATCCCAAATATTATTCTATAGCCCGTACATTGTCCGGAATCCCGAACATTTTCGAGATCCCGTACATTCTCGGGAATCCCGGATTTGTGCGGGATCTCGTGTATCCTCGGGAATCCCGAATCAACTCGGGATCCCGCATAAACTCGGGAATCCAGATTATTTTCGGGAATTCCGAATATTTTCAGGAATCCCGCGCACCCCTAATTATTGAATATATCGAATATAAGCGAACATATTATTTCAAGTTTTTGTAACCACGAAAGGGAACGTCTGATGACTTACGTGTTGAAGTTTGTTGGGACTCGATTCGAATTAGCGACCATGCTTATCCCCTTGATTTGAATCTGGGCATCCTTGACCAATCTTTCCACGTCTTCAAGAGCCGCCGACGTCTGTGGGCTAAGGATGGGCGAAATTGGTAGCGTAAAGGTGGATCTTTTACTGTCCGCCTAAAATCCAAACGTTCACCTCTATTATACTTGGTCAAAGCTTTAATTGATAATTAAAGAAACGCCTGGATCGACACTGCTTTTAACCAGTAATTAATAGCCCGTTGTTTCGTCGTAATAAATAATAAATACCTGATCTTCGTCGACGAGAGTCGCTGGGGTCGATGGAACCTTCCTCGCGCTCCTGATGGCGTCCGTCTTGGAAATTGATCTCTTCGACGCTACGAGTCTGGCACGGCCTCTCTCTGATTGAATTTCGTTTTTTCGATGGGTTCTCGGCGTGACAATTTTACAATAACAATCGCAGACAGATCGAGAATGCATTTTCGAGTGACAAGACGCGGATGAACGAGGAACGGTCTCCTTACGTAGATCCAGGTACTCCAATGTGTCGTGATCTTTCCTGTAACCGATTAATCGTAGCTGTTAGTAAAATGGAAGCAGCATGGTTAGATCTTGGCACTGGATGTCGAACTCGAGATGGAGAACGAAGAATATTTCGTGTTACGTTTAGCAAAACTATGAATATTTAGTTAGTTTTTGTAAAATGATTGAAAATGATGTAACGAACCTTGGCGCTTAGGGTCGAAACATAAATAAAGATCGTACTAATAACGGTTACTACTCGATCGTACTAATAACGATCGTAATAATAACGGTTGTTGCTTGGAAAAGAACGTGGCTCGCATTTTCTTTCACGAGAAGAGGTAAAATAAAATGTTGCGTGAAGAAATAGGGGAAGGGACAATTTTAGAACTTTTTTTTTTTATATTGTGTATAAATAATCTGTTAGTCTCTGTAACATCTATCAGGTTGTCCCAAAAGTTTCTCTCGTTTTATTAATAAGTAATACATACACGATATTTTATGTCTAATGTTACATTATTGAATTGTGTACGATTCATTTTGCTCCATTATTGTTACAACATGAATATCTATGAAATTAGATTGTCTATTTATATAAACACCACCGCACAAAATAATTGAGTGCACATTACGAAAGAAACTTTTAGGACAACCCAATATAAATTCTTCAATTTTCATATATATATATATATATGTATATCAATAATGTAACATTAGACATAAAATATCGTGTATGTATTACTTATTAATAAAACGAAAGAAACTTTTCGGACAACCTAATACCAAGTACACCTATTTCTGTGGTTATTACGTACATGTATATCTACATAATATTTTTGTTTAGAATAAAGAATGTTCAATAACGATTATATCTTATTAAAATGATGGACAGATTGGATAACGTTTGAATGACGTTTGGAAGGTATTAAAGTTTCCCCGTTTCCTGGAGACCTGATTCCGTCCAGAGCAGGATCAATACATTCACAAGCGACGACCGATCGAATACTTTTACAGAAAGCTACAGCAGGAGAGAATCGGTTGGTAGGTGACGTCGTTGCATCTGCAACGGACTTCCTGCTTTAATACTTCCGGAGGCCTCTGATCAATAAAACGATACGTCAAAGGTACCTACGTAATTCGCGACGCCATTTTAAAGCGAATGTACCAGCGCATAGGATCGTGATCGCGCAAGGTGAATCATCTAACAGTATAATTTAATATGCTTTCAGACTTCTTTCACGATCTTCGACTACTATTTACTTGTTATTATTATTAAAATATACACGATATACGCACAACTATATATAAACTATATCAAATGCGTTATTAACAATTATCGAATAGATCGATTCGGATTTCAGTGAACGCGAGCAATATTTTTATTTCTAATTTCTTTCGATTCAGTTTTTCATCTTCGATACCTTGCAACGACTTTAATAACTAGCTGGTTATCGTTGCTCGCTTAATTCATATAGCTATTCATGTTTATTTTGTGTGCGACCCTTAACGGACTACACAAGGAACTTCCCGATTTCCGATTACAGCGCCGTCTATCGCGTATAAAAAAAATGTTTGAAACTAGTGTTTCGAAAAGGTCTCATAGCCAGCTTTCACAGTGCATGATAAAAAATGAGGTGTTCCGTTAAAAAAATCATGTCGACCTTGACGTGACTTTGACCGATCCTTTGAAGGTCAAACGGACACGATCATTCGATAGAATTTTTGAAACCCTAAAACATTTCTCTAAACCATTTTTCTCACAAATGTTCCATTTTGGAAATATTTGACTGTTTCCATAATTTTGGAGCACCCTGAAGGACTTTGGGGCAATTATACAATAAAAATTCTTAGACAATGCGCGGCTTATGTTTAGAATCATTATCCTGGTAAAATTTAAAATCTTCAGCAATCCTAATTTTTTCTGCACTTTGTTTTAAATTGCCTTTTAAAAGATTCAAATAAGCATCCTTAACCATGATGCCATCGATAAAAACTAAATTGCCAACGCCGGAAGTCGAAATGCATCACCACGCCGTTACAATGCCTCCTCCGTGTTTTATCGTACCCGAAAATCTGATATTCCTTCGTTTGTTTATTGCAGTTATGTGATTTATGTAAATTTTTGGATTAATGTATACATCTTTAATAACATTAATAAACGACTTATTCGTGGAAAAAGTAACGAAGACAATTTCTTTTTTAATAACTACGATATTAAGTCACAAAGCTAACCATACACTAGTGTCCGAATATTTCTGGGAGTCACTGTATATATGTTTTCTTCGTCCGTTTCATCGTACTGTTACAATTAAACGATGCTCCTCGTAGCCCTAGTCCATCCCCTTTAAGACTACGGTTAGTCAACTTTCCCGGGTTACCCATGCATCGCACGCCTAATGGAACGTTCGAGCACTATACCGCGATCGAACAAGAGGTTCCACCACCGAGACACGTATGGTTCCACGAATCGTGTGCAATTCACGATAGACGAAAAAGTTGCTCGGCGAGTCGCGATGGCCAAGTTCCGTTTCCAAGGGCGCGTGTTCCTATCATTTCTCACGTACACTAATCGCAAATCATCGAGTTGTCGAAGCATGGCTCGAATACCACTCGCCGATGAAATTCCTTTCACGGTGAAATCACTCATTGGCGAGAAATGTCCACGTGAACTTGGAATTTCTCATCGACGATCCCTACTTTCGATATCGACACGTTTCGAGTCGATATCGCAGCCGCAGATTAAGCACGCCACGAGATAAATTCCAGAACAATGTATTAGACTACAGATTTTGTGTATTTGTATGTTTCACTTTCAGAAAAACGAGAGAAATTTCCGCGCTTGAAATATACACGATTATCAATATTAAGTAATTACGTTGTTTTGATCGTTTTCGACTGATTCAATTTTAAGTAATCGAACGTAGCGTATTGTTATAATGGAATCGATTGGCAAGTTAAATGGTTGCAACACACTCGTGCTAATAAATAAATGTTTACTGCGATTCGTATCGACGTGTTACATAAACAAAGTACTTGGAATGAAATTCGGATAAATGAAATGATCGGGGTTCAAATACATAAGTGTATACGAGAAAAATATGTTTCTACGATTATTAAATTTTAATCTAATAGAGGGATACTTATGGTATCCACGTTTCCTTAATTTAAAAGATTCTTTTCCAAGTTCTCCCTTGAACTGCGACACGATCTTCCTGTAGGTCGCGCCCTCTAGTTTGGAAAACACTGCACTAAAGAGCATAAAAGCCATTCCGCGACTCTCGTGTCGCACTTTACAGTGTACAAACACGTATAATACTCATTTGTGCCAAGCGCGATTGCTTCCATACAGTAAAGAAATCATAAAATACGTTATTTACAAATCAAGATTCAAGATTGTTATCGAAACTTGGCAGTAGACGAACTGTGATAGGAATGTGCAAATACATGTAATACTGATTTGTACCAAGCAGTGATGGGCAAAACCCTAGGCTTCGAATAAATCTGAAGTTTGCCGACACGTTTGTCTCATTTCCTCTTTTGAACATTTTCCAAAGAAGGAAACAAGAGAAACATATCGGCAAACTTCAGATTTATTCGAAGCCTAGGGTTTTTCCCATCACTGGTACCAAGTGCAATATCACACACGTGCGAACTAGGCAGATAAATCGATAAAGAAATTAAATATAAAATTGAAGATCCAACGATACGATAACGTATGGGATTGCCCTACGTCTATCCCCTTTAATGGCGAACCCGTTGCGCAGACAGCGAAGCGTGGCTGGCATTCGAGCCGTCTGGAAGAGACAGATCAATATGCCGCTTTTCCCGTTTTCCCCCTGCTCTCTTCCCCACTTCGTCCTGCTTGTTCCCGAGCTCTCCCGTTTCTCTCTCTTTGGCCCACCTATCGCACAACAGCTGAACATTGGCATTGATTTTCAAAGTTCAGGAAGTCTTCCCGGAGCCCGAGACCAACGACGAGTGTTGTGACCAGACTACGCGTCGCGTATACATACTTTGGGTGGCGCGACGATCGATGGCGCGGTCGGTGACGCGATATGCATAAATGATACAAATACGAGCCGATTGAGGTTATGTTTAGTATCAGGTTGTCCCAAAAGTTTCTTACGCTTTATTAACACGTTGACTGCCAAACAAATATTCTTTAAAGTTTCTACTAAAATGAAATATTATTTAAACTATTGGAGACTGCATAATCAAACATTTATCGTCGTATTTATTCTTGTAATTTCATCAAAATTCATGGATTTGGTTTAAATTCATTTCCTTTGATGCGTGACATTCGGAATTAATTTCGTTAGGTCTTCAGTGGAAAGCACTGTCACCCACATGTGTATTAATAAGTAATACATGCACAACATTTTATGTTTTATATTACATTACTGAATTGTGCACGATTCATTTTGCTCCATTGCTATTACAACATCAACATCTAAGAATTGGATTGTCTATTTATATAAACACTACCGCACAAAAGAAATGAGTGCAAATTACGAAAGAAACTTTCGAGACAACCTAATATAAATACGAAATATTTCACACATTAGGCGTAGAAATTCATTCTGCGACTGTATGTTCAATCATTTATGACCCTAGGTCTTCCACTTAAACTGGAGCTACAAAAAACAAAGAATTGATTTCTGCACCAAAGGGCTTATACAGGGTGTCCCAAAAGTCGGGGAGGAGCCGGAAATGGGGGGTAGCTGAGACGATTCTGAACAACAATTTCCTTTGCAAAAATGTCGGATGGGGCTTCGTTAAGGAGATATTAAGAGAAAACCCCGACCAATCAGAGCGCGCGTAGACCGTTCGAGCGGCCGCGGTAGCGAAGGCTTCGCGCTAGACGGCAGCGTCAATGTCCTTCGATGCACGTCGAGTCACTTGTTCGCGTACAAGCGCGGCCGCCAACGCGTAACCTTCGCTACCGCGGCCGCTCCAACGGTCTACGCGCGCTCTGATTGGTCGGGGTTTTCGCTTAATATCTCCTTAACGAAGCCGCATCCGACATTTTTGCAAAGGAAATTTTTGTTCAGAATCGTCTCAGCTACCCCCCATTTCCGGCTCCTCTCCGATTTTTGGGACACCCTGTACATCTCGTTGCATCTTTATGAAATTATTATCGATTTGCGAGAGATTTCCAATTAAAATAAAACCAAATCTAACCGTGCTCGGCTGTCCAATAAATACAGACGCAAATACGTTTTTTTTTTTTCGTTGCCAATATCCCCCGATTGCACAATGCAAATTCAACGAAACCCAGTATGCGTGGTACTCAAATGGAGTAGAATTGTTTGCATATATGCATCGAATTTTTTTTATCCCCTAGTACACCTGAAATTGCAAGAATGGTGAAAATTTCGTTCGCACCTACAGCATAAGTCAAATAATTTCAAGTAGATCTCAAGCACACGTGATAGTCTATCGCTATGCTAAATATCAAAATCGCTCTTTTCTTCGCTTCGAATTTTTCTTTTTGAATATATTGTTCTGATATTGTTATAACCAGGGGATTTTTCGGTTTGCATTATTCAGCGATCTAAATCGCGGATTGCATTTTCCGCAGCGTTGCGATTCGTTCTCTTCCTCGTGCGATAAAGGAAAACTCGCGATGCGTAGAACGATCGGCGAGAGATAAAATGCGTAGAAATTGCATTAAGTAAGAATACAACGAGCGATGGTAATGAAAGGAAACGTACTGATGGCTCGCGAACACGCGAGGGAAGATTCGCCATCAACGGCAGGCACTATAAATAAAAACACGGCATTATTACACATCAACACATATATTTTTTTGCATTTGCATGTTGCATACATACGATAAACAGTACAGTGTTACGCGTTTCTCGAGGTATGGTATACTAGAAAATTTTTTTTTTTTTTTTTTTTTTTTATTCATTATCCACTACTACAATTGCTATTCGACGTATTGTTTCGTACTTCCGCTTTTTCTTCGTGTGTAATCTGTGTAGCTATAACGAGAATCGTAAAAAATAAAACGTAACGAACGATAGACAAAAGTGCGTGAGACGACGGTTCGCTTTTAAGAATTTCAGAGTAGCTTCATGGATTTCCGTTTCGAGTAAAAGCGTTGCGTGAAAAAGGTTTCGTGGCTTGGTCGTCGACAATGAAATTGGATAAATGCAAGCGTGCGACACGCTAGAGTGTTGGGTAAAACGCGATTACAGTACAGGGCCGTGACTGGGCGGGGGAGACACGAGGAGCACCTTAAAAAATTAGACGTCCTTTCAAAGTAAGCAACGATTCCAAGATATATTACCCCTTAACTGTAAAACATTTACTCCCTTGTTACGTTTGTATCTCGAGAGATAATGTTAACGAATCGGTTCGATCTGAGTTATCAAAGCGTTCAAACCGACAGTTTTCTCTAAAAAAATTCGAGAGTAAAATTTCGTTTACTATACTAAAGAACATCCATATTTACGTGTTATAGTCCCAGGCTCTAGGCTACCTAGGCACGGTCCTGATATCGCAGGCGTTCGATTTCGCAACGAAACGTCCATCTTTCTTTTTCTCCGCGCATTGGTCCAATTTCGCTCATCTGGCTGACCGAAAGGAATCGAGAGGCCAGCAATACAATTCGCTGACTGGCCAGAAACGTTACGCACCGACCGAGAATAATAAACGCGTTCGTGTTCGGAACCAATTTCTCCACGTCCGCAAAACATCGTCCAAAAATAGTTGTCGGGAAATTGAGCAAGCGTTTTCCAACGTATCGATCGCGTCCAACTGTGACAGACAACGAATACCAAAAAAAAAAGAGAGCAACGATCGGCACTCGGCGCAGAGATCGGGGGGGGGCAAAAATATTCGATTGGAAAATATTTACCTTGACGTACGCGCAAGCTCTATGTCGATACAGGTTTGTCCTTTGTATCAGGTTGTCCCGAAAGTTTCTTTCGCGAGTTGCACTCAATTATTTTATGCGGTCGTATGTTTATACAGGGTGCTGCAGAAATAACTCCCACATTTTAACCCTCCGGCACCGGCGCTGGGTCATTTTCCCGACGTTAATTTCCAAGTCTTATTTCTCTGTCATCGAAAGTGTCGAGACATGTGTTTACATGTGAAACGTTTCGAACTTTATTGCAAAAGAAGTAGTTTTCGGGACAAAATATTAACAAAAACAATTGGTTACGAGGCATTATTAATATGATAATAATATTTGCATAGAAAAATTTGATTTTAAGCCTTCTTTTGTAGCGCGTAAGGACTTGGATTTCGATTCCTCAATAGTGACCCGGCTCCGTCGTTCATGCGAACGCCCGGTGTCCGAGGGTTACAAAAAAACGATTGAAAAAAAGTGGAACGAGATACCACCAGAAACTTTTTATTTCTTAAACCTAGATATAAAAGAGTATTTTTTACTTTATGTTTTTTACTTTATGTTGCCTTTACGGGCGATACACATTTGGATTCGTTCTTGAAAGTTTTCCATCACTCTCGCTAGCATTTCGGGGGAAATTCTTTCAATTTCCTTTTGGATGGCCTCCTTCAATTCAAGGACCAAGGACGATGTTTGAAAACCTCGGCCTTGAGGTATCCCCACAGAAAAAAGGCACATGGACTTCAATCCGCCGAGCTACGGTCCATACAGGGCGTCGTCAGCGCGAAATTTTGCAGATGATGTTCAAATGTGTATCGCCCGTAACGGCCACCATTTGGACGACATAATTTTTAAAACATAAAGTAAAAAAAAAACTTTTTTTATATCTAGATTTAAGAAATAAAAAGTATCTGGTGTTATCTCGTACCAATTTTTATTTTTCAATAGTTTTTTAAAATGTGGGAGTTATTTCTGCCGCACCCTGTATAAATAGACGATCTAATTTCATAGGTATTCATGTTGTAACAGTAACGCAGCAAAATGAATCGTGCACAATTCAGTAATGTAATATAAAACATTAACTATTGTACATGTATTACTTATCAATAATTAGAAAGAAACTTTTGGGACAACCTAATACTTGGAAACAGAGACCTGGGCACTTTTGATACGACATTGTTTCGATAATCTTTTTATTTTTATTTCAATAAAAAATTTGCCCAGGTCTGCTTGGAAACATGAATTCTTTCTATGCATAAAAGATCTGAAAAATGCGTAAGGATTCTCCGAATACCTGCTCGATAGAGCAAACTTCGTAAACGTAATATTACAAGAGTTCTTTTATTCGTTTCTTTACTTGATTTTTTTTTTATTCGAACGAATGTTTGCCCATCTCTGCGCTCAGACGACGAATTCGACGACCAAATCAAGCCGCGAGAAGATAAAAAAAAGGCTCTCCAGCAGTTCACTCGCGAAATTAATTCGTTTATCCCTCCATGCCTACCGCATTGTATTTTTTACCGATTATAAAAATTGTAACCGAAAATAATCATTTTAAGTTACAATGAATACTATCAATTTTTATTTTGCTTAAGCGCGTTGTATCCTCCGTTACTAAAAAGAAAAAGAATGTTCTGTTCAGATGCAGGACACGAAGGAATTAACGCAACGACCGAAGATCGAGAGCACTAATTGTTAACAAACAAAGAGATCGTATCTGCGTGAGAAAGTATCAATTGTCGTTGTTTTTCCACCATTCATCGTTCTTTTTTTCCTTCAATTTATTCTTTCGTCTAATGAAAGTCCCTTTGCATTAGGGTTGCAAACCCTTAAACGAGTGCCGTAATCAACTTGACATCAAAGGTAGGAACTACCTGCCTCGGACTAAAAAATATCACGTACAGCCTCTGTAAGTATTGCTACGATCAATTGTGCTCTTTTTATCGGCCCTCCTGTCTCTCGTTTCCACACTCGTACGCGCATGCATTCACTCCCTCTCTCTCTCTCTTTCTCTCTGTCGCATTCTCTCATTCATTTTCTCTTCAATTTTGCACGATACCTCGGTACATAAGTTTGCTTACGCTACGCAGATAGCCTCTACGGTTGCTTCGTTTTAAGCTAGGCGCAAACTCAGCGCAATGGTGACGCAGCGAACTATATACCACGTTGCATTGCACGCTGCGCGTTGAAAACTCAGTTTACGCTTCGTTGGTTCGTGTAGCTTTTTGAGACCTTTGGATTAGCCACCGCTTTTCTACCGAGCCATCGTCGTATTTCTATCAACTACATTCTTATATGACTCTTTTCGTTGAATGTCTTTTTGACAAATTCAAGAAACTTGTCGAGTAAAATGACGAACTAAAAAGTGTTTCGCGAAAACCATGCAACAATGTGCAGTGTGCGATTGTTTCAAACTGTTTATAAAATACCGCGTTGCGTCACCGTGTGCTTAACACGAGGCTAAGGTGATGCAGCGCGGTATGTTTTGCATCGTGCACCGCGCATTGAAATGCAAATTCTGCTTCGTTCTTTGGCTCGTGTAACTCACATTAATTTCTTATCTATTTGTTTGAGGACGTTATTGCGAGAAAAAAAAACCAAGGACTGCTGCATTCGACACCAGTTTGATACCTTGAATAAATACTTGGCAATTGATATATATTCATATGTATCACCTAAATGAAGTGGACAAAAAAAAAAAAAAAAAAGAAGAAGAAGAAGAAGAATACTTAACTAAACCTATACGATATAAGAATTCATAAAGAGAAATTTACGAGAGAGACACGAAATAGTTGCATCGAAGTCGAATACGAAATTTAAAAACCGATCGTGGTATATTTAGCGTTAACGAGTACACGCGCAGTGTGCAATTGTTTCGCGTCGTTTTAGAGAACGCTGCGTCCACATTGGGCTCGTAATCCGCGTTTAGCCCTAACCTCGTTCGAAACAATATTATCAAACGACGCCCCCGATCTACGAAGAAACGATCTCAAGTTCCGCGTCGGCAAATCAACGCGTTTCGAATACAAGAGAGCGTAGAACTTGAGAGTCCAGGCGGCGCGCGCGCGCGGTTTTCGTTGATGATTTTTCTTCGATCGCCGCTCACCCCCCCCCCTCCCCCCCTCAAACTTATCGTCATGTGCCGATCCGTTTTGTACAAATACGTTATATACAAAATGGAGCTGCTCGCAGCTCGAAAATTCTCCTGCAAGAACTCTATGTCTGCTTTCTCGCCTTTCTTCTTTTTTTCACTTTTTTGTTTATTCTCCATTAATTTTTTTTTGCTTCTTTTTTTTTTTACGTTTTAGACATAGCGAGTGTATGGTTCCTATTCGACGGGCGTTACCTTTTCTTTCCATCGGCAGAAATGAAAAACCAAAAGGCCCTCACTTAAAGTCTAGCGATTAACTAAAGGCGAAAGTGGACGTTACCGCGATCGGATATGTCGATCCGTGAAGAATGACTGGATTAGAACGATGCTCGCCTCAGTTACTCCCATGCCCTTCCTCGCTCTAACAATGTTCTCCGAGTTTTTTTTTTTTTTTTTTTTTTTTTAAATCTTTTGTAATTACGAGTTTCACCAGAGATGCACACAACGGATATTCGCGAGATTTCTCGTGAAAGAAACGAAAATTGAAAAAAAAAAAGGAAATATATGTACGTATGTATATTTATATAACACGCGTTCTCTTAAAAACGACACGGTTTTTGGACGCGAGAATCCGAAACACGAGAAAAGAAGTAGACGAAAAAAAAATAAAAAAAAAAAAAAATATAAATAATAATTTAATAGATCACACGCAAAAACGAATGCAAATATGCTCTTTTGTACATTTAAAAATGGTTACTCCTTTAGTCGTAAGTTTTATTAATAACATGGTATGTACACATATACACAATGTACAAGAAAAACCCGTACGCTGGGTCAGAATATGTCCGCCGTGTTGTAGTTTCCATATCGTACAACGAGTGTGTAACAGTAGAAAGAGTATACAAATAAAAGATTAGAAAAGGACAACCGTCGTTCCTTGCCCGACGGTTAACACGCTGCTAACCAACCTCTCGATTGACCCGTGATTTTACGCGGTGCAGCGTGGGTACAAATAAAGTACAATACAACCGCCCAACTTCGCGCGATATCGAGTGTTTCTTGTTTGTTTGTGGGTGGGTGGGTGGGTTGTGTATGTCTGTAAAGTACGTTCGCGTGTGTGTATAGAAGTCTGTGTCTGTGTGTAGAGGTTTGTATACGTGTACAAAGGTCTACGTGACTGTGTGTACGTTTGTATTTTCAAAAGAAAGAGTAAAACGCAAGAACGTTCGCGATACAACAAACAAATAAAGGCGATCCCGCCTAAGTACAAACCCAAACTCAACTCTCCGCGACTTTTCTCCGCCTTCGTATTCGTTACACATTCGCTCTCCAGCCCCCCCTCGTCTCTCAAAAAATGACCACGTTTTTTTTTTTCTTCTCCTTTATTCCTCGCGTATTTAACCGTTCTACGATAATCCCATATGTACACGTGTGCAGGACCGATGCCAGCGCGCAAAAATGCCAAAGACTTCTTCTCAAGACCAGTCGAAAACAATTCGATCGAACGTAAAGACGTTCGATCGAGAACAATTGAGTTGCCTCCGTGAATCGAAAAAAGTCCAAGCGACGAAAGCTTGGAAACTCAAATCGTCCACTTTCCCTGACAACGTCGACAATCTCCCGTGATAATCCAATTTACACCGACAAACGTCTTTGGCTCGAGTCGATTATGTTGGCCCACACCGCCAACATTGATCACCATTACCAAAACTATTTTCGGTGAACCTTCACGGTTCCACCATGATACCCCTCTCGACGAGGGTGCAAAATTTGAGCCCCGATTAAACTCTAACGAGAATCTTTAAGTTTCTCTCTCCTTCTTTACTTTCAGACCAGAGCCCGTGGTGTCGTCGCCCAGGATCGTGGCTATCTCGCCTTGCATGAACGCCCATGGCACTTGGCTGTTCGCCAGCGGACACTTCTCGCCGCTTGGACAATAAACCTGCAACGAGACGAGTCATCGTCGTATTAGGTTCTCGTGCGACCGATGAATGGCTCGAGTTTTGGAGGGGATACACCAGGCTTGAGAGTTCCAAAAATTCTGCGGCGATAAACTTTTCGAGAAACGCGAATACTTGGACATGATGTCAGTGGCGGCCGTACATAGAGGCGAAATAGGGTCTCGCATAATTTTATTGTAATTTTCTTTTCTTTATCGTTTAATATTGAAAAATTCTATTGTTCAAAATATTTGTCTAGGAAGTATTAGGATATATTCCTAGTTATATTCAAATCAATATGCACAATGCTTTTAATTTTCTACGGGAGATATTTTTGACAAGGGCTTTGCAAACCATTTGCCTTCCACTGCCTGGTGCAACCCCTTAACACTGGAACTAGCATTCGCTCAAATATTGTCTCTCGTGTATACTACTTTAACTTTGAAACAGAGAGTAAAGAGGCGAATTAACACGTTGATCGCCACTTCACCCATACATGAGTGACAGTGCTTTTCACTCATGAACAAACGAAATTAATTCTGAATGTTAAGTATCAAAGAAAAGAAATTTGAATGAAATTCTTAAACTTCGACGAAGTTGTAAAAATAGATGCTACAGTAAATGTTTGATCATGTAGTTTTCAATAGTCTGGAAACGAAACTTAATCACAGTAGAAATTTTCAGGAGTATTAATCTGGCAGTCAACGTGTTAACGGATCGACATCTACTTAGTTCCTTATTTCAATCATTTGTCAATGATACAGTGATTTTAAAAACAAATCCAAAGCAATACTCTAGAGTACGAGATAAACCTTACCTCTGAGCCAGCGCCCTGTCTCTTTATGCTCTCCCGGCTGCAAGGGAAGCAGAATTTGTGGTGCGTCATGCTGGGGCACTGAACGAAGTGCGTATCTTCGAGACGTTCTTGACACAGTGTACATTTCAGTATCGGCGCCGACACTTGCTCGGCCCCGGCGACCTGGGCGACTGCTCCTTCTGTCGATGTTGTCACTGTCGTCGACGATACGTGCCTTGAACCGCTGGACCTCCTACCCGACGGTCCTGTAAACGAACAATCGATATCGCTTAGTATCTCTAAATATTCTTGACAATAGAATAACGTAACGCAAACAAATCCTTCTACCGAACTACAGACTTGAACTACAGCACAGACTTATTGAAACTCATTTTTCTGCGGCAAGCTCTATGGGCTACTGTTTGAAGGCTGAAATTACCAGCCAAAAACGTTACACAAGTATCTATGTAATGAATTTTAATAATTCTATGCATACAAGCGACATTATCCCAACTGATATTTACCTGAGCTGTTGGGGCTGTGTTGCGAACCCCTTGAGGTGCTGCGTTGCTGGGCGTTTGCAGCAGTAGTCGGTGGGCTTCTGCTGGTCGGGCTGGGATTATTCGGTTGTTGTGGCACTGATTCGGGCGACGCCAGGTTGTCAGCAACGGACATGAGCGCTGCCATAGGGGACGGTCCATTCGTTGAACCCTGAAGGGCAAACTTACGTTCAATTTGCATGCTATATGAACATAAACGCCTATAATTAAAATATCTGAGAAATCATTAACGCTAAACCTACCAACGTTCATTTCTAACTAATGGGTGTTGGTAATGGTTGTGAAAAAATTTGTGGTGTTTACGGACAAGATGGTCTATCAAAATTTTAATGTCAAAGATGCATCACGTTGTGGTCGACCAATCACGGAACGATGGCGATGAAATCATGCAAATGGTTGAGAAACGCCACCAACTTTTTCGAATAGCCAATATTTCTATCGCGATGGGACGACTAGTTTTAAACGTACTTTTCTCAGTTAAATGCAAAAATGTTTTACGTGGAACTAAATTGAATAATGCGTTCGTATATTACATACAAGAACTGTATAAAAAAATGTTGAAAACGATCTTTGACGTATATGCTCTTAATTACCTGGTGATGATTCGACTGTGAATTATCATTGGAACCCTCCTGCGCCGGTGGTGGCGGTGGCGGAGGGCTCGTTCGTGGACGAAGAGGGGAACCTCCGCCATTCGCTGCCACATTTCCTGGCGCCAACGGAATAGACGGGCCAACGTACGCCCCTGAAAATCAAACAGTTCAATGCATCTTTACGCCAACATTCCAAGACAAGGATTCTTAACCATTGTGCCTTTGCATCGTACTTTGCAACGGTGTCGATGAAAATGAATGCAAAAATTTTCAATCGAATCATTTATCTATCATCGAACCGTGCCGCGAGCTTAAAAAGGGGTTAAGAATCGCTGTCCCAAAACGATCTACCGCACACGAATACGAACGCGACCGAGAGCGATTGCCAATCGTCGAAAATCCAAATATCGTCTCGTAAGTTTATTTTCATCTGGCCGTTTACATTTTTCATGAAAATAATCTACGCTAACATTTCCTGCTGTGCAGCTTTTAATAAGGCAATGATTCAGATGCGAGGACAGAAATAGATATCCTTTGCCCTCGCCGTGGCGAGCACGTAGCGATTACGCTTAACGAAACCAAGCGGAGGGATTTTATTATCCATCGGTACAGGGACCTCGTTTTCTACAGGTCTTAAAACATCGGAGGGACGACTAACGGCCGACTTTCGAACATTGGAAGGAGATGGAGTTATCAGCTGTCCGTTAAGTCGAACGAATTTCAATATTACCGAGAGATTTATATTCCAGAGAACACGACGATCAAGGAACAAGACGTGCCATCGACAAACGCCGGCTGTTTACGGAATGCTTTTCGTGACTTATTTATTTTTCATGACCGAGATCGTCGCTCGCACACCACAGAATGTAGAGTATTACTGGTGTTTGGATACGAGAAGACATGGCGAGGTTACGACTTTGATATTTGTTTACGAATCCCTTCCACTTGGTACTGAATTGGATGATATTAGGTGTAGAAATTAATTCTGTACCATAACATTCGATTAAGTGAAATTATTTACTCGTCACTTCCAAGTTCTCGATCTGATATATTGATCGCAATGAATCTATACGTAACCCAAGTCTTAGCCTTCTATTATTTGTTAGAATAAAAAGAACAAAATTAATTAGTGTGATACTACGTCGTTACTAATTTGATTACAAGAATGTATAGTTTACGAAACATCGTGCCACTGTTGGAACGCAGTACTGGTACTTTAAATTGTTAATTTGTGTTTAATTCCATCGGCGAACATAACCATGCCGACATTTCAATCGTCTATTTAATATTTCATGAAAACGTGATCCGTTGTCTCGCTCGAAAGAGCGTTCTTCGTTCGGTGAATCAATTATACGTTAAGAAAGGTCAACAAACAACAGTCGTTTACTTTCTTCGATATATTACAAACTCTTACGTCAGCGTTTAAAATTCTCGAAGAATATTAATGTTTCGTATACAGATAACCGTAGAAAAATAAAGCACGTTTATGTAAAGTCTATTCGGTTCGACAAACGTGAACTAACAATTCTTTAAAACTTCAGATTAACTTTCAAAGTATCGGTCTCGTTCCGTGGAAGTTGAATTTCCATAAAATATGCAACATCGGAAATAATTTTATCCGTTCGGTTTTATCGATGCTACGCAATGGAATTTACTGACAACACTCTACTTCTCGATTATCGTTCAATTATTTTTCTCGCCGATGTTTACACGGTTCCGAACCCCCGTACGGAGAAACGCATTCCCCCAGCGACAGATAAGCGCGAATCGATATTAAAAAGCACGGTTTCGTCACGTTCTACGGAGGACCGTGACATGCGATGTCTCGATATCCAGCTATTCCAGTGCAACCCAGCATCGGCACGTACCTACCCCCACCATCCAACCAGTGCGCAGTGCTGGCTTTGACAAGTTGGTCGCCACGTCACCAGAACGATTGGCTTTTTCGTTAAAGAATCAAGAGATTATATATAATAAATTCGTGCCATCTTGCATTCAGTTCATTTTTCTGCTTTATTATTTTTAAAATAAAGGTTTCTGAATTCTGAGGGCGAGGTGTTCGATCGATCTGGTATGGATTTGAGAATTTGGCGATGTTGCAAAAATAAATACTACAAGAAATGTCGTTAAGCATAGAAATGAACCATGGTGCTTTCGTATTCAATCATTTATAACCCTAGTTTAAGTAGAAACATTTAATCGTCGTTTTATTAGTATACAGGGTGTTCCAAAAATGTTGTAACACCTTGGAAGGGGTGGTTCGGGAGGTGATTTGAAACAACTTTTTCCTTAGCGAAAATGTTGTCAGAGGTTTCGTTGAAGAGATATTAACGGAAAACACTGACCAATCAGAGCGCGAGTATGCCGGTTGAGAGTAGGTTACGCGCTAGCCGGCTTCGCTCATACGCTACCGCGGGCGCTCCAACGGCATCCTCGCGCTCTGATTGGTCAGTGTTTTCCGTTAATATCTCCTTTACGGGGGCGTATATACGCTCTTCACAATCATAAGGTTAACACGAGTTAGAAGGTGGCGCCTAAATTGGGAGTTGCACCTGGGCGCCAGTCATTCCGCTGTCGTCCCTGCGCGCGAGTCACCGAGGTCTCTCGAGTAGAGAGAGCGTGGTCTACCATCGAGAAGCCGTGTGACCGGTACTTTTCCGTGACGCGACTTTGATAGAGCAAGGACCGCTGCTGGCGTCCCTCTATCTATCTCGAATCATGCGAAGAGAACGTAGGCCTGATGGAGGAAGCGAAGGGAAAGAGTAGGCGCACGCTGGATCCCAAGGAGCAAGATCGGAGGGAAAGAAAACGCATGCGCGGGTTTTATAACAGACGACATCGCATCGTGCAACGTAGGCGGTTGGCTTAGTCACACTTTTGCGCTTTGTATACAGGGTGAGGCGTTTCAGACAGGCCACCTGAATAACTCGTTTACATTCGGCGATAGACCAGTGGCACGTTTCACCTACATGGAGTCCGAGACTAAATGGAATATGGGAATTTCTTTGACACATTGGCTGCCAGGCAAACTCGTCAACATTTCTACTAGCTTAAAATTTTGTCACGATACAATCAAAAATTAAATAATCCAACATTCGTCGTGGTAATTAGACTTTTAACCGCGCCAAATTCACGAATACTATATTTATCTTCGTTAACGTCTCACCTTCGAAAGAAACTTCCGAATGCAGAATATTTTTAAAGCCCTCTTCTCATTTTACCGAGATCGTGAAAGAACCAAATTATACGACGTAAATGAAATGTTTCAACCAGAACAATAAGTCGGAAATATTGGGTTGTCCAGATAGTTCGTGCCAATTTTTAAGAAACATTCACAGACACGTTTGAATTTCGATATATATTTATTGAATTATATATATATACCATTTTGTTCCACAATTTTTCCACCTTTTGTTTTCAACCGATATATTCAGACCTGTACCGCCTACTAAAAATCGGCATGGACTTTCCAGACAACCCAATAGTAACGAAAAATTTAACCCCGAATGTCTAATTTATACATGTCGCAAGAGTTTAGTCTATATCTATAGAAGTTAAACCATTTTTACATTAACTGAAAGGGTATCGTATCTACGTATTCAATTTTATAGATAACATTAGAAAGGCAATGACGGAACGAGTATCAGTGCAAGCCAATACAGTTGTTAACCGGTCGATCATAGAATGGCCTTGTTTCGAAAGTATAACCCTCCGTGCGTTTTGTCGACGTCGCCGTCAACACCCGTTCACGGTTGACGTCTCTCTACATAGTGCACGGAGAGTTTATTCTTAGGTTACGTTTAGGAACACGGAGATAACCTTGATGAATCGTTAATGAATCGAGGAAACAACACCATTCGCGTCACGGCTAGCTAAATGTCACGTTAAAATAACAGCACTTATTTGACTTTCTGGTACTGTCCGAAACAAAAGAAAACGTTGGTCTTGAGAACACGAAACGTTCACGACAGATTTTCATGCATCGAATTTAACGCTGTTTTAATTGAAACTCCGTGTCACCCGTTAGCGGATGACGTGGAGATCAACGTGATACTTTCTACATCTAATATTTACCATTCGAATGAAAATTTGCCCACCTAACCCAAGTTCCATGACGGCGTTTGCGACACCCCATATAAAATACGACGAGGAGACACGCGAGACGGGACGAGCGCGATAATCGACCAGTGACGTAGACACCGAAGCCGATGTGTACATGCCCCTCTAGTATCTGTACGCGATCGATGGAGCATAGTCGAGAACTCGCCAAGCGTGGCCGATCATTTCGAAACACGACTCATGGCGCGTTCTCGTTACTACCGTTGATGACCGTCGTTTCTCACCCGTCTCTCCATCGTACGTGCACACGTTTCCATCAATACAGGGTGTCCCAAAAATGTTGTAACACCTTGGAAAGGGTGGTTCGG
The DNA here is from genome assembly GCF_026225885.1 of Hylaeus anthracinus. Classification (NCBI taxonomy): domain Eukaryota; kingdom Metazoa; phylum Arthropoda; class Insecta; order Hymenoptera; family Colletidae; genus Hylaeus; species Hylaeus anthracinus. Next base: position 7,576,113 of record NW_026535322.1, on the reverse strand, counting down.
GAGGTGATTTGAAACAACTTTTTCTTTAGCGAAAATGTTGTCCGAAGCTTCGTTGAGAAGATATTAACGAAAAACACTGACCAATCAGAGCGCGAGTATGCCGGTTGAGCATAGGCTACGCGCTAGCCGGCTTCGCTCATACGCTACCGCGGGGGCTCCAACGGCATCCTCGCGCTCTGATTGGTCAGTGTTTTTCGTTAATATCTCCTCAACGAAGCATCGGACAACATTTGCGCTAAGAAAAAAGTTGTTTCAAATCACTTCCCGAACACACCTCTTTCAATGTGTTACAACATTTTTGGGACACCCTGTATATCAAACCGATCAATCACTCGAAATCAACACGACACGTTTTAATCGTATAATCGATACGAATCGAAGCGCAATTCCGAAAAGCTACCGACTTTATTGCATAATTCTTATTGGTTATTAGGTTAGAACGTACCAAATTCATCCGTTTTTAATTTGTTTAAAATCGTTTAAAACTGTGATTTGATTTTATAACTTCCTGATCAATTTATGATAAATGTACCTTGAAAAGACGTAAAATTAATTTCTATGCGTAGAACGTTATCCCTTTCGTGTCGAACGATATATCTATGTCACTATGCGTGTGAAAATGACAAATTTTAAGAAACTTGAAAAACGAATTCGCTAGTTTGGAATATAGGATCTCGTGTAGTATATTCCTGTAGTATATTCAAACTTTTTTTAGAAAATTGCCGTTACGTAAGCCTTGATACATTTACTCTGCATTAGGGAGAATGGGAGTGCTCTAGACGCAACTTAGCTCCCTTCGCAGAGGAAATTGAGTGACGGGAGAATGCAATGCGCATAGGTAAAGTGAAATGAGCAATAAATTTGAATAGTCTGACAGGGAGAATAAGGTACGGCTGGACACATAACTGCGCGCGGAACTACACCGTCTCGACAATTTTTAACGCGATAAGAACACGAGGACATTCGCATTTGTCGCGTCTGCCTGTTACTATAAATATATTTGAAAACAAAGTTAGATAAAAATTTCGAATAAAAACAACTGTTTATCTGTTACACTTCCCATTAAACGCAATGAAACTACGATAAATATTATATAAATACTTCACAGTGAACAAATAAATAGATCTTTACACGTTCATTTTATTTGCCGTCAAATACTGATCACGGCTGTATTAAAATTTTACGTACAATGATCAGACTGTGGTTTTATGCATTTATGATATGAATTAATACAATATATATGTAGTAAACATAGCCAATAGGTATGCGCACTTATGTAAAACGAAATATCACATTATTATTGTATTAATCAATATACTATCAATATATAATTAATCAATATATTCTACATACGTTATACAAATTTTTTGTTTTACTTCGTAAATGCATCAAATTGGCAGTCTAATAATAATGGCAAAAAAATACAAAATACTGTGTTGTACAATTTGACGATTCAAGGATAGAACTACGATTATCGTTTCCTGTAAAACGCAAGTTTGAAAAAAATAAAAATGATAAACGATGTTTTGGGCTTTCAAAAAAATTCTGTCACAAGACATGTTTATTTCCAGACCTTAATCTTCGTCAGCGGTTAACTATTTTTATCGAAACGCGCGTACGTAAATTGTGAATTATCTTTTAAACGGAAACGCCACCCTCGGGGATAAAAAAAAAAAACCACCATGAATAGTGGAAATTTATTTTCGATAAAAAAACGGGGGGGGGGGATACACACGCGAAAGATGTTCTCGAAAACATTGATAAAAATATATAGCGCAAGATGTGTGCGATTCTTCGATCAAAGAACTCTTCCCTCGAACAATTCACAAAGTTGAACACACTTTCTTCATTGGGTAACGGTTAAAAACTATTTCCACCATTAACAGTTAATCGCAGCCTTCTAAATGGAGATAAAATATGAATTTTTACACCGTACAGGTATTAATTCCCGTGAAAATTCCCCGATCTAGTAAAAGAAACGACGCTTAAGGACCGTTAGGTTTACCAAACGGAATCCATCGACGCTTCATTCTTCGTACGATCGTTTAAAGCCATAATAATAACTATTAATTGCAGTCATTTAAAGATACTAACGGTTTAAGGTCAGGTAACAGAAAAATAACTGAAGCGAGGTAAAACCGACCATGCTATTTCCGTTACTTCGCTAAAGTATTCTTCTTTAACGCATTTACGACTTTGAATCGACTATAATCGTCCCGTAGAAATGTATTTCACCCATAAACGAACCGAGGACAATTGTCCAGCCGAATTACGAATGGTCGCTGCAGCGAGTCCATTCGATAACCGTAAACACACGCGTTAAGGTCGAATTAGAAAGTGGCCAGTGTCGAAATAACGGTCGATGACCAAGGTCAGCCCGACTGTGGGTAGGTACGTGCGGGCAACACAAACGCGAAGTGAACCGACTCCGAGCAACGTCAACCTCTTCGTCAATGAGCAATGTTCAAACGAAAAACAGCGCAAGAAAAAAGGGGGTCACGCTACAGTTACCTTCGCGATGCAGCAAAATGTCGCAGCTCCACGGGCTCGAAACCGGTTTTCCAGAAAGTATCACACCGACGCGATCGAATTAACGCGAAGAACATAACTTCGCGCAAAGAGGCAGGGAGCTTTGCAAAACTTTCTTGATATTCGAAGCTTTAAGTACGGCGAACTGCCTTATAATAAGAAAGTAAGGTAATTATAGAGAACAGGTACATCCTCACCGATTTATATATATATATGTTGTAGAAATCAACATTTTGAACAACTTTTTCCTATACATACAGTGACTCTCAGAAATATTCGGGCACCAGTGTATGGTTAGCTTTATGGCTTAATATCATAGTTATTAAAAAAGGAATCGTCTTCGTTACTTTTTCCAATAATAAACCATTTATTAACATTGTTAAAGATTTACCTGTTCTCTATAATTACAAAAAGTAATCTTTGCTTCGCTCAGTAGTTTCTCCTCTGTGTAAAAATGTTCAATAAATGCTGCCGAGTGTGATACACCAGTGTAAACACAGTTTACGTTCGTTCGGTAAAATACGATATTTGACAGAGAAAAGCGTGGAAAAAGATGGAAACGGTTGTAACGTACACAAAGAGTTCTAGTTCGTTACGAATCGTTGATGAAATTACGCTGTGAAAATGTTCCCCAACATCGATGTGATTTGTATTAAGCAACAACGGTCTCATTCATTGTATCTAAATATACCGTGTGACGTCATTCGATTGGACGTCACGCCGGCGGCACTCGGTGGTATCTTTTGGTCGTCCTATCACGTGCTCAACGTACGTCTCTCCCTTTATACGCGTTTGGACGACTGTCCCAATGAAGGAACTTGCCCGAGAAACAGAGAAAGATGGTAGATGGCTACGCCAAGACGATCGTAGTAAGAGGAAAGAGAAGAAGGGAGAGCGCGTAACTTCCTTTAACCGCGATGATTCTACGAAGTCTAAAGGCTGAGCACGCGTTTTCCACACACGCATGCTCTTTTCTCTTGCCAGATGGCCACGCGCACGACCGAAACGCATTCCTATTTTTACTACCAACCGATAACACGAGAAAGAAACGTTCGCTTCGAAAATTAAGGTGTCGCTTTAATACGGACGTGGAAGATTAAAATCGAGCTAACAGCATCGGCAAAATCCACTCTAGATAAACGTTTCGTGTAATGAGTAAAAGATAAACATTCTTTATCGGTTATTCCTTGAATAACAATTTTTAACTCGAATTATGAAATAAATTAGCTTGATCAAGAAAATGAGGGAAGATCTTCTTGGACAACCTAGTATTTTACGATGAATATACAAATATATCGGGTGTAGAAATTATTTCTTTGCCTCTTTATTCGATAATCTATAACTCTCGAATTTTAGTGACCATCAAATTGTATTTATTGTCATTCTTTTGTAATTACTGTAATTACCAAGTGCACTTGTAATTTGTTAGAAGAATAATAATACGCAAAAATGTATGGCTATGTATATTAAATATCTCTACTTAAACTAGAGTTGTAAATTGTTAAATACAGAGACACAGTATTAATTTCTACACATGATAACATACCCGTTCGATTTCGTTATTCATAAATGGAATAAAATTTCGCCCATCTCTAACCAGTGGCCATTGAACATTCCGATGATGTGAAATTTCTTCGAACTACCAAGAATATTTATAACCTATCTTCCAACAGTTGTATTCCCGACTAAAGTTAAGGAAGATTCGATTGTAGATTTTCAAGGAACTACAATTTTAGTTCTTCTGTATAATTTCATCGAAAACGTGCATTAAGATCGCATTCGTACTTTGGAGCTTTTAGATTTTGTAATTTAATTAAATTTTAATCCAATGATGCCTCTACTTCCTACGAATTACCGTATCCTATTTTTCAAAAATTATTCAACTGCCCCCACTAAAACGAAAGAAACGAAAGCTACAGCAAGAAATGTACCGCTTCGTGATCGTATCGTATCCGAAATCTTTCAACACAGACCGTACGCACGGAAATAAAATTCAGCTAAGAACGATGAAATCGAGACACAGCCAGATGTAGAAGAAACATTACGCGTAGAAATGAATTCTCTGCCTTTCTAAGGAAAACGTTTCATCCGCGTATAAAGAAACCAACAAAGAGGAAGACAACTTTAAATCTTTCCTCGAGTAACTATTTCTATTTAAACTACATGTATTAGGTTGTCCCGAAAGTTTCTTTCGCGAGTTGCACTCAATTATTTCGTATGGTCGTGTTTATATAAATAGACAATCTAATTTCATAGATATTCACGTTGTAACAGTAATGGAGAAAAATGAATCGTACACAATTCAATAATGTAACATTAGACATAAAATATCGTGCATGTATTACTTATTAATAAATCGAAAGAAACTTTTCGGACAACCTAATACAAAGACGATGGAATGTAAAATGGCACAGAATGAATTTCTACAGCAAATATGTATAGAAATCGAGTAGCCAGATTGGTCCTCTGTGTAAGTTGACTCACCATTGGCCTTGAATGTAGTGGCAGTCTCGAAACTGGGTGCTCTCACAGGATGCTTCTCTTTGGTTCGATCCTGAACATAACTGACGGCGAGGCTTACAGCTGGCAAGGATTCGCCCCTGGTCAATGGCGGTCTAACCGGATGCTGTTCTTCCAAGGAAAGCCTCTTCTCCGCGTGTTCGTCTTCGTCGATGGTGGATATACCCCGCTTGAGCTGTGCGATGCCTCTGTTGTGGCTGAGGTTCACGTGATGTGCCACAGCGGCTAGGTGGGCGTTCGGAATTCTCACGTTATTGCTCCTCATGCCATTAGCGATTTCGTGAGTTTCCTCGTGTTGCCGCGAGATCTGTTGCCTGGTGGTGCCGGAATTGAATTCCGTGATGGAGTTACGATGGTGAAGTTGCGAGTAGCCGGCGATATTGTGATGCCTCGAATGGCTCTGACCAGTATTCTGTATCGGTAGAACATCCAAATTAGTGGCGCCGTTGTGTTCCGTGTGCCCGGTAGTTCTGTAACCCTTGGACGTCGACGATCTGGCTTCTTGAAAGCCGTGAGCCTTCTTCATCTGCTTGGCAGATTCCAATACCAGGTCTATCCTGTCGGCGCCTTCGTAATTCACGCAACCGCGGCACACGGGCTCCGAATAGTCCATGATCATGGCCCAAGGCATCCTGGGCAGATCGCACAAGTAGCACTGCGTTCTCTTCCCCATCATTTTGCTGTACTGCTTCGTCCGTGAATATTCGACGGAATCACAAAAAATACGTACAAGTCGATAATATCACTCACATCCACTTTAAACACGTCTATTATCCTGTTTCTGGATTTTCCCACGCGCACGAACGAACCGGGCACCAAGTCGATTTTGTTTACAGCATTCTCGAGGCTCGAGGTAACCTCACCGCGTATAAACACCACACAGAAACCAACTTCACTACCGAGAAAAGAAATCCACTCGATGTGTTTGGCCGAGCTTAGCGAAAACAACCGATTCGTTCGACTGCTCGACGCACCGAGTTTCTCGCGTTTATTCTTTTCACTCGAGTGCCGTGGGGGCTACATGGATCGAGACACGGCGAAACGACGCTTCGAGAGTTCGTCGATTATTCGCGAGCGCGTATTACTGGCCGCTCGAAGCGAGCTACGCGCCGTAGAGGCGGAGCAGAGAAAAAAGAACAACTGCGATTCTCGGACGCTCGGATATTTTTGCCCACAACTTACAACTGCGGTGATCGGTCGATCGTGATCGACTAATGACTAAGTCATTAGTGTAACGCACGTACGCGCGCTGACAAAACCCGGGGAAATCGTATTCTAGGTTAAACACGAGACACGAAGTAAATGGTATGCGGCGCGTACACGACGTGTGTGCTCTCGCTCGCCTAGTTGCCGTACGAGGAGACGAACGCTCGAGAATGCGGTGGTAAAGCGGAGCTACGGGTGTCGCTCTCCCCCCACCCTCCTCCTCCTCTGGCCACTAGTTCCTTTCTCCTCGCCCCACTACCCCGCCACAGGGTCCATGATTCGACCAACGACGACGACGACGACACAACGACTAGCTACGACGCGCTCCGCCAATCGGGCGTTGTGGCGTCATGGTGCGTGACGTCATAATCGCGAAGCTGCGCATGCGCACCGCCGGATGCCCTAGGGGGACACGTAGTCAGCGACCGGGACTCTGAGCGCGAACAGACCGATAAAGAGAGAAAGGCCAATGAGAAAATAAGATGGCGATAGCACACGCGCGCGCACTCACTCCCTCTACCCGCTTTTTGCAACCAGAGGTCCGCTTTACACTCGAGAAAATTCTACTAACGAACTTGGTCGATTTTACTGAACACGGATGGATCTTAACACTTTTAATTTAATAATATCTCGTATATGATATCGATTCGTTCAAATTCGATTACGTTAAAGTTGAAAAATGTTTAATCAAAACATTACGTAGAAAAACTAATTTACGAAATTTTGTATCTTATTGAACCGCGACGATAACGTCGTAATACTTATTGTAAATACCATACGTTACGTTAATCAAAATTGTTTAAACTATAATTCGTGTACTTATACATTTTTTATAATAATAATAATAATTTCAATTCTTCGTAATTTCATCATTTCAAGATGAAAATACGACTTCGTAATCCTAACGCCGATGTTGTAACGTTTAATCTATTTTATCGAGATTACATTCGTCGTAAACCGATAACTAGATATAATTTTTCAAAAAGAACTTATAAATGGTAATCTTGAATGACATAAACAATGACTTATTCATACCATAACACGAGCCTAACGATCACATGATGGCGTGCTATTTTATCGGGGTTTCTTTCGCGATAAGGGAATACGCGATACATAATGGTAACAGGAGGCTTGGCATATACATAACAATTTGTTCGATTATTAATTACGATGCGATTGTTACAACAATGAAGTATACGTAAACGAAATTGTAGGTTATGGTCGGTAGATAACTGAAAGAAAACGTATCGTTCTTCGACTTCTTTGTTTGTTAAATATTTTACATATTTACAGCGAATCCTGTCTAACAGACGTCTCCCGGTTATTAACAAAAATGAGAGGTATATATAAATTTAAGATAAATTTCTCCTGTAAAACAAAATCGAAAAGTCCTTCGTCATTTTGCAATTTAAAGCTTCGTTGGCCAGATATAATCACTTAAAAGTTTATCATTTGCCTTTCGGTGCGCGCCATTTATAACCTAGTCAGCTGATCGCGCAGGCCACGTATATGGGAACATCGTAAAATTGTAAAAGCTGATCGTATACCGGCACGATTAACAACGGTCTCGTGAAGGAAAGAGCGAGATAAGATAGTAGCATTACTTTATCGGAAAACGTATTAAATTATGTTATCTTTTCGTCATCTTTTTTCTGTAGGTACGCGCGATATCCGGCTCGATTTTATATTTCGTTCGAGCGAAGCCTGATAAAGACTTTACGTAATCTGTAGCAAGAGTGTTGCGTATCAACGTTCAAATTCGTAATGTAACAAATTTGTAAATATCAAATGGAACTCTTTATCACGTTTGTAAATATCAAGCGTTTCTCTACATTTATTCGAATAAAAGTAACGTGTAACTTTGTTCGTGATGCTCTTTGCGATATAACAATTATATTTAAAAAAAGAAGCTTATCGGTTTTGCAAACAATATTTAATACTCGTCGATTTAATTATCCACGTGTATCAAATTGTTAACGATGGTCTGTGTATGCGTTATGTTTTTCTACTATACACAAACGTTCGAGTTTGTAAGGAAATGACATCACTCTGACATCATACTGTAATACTGCTTTGCTGCAGTCGAAACAAAAAATTATTAAATAAACAGGAAAAGTGAATGACACCATAGTTTGAATAGCCTGATAATAGGTTCTCGTTCTCACCTAACGAAGATAAAAGAATATTAAGGAAAGATTATGTGCGAAAATTAATTCGGTGCCTTTATATTCAATCAAGAATCTTTCGAAAATTAATTTATTAAACTGATATTTTTCTTTCGTTTTACTTTATCGTAGCGATACACGTTTGAAAATTGCGCGCACATTTGAAAGAACATTGCCATATCGTTTCGTTATCAGGATCCTTAGGCAGCATTTATCTATCGCAGCTCTATCAATAGCAAGGTCGAAAGCTGGATCGAGTGTACTGTACCTGCGTCCGACCATATAAATGTGCCCAACACGGATTTAGCCGATTGGTAATTTCTGTGTGACCTCTTCGATGATAACTCGGCCATGTGCAAGGCTGGTGTACATCATTGCGGCCAAACTTGTGGAATATATTAAACGCTATCGAACTTATATTGCCAAAAATGGACGGTTTTATCATTCGCTGCTATGATAAAGTTTTATCTACTGTCGCCGTTCTGCCAAAATATTGGCTGTCGTAATTAGATCAAGGATTTAAAACATCGTGGCACACGCATATTTTAAATCCTTGATTTAATCGTTTATCGTGAACAAAATAAATTACGTCTATCTTCTTAAACGATAAAGAAACGCCGCGCCTTTTAGACGTCGAGGGAACCGATTTATATATCCTCTCCAAGCTCGAGGTTTGCTCTACTAGGCTCTCATGCTCTTGAGCAGGATTCCCTGTATATTATTGTATAATTTGTAACCTTAAATATTTACGTACACATTAACGGCGAATCTTTACGCCCTTCGAATTATAATCGTAAAAATGTCTCCGAGGAGGTCGCGGGGTCTCTTTTACGCGAGCAATTCGATTAAGAAGCCGAAGAAAATGATAAGAACAAAAAATGAAAGTGTTGATTATTGCCACGTGGAAGTTGATAAAAAAGATGACCTGAACGGAAGGTCGAAACGTTTATTATAAATAACAACAAGCCTGTACCCGACTAACTAGGTCGTTTTGGCTCTCCCAATTTATAAACATTAGCTTTATCTTTCTATCGTTTCAAAACTTTTCTCTACGCTACTCCTATCCTATTCCGACGTCTGTAATCGTGAAAAAAAAAAAAATATTTCGTGCACGTGTAACGTATGTGCGACGAGTATACGCTACCAAGTTACTATATTTCCTAGGGGCGCTTGATAGGTCGGCTTTATCATATTTAATACGACGCGGTGCAAAATTGTTTCCGCTTCGACGAGACACGCGATAGACATGCCTGGGTTCGATCAAGTTTTCTTTAAATCGAAATCACGGCTCCTTTTTTTTCTCGATTAAACTAACTTTGTGGTTGAAAAATTTTACATTCGTTCGATTTATATATATTATATATATATTATATATATTTATATATAGTTAGTCAAAGTGCTTTGCAATAATATAAATTTTATGCGAGCAATAAAAGTTGGACTTAATTAAAACTAAGTGCATACACGTGCCGTGAAAATTTGTAGATATCTTAAATATTGATAATTATCTACTCCGAGCGGAAGATTTCTTCAAGTCTGGTCACGTGAATGAATGTTATGTTTACAATCTTGCAATAGCCCGTATCAGTCCCCCAGCTCGTCATCGACGATACACGAGCTCGAGCCTCGCAAACATTAAGATTTCAATCTCGGGGTACGATAATTTCTTAAATATTAATGTTTGATAACTCCACGATAAATATCCGGACACACCTGGGCAAGTGTCGTAGGGTTATCATCGGTTCAACGATTACGTAACAGACTTTTAATTGCTTTTCCGCAAAACGTATGTTTTCGCTACGTTGTTAACAACGAGTAACGAGAAGATATAGTCGCTTCTGTCGTTACGATTTATCAACGATTCGCTATGTAACTGGTATCTACCATCTGTTATTTCCTGATAAAAGCGTTATTTCACTCTACGGGACAATCGCCATTCAATCGTTTCTGGAAACCGTTACGCGTTACAAGAATGCTTATCGATTGACAAACTGATACTCGATGAAAATTCCAACACGGCTAAAATGTTGTCTCTTTATATGTGTGTGAAGTTAGCCCCGCACTTTTCGAATTTTCAGTTTTTCTTTTTTTGCGCCGTGTTGTGCTATATTTGTGCTGAATTGTGCCGTAAATAAGAGATCGATAACATCGATAACAATTAAGAAAAGAAACAAAACCGAAATTATACTAGCCCCGCACTTTTGCCGAAACAAACTTTTTTTTCTATAGAAAGACGCGTACCAACTTATGCTACATTGTGCCATTGATAGAAATTCGTTATCTCTACTCGTTTCGCGGATAAAAAATGTTGAATTTCAAGGAATAACAAATTTGATATTCGCACAATTTGCGAACGGCGACAGATAATCGAATTCTTCAAGTTGTGCTAAATTGTGCTACTTACGGTACACGAGACACGTGCGTTAAAAATTGAGATTAGCTCGAAGGTCAATAAAAATTAACAAAAAAAAGGTGGCGGTGATTAAAAATTGTGATATTTCCGAATATTCTTTGATTGTACCGGATTGTGCTAGACTAGCACAACAACTATTCCTAATTACAAAATCTCGTCAGATCGCCAAATTTCGCAGCGTTGGCAAAGTTAGGAATCAGACGTTAAGAATTTGCATTCGCAGTTGCATCGCGCTCGCGGGTAGCGGAGTGCAGTAACGCCTCGATAAATGCACAAGCTCGGGATTGAAAGTGTGCATTTATCACGGAGTTCCCACATTCTTTGATCTTTGCCGACAGCTTCGGCTTATTTCGCTTATTTCTTTTCTTAATTGTTATCGATGTTATCGATCTCTTATTTACGGCCCGAATTCAGCACAAATATAGCACAATACGGCACAAGAAAGAAAAACTAAAAATTCGAAAAGTCCAGGGCTAACTTCACACGCATTCTCTTTATGCAAAATGTTTTAAGCCGGGCTGGTATATCGAGAAACTGGCTCCGCCGATTTTTCTCGTCAACTCGGAATCTCGAGAGTCGAGGGTACGTTCTTATCGAAAGGAATACGAATGCAAATCGTAGCTAGTACACCGACTGCGAAGTGGGTAGATGCGAACACCGATTACTCCTATCGAGTAACAAAGAGACCGTTGTACTTTTCCGAGCGTAAGTCTGGCTTTGCGGGCGAGTTGCTTTACGTGCTCGTTCGAGAATCGTGTGTCTTGTGACGTCATCCGAGGATCTGGCAACGCCGCAATCGCACGACGTTGTCGGATCGTTTCGTGTGCCGGAAATTCAAGAATCTCTTTCGCTTCTGTGCGGATTCCGCATATAAATTCTGTTTGTTTCCGAAATGATTAATCAGCAAACGAAGCCATCGCTACGAAGTAGACGCGTCTTTATGTTTCGGTTACCCCTGTCTCGTTATTCCCGATATGTTAAAGAATTCAACGATCAACGATGATCCAACGGGATTCCTTGGAGAAAAGTGGTTTTCTGGTACGATCGTAAAAAGCAGCGCGTTGCTCGAGAGCAGATAATACCATTCTGTCACGTCACAATGTACGCTAGCCCAGAGAAAATCAATCCGGCGCTTCTCTACTAACCTTTCGACAAAAACAGGCGCCGCTACGTGTACTAGCCGACACGAAAACATACCGTTCTTCAAGGGTCTGTTGCGATATTGACCCGAGGTTGCGTTAGGTTATTTCTGTCGGGGTTCATGTACCTTTTTCAAGTGAAACATTCGATTTTCCACGATTGCACTTTCAGTTTTTTCCCTTTCCGCTGTATGTTACGCGTAATAATGGCTGTTGTATCGTTTCGTAAATCGCCATTCGGCCGTGTCCTTGACCTCGTACTGTTAGCCCAAACGGTTTAACGTGGTGTGCAATGTCGGATAGTATGGGGGTGGCGGAGATGGAGATATACAGTGCACTTCAGGAATGGGGAGAAATTTATCTGCATGATGGATGACGAAGTAAAATACCCGTATGGCGATTCGTTCATTGCATTCATTCAATCTCATTCAGATTTCATGTTGTTGTTCAAATCGTAATCTTTAAATAAAACTTATTCAATTTCATCGTGTAATATTTTCCCTATCCCTGGTGCATACACAGACAATTATAAATACACATTCTTGTGGATGTACACAAGTCACGAAATATTAGATTGTCCAGAAAGTTCGTGCCAATTTCTAAAAAAAAATTCAAAAACACGTTTGAATTTTAATACATATTTATTGAATTACATAGGTGCCATTTTGTTTCACAACCTTTCCACTTTTTAAGGAACGTGTACATATTATTTGTTTTCAACCACTTCGATATATTCAGACCTGTACCACCTACTAAAAATCGACATGGACTTTCCGGACAACCCAATATGTTTCTCGTTACTCGTTAGACAGCCTCGTGGCCTCATCGTGTATCCCTGTTGGCGTACCCAGGCCCTTAATGCGCCATTGTAAAAAAAGAGTAAAGAATTTATCTCTGGTTCCTTGATTCGCGACGTGTTCGCTACATCTCATAATATCCGTTGTATATACTGTTTGGTCTTTTAGCTCTGTATTCGCTTGATTTGAAAATCAAAAGAAAGAATGTATCGACTTGAAAAAACATAATCTTCTACGCCATATTTTTTGAGAGTAAGATATCTCAACGTTTCGCCAACGTTGCAGATACCTTCTTCGATGATAAATGAAATGATATTCGATGTTTTCGTAAATTGTTTCGAATTTTTATCCCGTAATAGCCCGTAAAAGAAAAGAGCGGCAACGACCTGTGAAGGCTCGCGTGACGAAGAATCGTCAAGGATACAGGCGAATCCTTTAAATCAACCCCGTGCTGTGTTTACCGTTCGAAATGGACCAAGGGAATCGCGGATATGCGCGCGATATGCGACCTAATTCAGTACCCTACTGATAACGATGACGTCACGATAGCTCGTCTACTTGTTACTAGTCACGGACGGTACGTGACACGGGACCGAACTGTACAGATGAGCAGGGTGATAATGGTGGCTACACTACATTGCGTTATGCGTTACGTTACGCTATTCCTCGTGGCACGACACGCGGTCAGTTTATTCTCTTTATTGCCCGTACAATCCATTCGTCGTGAATTCCATGGAAAGCAACGTCGACGTACGTCGTGCTCTTCTTCGCTGCCTAATTCGTGACTAAACCAGTGACGGATCAAGGTTTTCTGGGCCCCTGGGCTATACAGGGTGTTTCGTTGAAATCGGAATGGTCAAATATCTCAAGAGGAGATGAATCTATTGAAAAACGGTTTTTAGCAAATGTTACTTGGTTCGAATGGATGAGTTGTGCGGTGTGAACAATTTTGTTGTAAGTGAAGTAGTGGGGGAGATTTGAGAAAGAAATTAATTTTTTTAAATGAAAACATATATATTATGGATGTCTTATAGATGTAATGAGACTTACATATGTTATATTTTCAAATTCATTGTAACGGAGATTACAACTTCAGGACTCGTAAATTTGGTACTCTAATATAACAAGACGACTCGTAAATACTTCTACGTAGAGTTACAAATGTATGAATATAAACGCACAGAGTTAATTAATCAACACCTAAGATTTAAAAAGAAAAGCTAAATCAAAGAGTAATATAACTTTCGTTTGTCACGCGTTTCACGTGTCTACACGAGATTTTGATATAGCACAATTTTTATTTTTGTTACGCCTCCGCCACTGTGATTCTCGGTCTCTCCCCTGTATCATCGATATCGATTCGCACTGGAAAGATGGGAGACGCAAGAAAACGAAAGTATGGCAGCTTTGGATCGATCAGCCACCAAGAGAACGGACCGGTCGTCTCTTGAACGTCGTCCTTACGACGGCGTCGTCAACTTGCGAGATTGCGCGATGATGTCATGTATTCCGGCCGAGTTTACGCGTGTTTGTAAACAGGCAGAGAAAACGAGAGAAGCAGCCCAAAGAAAGACGAATGAAGAAGGAAGAGAGGGGAAGGGAACGAGCCCAAGCTAGAAGAGGGGCCGCGAGGAGGGAGCAAGCAAGAGTCTTGTGTCAGGCACCTTGCCGTTTCAACTGCGCAGCAGCATCTCGCCCGGTTCTCGTACGGCTTCGTCGGGTTCCCTACGCAGTGTCGCTCGTCTCGTTTTCTCGTACACGAACGTGACGTCATGCTGCAAGTTCCATGGGAGTAGTCAAGAGAGGACAGGAGAGGAAGAGGGGGGCGAGAGTTACGTGGGATAGAGAAAACGAGCGGGAAACACGCGCGCGCACAAGAAGGCTGCAACGTCGATGGATCCAGGGTCAGCTCGACGCTTTAACTGCCAGCCTATTTACAAAGGGTTTACAACTTCGAATAGGACTTTCTGCATTAGTATTAGGTGTAGAAATTAATTCTCTGCCTTTACGCTATTTGTAACTCGGGTTTAAATAAAAGTATTTATAACAGAAAGGTGCATTTCTACACCTAATGTATTGGGTTGTCCGAAAAGTTCATGCCTATTTTTTACGAAAAATTCGAAGGCATATTTGAATTTTGGTTTATATTTATTGAATTATGTATGTACCATTTTGTTCCACGACCTTTCCACCTGTTAAGGAATGTACACATGTTATTTGTTTTCAGCCATTTCGATATATTCAGATCTGTACCGTCTACTAAAAATCGGCATGGACTTTCCAGACAGCCCAATATATTAAGCATCAAGAGGTTACGTACGTTCACATTATTTGCGGAAAATGAATAATAAATGTATTTTTGTAAGAGGCGTGGAATTGATCCCTCCTCCCTCGCGACTGTACAGCCCAGGGGCCTAAAAAATGGTGGTCCGTCGCTGAATGGATCCGCTATTACCTGCATACGATGGCTGCATGCAAACACTAGCGCGGTGACATCGCTCGTGTGTGGCTGTGACTCGATGGTTGGCTGCTTTTTTTCTCCCCCTTCCCTCCGTTCCCCAACCTATTGTGCCTACCTTTGTAGCGTAACCGGTTACGCGCCGCGTGCAAACTCCTTCCCCATCCTCGTGCCCCTCAACCTTCTCCTTCCTTCCCGTTGCTTCTTTTCTTTTTCTTTTCGCGCACACCCATCTCTCTTTCGAACCGTTCCAACCTCCCTCACTCGATCTTTCTCGCTTCTCCTTAAAGGTCCGTTCTCACGCGATACGAAGCCACGAACCATTCGTCATTGCGAGAAATTAAACACCGTATTTTCACGACACTCCGCTCCTAAAAATCGTCGTGGTATCGGTATCTCATACTTTCTTACCTTTTTTTTTTTATCGTTATCCTATACAAACAATTTCGTTGAAAATGTTAACACTTACGTTGCAGTACGAGACACGCGTACGCACCGCATTTAAATTCGATACGTTCTAAAATAATATCTAAGGACTGAAGCGTAACTTCAACAAAGACGATTCCAAGGTTAATTTTTTGTTATTATTGCAAGATGCGAAGGTTTACAGGTCCATTTGCCGATTCGACTCGTATCGCAAAATAACCTTCACGGAATAGGTTACCACAGCGAACGTATCAAGGATCGCCAAATTCGCGTCAAGTGGCGCCATGTTGTTTACAGTGAACGTCATCAAACATGAAACTGTCTATCATTTACGTAGGCCATCGTACAGTTGTGGCTTTGTGTCGCGTGAAAATGGACCTTTACGTATCATTCTCAATCTCCCTACTCCCTCCCTTTCCGAGGTATCATGCGCAAACGATGTAAAAGACCGGGCCAGCTAGCTGGCCGTCCACCATTCGACAGCCCCGTATTCTGCATATGCTTCCTCTCGTTCTCTTTCGTCACCGACGCGCAGTTCGCGTACAGTGACGGATCTAGATCAAGTGGATCCTGAATCTAATTACTTCAAAGGGAATCTAGTTACTCTCTCTCATTTTCTTAAACATCCGTCTAATTATATGAAATATCCAGAAATACAAACGATAAAGACAAAGATAAAAAGACAAAGCCACTACTAGTACACTAAACGTACTAGGCGTAGAAACTAATTATGTGCCTTTATATTCAACCACTTATAACTCTTGTTTAAATAGACATAATTCCACTAACAATTTTCCAGACGATAAGTTTCGAATAATATTAGGAAATTCCGAATGGCTATTAAACGAATGAATCAACAGATAAAGGGGCCCAGGAGCTGCAGATAAGTTTCGAATAATATTAGGAAATTCCGAATGGCAATTAAACGAATGACTTAACAGATAAAGGGGCCCAGGAGCTGTAGCTTTGCTAGTTTCGCGATAGATCCAGCCCTGGTCGCGTGTGCAAAACTGCAAACTCCTTTGGCCCCGCGGTCATCTAGCGGGGCGTGCTCTTTATCCTACTCCTTCTCTGTCGTGCTGCACGATTTGTCGGAACATGCAGTTGCTCTGTTACGCTACAGTTGCCGCCTCGGTCAATATCACATCGTACTCCAGCTACGCGCAGTGCGCATTAATACCACACGGTTCGCGGTCTCGTTTTTAGAATAGGTTACATCAGCCCTCGGTCATGCACCTGTTATATACAGAACTTACCACGTTCCGTTGCGCTGTTGTGTGTTTCGAGACTCTGTTGCTGTCGCCCGTTTCATTTGAAAAAGTGAACAGCGATGCGCACGTTCCACGGAACGGGGAACCGAGTTATTCGTTTCAGCGTACTCGGTTCTCGATTATTTGCGTTTCCCTCGTAACTGCCGACGATTTCCTACGGGGCTTATCCTTATTGGTTATCGATGGCGTTGAGACGCGTTCGAATACACTGCAAATACACCGATGTTAGGGCTGACTTTCGCGTATCGGAAGAAATGATTGACAACAGAGTTTCAGACTTATCGAGTCACGCGACCATTGTATCGATACGTATCAATTACATCGAGTTTGATGTCTGTTTACAATTCCCATCGGAAATAGGACTGGGAATTACGCGACAGGCAACGCCGCTTGGCCGATAACGAAGATTTCTGACTTCGTCGCTCCTCAGCTGTTACGTTCGCGCACTTTCATCTTTTCTAGAGTTTGGTCGGACACAGTATCGTTTGCTATTTCCCACGATGATACCACATCCTCGCAAAAATATACAGGGTGTCCCAAAAATGTTGTAACACATTGGAAGAGGTGGTTCGGGAGGTGATTTGAAACAACTTTTTCCTTAGCGAAAATGTTGTCCGAGGCTTCATTGAGGAGATATTAACAAAAAAAAACCGACCAATCAGAGCGCGAGTATGCCAATGTAGCGCCTTCTGATTGGTCGAGGTTTTCCGTTAATATCTCCTTAACGAAGCTTCGTACAACATTTTCGCTAAGGAAAATGTTGTTTCAAATCACCTCCCGAACCACTCCTTTCAAGGTGTTACAACATTTTTGGAACACCCTGTATATACATCGATACGAAAAGAAATTATATTATTTTCGCGAACAGAGATAGTAAACTACTTTCTTCACGCTAAAAGTGAACATGTCTTATCGCGTATGAGGTTAAGGGTTAATTGTACGGATGAATAATTTTGCATAGATATCAGTAAATTTCGATATCTTTCGAAGCTTCGTATACAATGCTTCGGCATTGATACGTATCGATATTAAAGACAGTCGACTCGAATGACGATCCGTCATTGGCTCATCGTTGTTATTGGTGCTTGCTAACGCGACGGGGCAATGCCACGAGACGATAGTTGCGAACGCATATTGCACCGGACGGTTAATGGCGTGATGGCGTGACATCGAATGTACACGCACGCCAAGGTGGGGCAAACGGAACGAAACGAATCGAAATGAAGCGGGTTGAACGCGACGTCGCGTGTTCCAATGTTTGTAGTCGCGTGTGTCGCGAGTATTACACGCGATCAGCCGGCTACTAAATGCTTTAGCGAACGAATACGCTACGTTGTTTTGCTTTCTTCCATCGCTTCTAATTCTTTAACCCTTTAAACCCCTTTACACTATCACTACCTATTACTTTATCGCGTTAATATTCCGCAACGAATAAATAATGTTTGCATTTTTGGTTACTAGAAGCTATGCCAAGTATCGCAGGGGTAAAGTTGACTAGCGACTAGTTTGAATTCATTTAAAGACACGATGTAAGGTTGGGTGGCGTCCGTGAGAGCTACGCCTTCTTTGGTTCGACGTTTAGGACGTTAATGATCGTCTTAACAGGAAATAGTAATTTTCTTGGCCTCGAACGGAAAGACCGAACGTCTCGAAGGACGTTCGGTCTCGGCAGGCGGACGAACATAACGAGTCCATCTTTTTTTCATGGACACGTGGCGTGTGACGTGCTCGTATGCATCTTTGGTGTACGCAGTCGCGCGTACGAGCGAGTATGCGCGGTCACGTGTAAGAATGGAATAGCGAAAACGTGATGCGATTATGCATTCTTCCTACGTCGTCATTTCTCGCTTGATATAGACGGGCTTCGCGTGTAGGTGAGCATACGTATTAGCCTAACGTTTTATGGTGATTCTGTTAAACGTTTCTTTTCGAAAGACGTTATCGCATTTCAGACAGTCGGCGACGATTTTTAATCGCGATGATTACGATCCGTGCGAATCGCGTGTCTGATCAAATGTCGTTTCTTTGATTTATTATTCGCTGGCGCCAATTTACAACGCGATATCTATGCTTAATAAATATATTATTTATATAATATATATATGATCGATAAATATCGCGTTTGAAATTTAATCGTGCATTTAATTTCTGAAATTCGTTTAACCTCACAAAACACCGAAAAACAAACATCCACTTAAAATTCGTCCTTCGTGAGAACATAATAAATTTTCCCCCTGAAATTTGGTTCGCATAATTTCTCCGACAATTGAGAAAGTAGATTCTCCAATTTCGAACGATGCACATTCACTTTTCCGCTTATTTCTCCGAAGCAGATTTTTTTTTTTTTCAAGGAAATATGAGAGAATCACGCGAAACGGTAGACTCGAGGTGCTCGTAACGTGAAAAAAAAATGATAGCGTGGCAGAGGTAAAGAATTATATCATGGCGTGTAGGCAAGTGGCTATTGCGAGGCGTATCCGTCGAAATCCAACTGATGCCCATTAATTAAATATAATTTCACGCCAGCGAAAATCCTCTAATTCGTTCGGTGAAAATATTTCGACAAAGGTACACAACGATAACGCGTGGAGGGAACAGCTGCCGGAACGACACGATTAGATGGCCAGTGAGAGAAGAAAAAACAAAAACGAAAAATTACATCAGACGAGATCTTATCGTTTCCAATCACAGCTGTCTTTCATTCCCAGTGTGTCGACCGTTTTCTTTAACATGCCTTCGGTGTTATGCGAGAATTTGAAAAAGAAAAAAGAAATAGAAAAAATTAAGACACGCGGTACATGATAAATTGCTCGCGGTATTATCATAATCGTCTGCTGTCGGACGACACGTGGGGACTCGGTGATTATCGTACGATTGATGTCCACGACAAGACTAACGAAAACTCGCGCGATGAAACCTATCGGACTAGTTTTTTGGAGAAGATTAACCCTCTCGAGGGTTATTATTATTAATGATACTTATTATATATATATTCGCTTAATAAATACCAGGAGATTTAACTACGAATTTAATTTCTCAAGTTTCTTTAACATGTTCACTGCCAGACTAAAACTCTTGAAAATTTCTACCGTGTTCAAATTTTGTTTACAGACTATTGGAAGCTGCGTAATGAAACATTTATTTTGCTATTTACTTCTGTAACTTCATCAAAATTCAAGTATTTCGTTTAAATTCATTTTCTACGACACTTTACTTTCAGAATGAATAGCTTTCGTTTTTCAATGAAAAGCACTGTCACCCATACATGGGTGACGTGGCGATCAACGTGTTAACCTGTTGAGAATTATTGACACGTATGTGTACTAGACCGTGTCATTTTAGAGCAACATTTTAATATTCCCATTTAAATATTCATCCCTCGAGAGGTTAAGTTGTGCACCCCTGCATTAAATCGTTCCCTCTCTGACTCGTCCCTCTTCGAGAGAGGTACGGGTATGACCGTGTCATTGTGGAATGCTTTCTCACGAGTTCTTGACAAAAGAATATTCACAGGCACGCACGTACGAGCCAAGTTCACAGTCGACAAGTGCATTTTCCCTTCGGGAGATACGCGAGGCTGCACAACGTGTATTACGCCAGACTTGGGAATAATCGCGTATTCGTTTTTTATTAGGTGCAAAAATTTATTCTTCGCTTGTATACTTGATAATTTTGCAACTCTGGTCGAAGTAGAAATATCGAAACTGTTATATTGTTATTACATTACATGTTCGATTACTTACTTTTAGGTTCTCGACTTGTTCACAAAAAATTAATTTTAAACCAGCCTGTTACAATGTACGACATAAGAAACGAAAATGAAGATAATCAAAATATTGATGGTATTCACTCGCTTAAACGATCGGTAGTTTTATTGGTAACAAACGGTAAACGTTACTCGTTTAGTATTTCTTATTAATATTTTTCATTTATACTTATCAAACATTTATTGCATTGTATATCGCTATTATTACACTAAGTTATATCTATCTACGAAGCAATTATACGTTTCACTTATTAAATACACACAAAAAAAGATACACAATGAACGTAGCCAGCCATAAGAAATGAAAGATTGAACATGTCTATACAACAAGCAAACAATAAATCAATATATCGTTTGATACCATTCCTGCCTAATTACTCGAATCAACCTACATAGATTGAATAACTCGGCGTAATAATAAATATTCGATAAGAATGGATGAAAAATATTAACAAGGAACACGATTTCTTTTATTTATATCAAACGTCCATACGGCGGACGAATACGAAAGTAAAGGTCGATTCAGACTATACGACACGGACCGTCACGTTCCGGCAACGACACGTACCGGCACCGACACGACAAAACATTAAAACACGCGTTTTAATGGAACTATTCACGCTATTCCCGTTGACGGAACGTTCAGGTCGGTGTCTGTTAAGTGTGAATAGTTCCATTCAAAACGCGTGTTTGAATGTTTTGTCGTGTCGGTGCCGGTACGTGTCGTTGCCGGAACGTGACGGTCCGTGTCGTATAGTCTGAATCGACCTTAAGAACGAACCGATCGAACAAACCTAAGTGATAAAACGTTACACGATGTTTTCGTTCGGTATCTAACGGCTGGAATAAAAGTTTGCCCATCCATGGACCGGAAGCGATCGCGTAGATTGCGGGCTTACTCTAGCGGCAGGCGTTAGTTATAGCTAGTAACCCACATTTATGATAGACCGCTTTTATAACGCTTTCTCGAGTAAAGGCACCCATCTGCCGGGGCACCTGACTCGATTCACCTGCCACAGGTATGTAGTTACGTACGCGGACTGGCTGCTGGCTCACCGGTCTGTCGAGCGTCCGCCTGGCGACGTCAGGTGTTTCTTCGGTCGGCTTAACGGCGGACCGAGACGTCTCGGAACAAAGAAGAGGGTGCGAGCCAAACTAACGTTTCCTCCTTCTTTTTTTTTTTTTGTTGTTTCTTCCATCCATTGGCTATCTGATGGAGATCGAACCTCGGATAAATCCAGACCGTCGGCTTGAAATTTTGCATTCACCGCTTTTCATCGCCGATAAGAACACGAAAGAATTTATAGGATCCTCTTTGCAACTGTACGGTAACAATTTAGAAAGGATTCCAGTATGATACTGGAATTTCGCGATGTAGTACATCCTGTCAACCATCGAAACAGGGAATCTCAAAACGTGTCTTTGGTTGAAGAATTTGTTAAAAATACGAAGCGATCGAAAGGGACTATTTTTGAGTCCTTTTTTGCGGAAAAATATGTAAAGAACTGGTTGATTTTCTAAAATTCATAGCTCTCTTAATAATGAATATTTTGGATCGGTACCATTTTTTCGTTGTAGATCTCGCGAAAAACGTATAGAAAGTTTTTTCGCTAAAGTGAAAATCCAATTTTTTAAAAATGAAAGAAAAATCTTTTTCGAGATTTGGATGTGACAAGTGACAAGCATGACTAGCACGACTCGGGAACGTTGACTTATGACGCGTGACGTGGTTCACGTCGCGCAATCAACACGACAGGCACTGGGTTAATAGAACTCGTGAAAGTAAGCAAAAAAAAAAAAAAAAGAACATCGTGTAAACAGAAGATCACGTATTAAGAGTATTCGAGATACTCAGCCTACTTTGGTGAATTACGCACACTGTAAATGTCAGTAACTCGTGGCGTTAACATTTCGCCAACTGAAAGAGATTATTCTTATTTACTAACTTAACAAATCTTATCGACGACTTTTCAACAAAGTTTATCCTTTTTTGGTGTTGTAAGTGTCAACGATATTCAATCGACAGTACTGCTTGTTTTCTTTTTATCTTTTTATACGCATACCTTTTATATTGTATATCGTTTAATTATATTTGTAGTATAGTACATTTATTTCTATACGTAATTATACAGTATGCGATACAAAAAGTATACGTATATTTGAAAATAGAAACGAATACACGCAGAATTATTAAAAATAAAATTTTGTTCAGTTATTTGAATAATTGCCTCCCGAATTATCATTACAAACGTAACTCTGTAATCTATTCCCTCCAAGAAGGAGTCATTATTTCGTCGATTTCAAAAGACGCAACTAAAGCTTGCGTCCTTGGGTTTTACCTTCGTCTCAATGCAAACGCAAAATTACTCCTAATGGTTATTTAAGTGACTGGCATGACTAATGTCAGCACATGCTAATGGTAACGCGGAACATCGGCCACAATACCGCGTAATTGTACAAAGAATTATTTGCATAGAAATTGAAAGATAGAATATCTCGGAAATGATTGATATACGAACGCGCGAGACTTATCGAGCTGTTTATGTGAAATGCTTTCTCTTTTCATTTTACGTTTCATAATGAAATCACCGAGGTCAATTTCACCTATCAACGTACTTCAAACTTCTTTACGATGTCACTCTTAACAATTCTTTCACCACGACATTTGAGGAAAATTATTCCAATTTAGAATGAATTTTATTTATAAATTAGTTTGCTCCTCCTTCCACTAATTACAAAGATATAGCTGTACGTAGGAATAGAAGTTTCAGTGCTAATAGAACCGATTAATAAATTATAATTCTTTAAGAAGTACATTTCTGCAATTGGATGTACTCAACGTCTTAAGTAACTGCGAATTAAGTAATATAAGCAAATAATATGCCACCTGTACATGTATGGACGATTTTAATCTGACGTCTGAGGCCACAGTCGACGTTTCAACACACGCCTTCAACCCACGTGTCAATAAACGTATATCAATGACACCAACATATACGTAGATAAACTTTGGAAATTTCCTATGGCTGGGAATAACGACTTTGTCGTGTGCGACGATCATCGCCGCGAAAAGAAGCGGATACTATCTGATAACGATGACATATTACCGGATGGCTGTTTTTCATTATATTTGTCTGGTTAGAAGACACGGTAGAACCTTTAACCCTTTCGACCAGACTGTTCTCTGCTCGAATCCTATTCGTTTCTCTTTTAGAAATGATTAAACCAAGGTTTAGCTGTAAATCAAAGGCCATAGTCAGATAAGAGAAAAAATTTGTCCCTAATAAAAGTCTAATAAAAATCGTAATCTTAGAAACGACGTCGCGAGGTCGTGAGATCACTTTTACACGAGCAGTTTGATCAGAAGATGCGGAATAAATAGAAAAGGAGAAAAACAAAACAGCTGATTAGTGGCACGTGGAAATTGATTAAAAAAAAAAAAAAAAAAAACGATGAGCTACAAAGAAGGTCGAAACGTTTATTATAAATGCACCTTTATAACACGTATGGCACGAATACACCCGTGTGTAATTCTCAATTTCTCGTGAATGGTATACGGGTAGGGTATACTTAGAGAAATGTTTGTTACTTATATTGGTAGCAAAGAATTCGTCGTTGAATCGATAAGTACGTATTGACTATTCGCAAGCAGCGCACGGATATTTTAAAGCATCCCGTTCAGAGAGAAGTGGGTCGAGAGGATAGGTGGAAACGATGGTGCAGGGTAAACCACTGCTACCAAGGAGGGATTCATTTTAAATATAACACAAAACGTCGATATAATTAACATCGTCACGTGTACGATGGGAGTGATGAGTCACGCCATAAAATATTTTATATGGTAACGTTTATTTATATTTCTAATCGTTCACGAAATAATTGCTGTGTAGATATGCCGTACACTATATACAGAAAGCTACGTAAAAGTTTGAAAACGATCGTGTGGCCAGCCATGGTACATTTACTGTTAGCCGAAGCACTAACAGGGTAGATTACGATTTCCGTGACGTCGCTATCTCACCCTATTTAACTTCCCGATTTATAGGGAAGTTATTGTATTTGCCGCTAAAATGAAAAATCGATTTTTTAGCAGATCTCCATGTTTCAAGGTCATTGGAGTAATTTTAGACTAATTTTAACAAATTGTTCGCGTGTGTGTGTGTGCGCGCGTGCGCGTATGTATGTACGTAAACAAATATTTCGTTAAAGTTTTATAAAAAACTAATAGCGAGATCAAAACGATCGATGATGCAATCGACGTGTATCAATCTAACTTAGAGGTGATTAGATTTTGTTCTAATTCGGTCCAGTAGTTTTTTAGTTTTTTTTAAGAAAACGTAACTCAATAACGCAATCTAGATGGGAGAATATAAATTTACGAGCGAATAACTAAACGGAAGTAATATATATACATATATTACTATTATTATATTTGTATGCATATGTATAACACATGTATGTACATACAGGGTGCTCCAAAAGTATGGAAACAGTCAAATATTTCCAAAATGAAACATTTGTGAGAAAAATGGTTTAGAGAAATGTTTTAGGGTTTCAAAAATTCTATCGAACGATCGTGTCCGTTTGACCTTCAAAGGACCGGTCAAAGTCACGTCAAGGTCAACATGATTTTTTTAATGGAACACCTCATCTTTTATCATGCACTGTGAAAGCTGGCTGTGAGACCTTTTCGAAACACTAGTTTCAAACATTTTTTTTATACGCGATAGATGGCGCTGTAATCGGAAATCGGGAAGTTTCTTGTGTGGCCCGTTAAGGGTCGCACACAAAATAAACATGAATAGCTAGACATATGAATTAAGCGAGTAACAATAACCAGCTAGTTTTATATAATATTTAGTTGTCCCTAAAGTTTCTTTAGTTTTGAATTACATAAAAACCGTTAAAATAACAATTGAGCCACTATCGTCGCTTCTGTAAACAATAAACTGAACCTTTTGAAATATACTTTGAAAGAAGCCGCGCCTTCCCCGACAAGAGTATAGCAATTAATATATCATGTTATTTCTCTATGAAAATCTAACGAATCTGAATTTTATCCACGGGCCGATCTCTCCCGCCCCCCCCCCCCCCCCAAGCGTCTATTTCCGTCTTTCCGGTGTTGTTACGCGCGCGTCCAAGAAAAAAAAGCGTCGCGCAACAGTAATACGTTTACCTACGAGCGTGCAACATGTAAAAGAAACTTCTGTATCGATCGTGTTTCGCTAGAAAGTCACGTTGCCCTCGCGTGTCAATACCGATAAGTTCTCTCTTCCCTCCCCTGACCGCGGCCCACCCTGCAGGCTGCCTCGTCAACCGAGTCCTCGGGGACCGCACCACGTTGTGTCGTAGTTGGTGAGATAAGCGGTTTATCGCGTATATTGCGATACACAACTCGCGTAAGAGTCACCTCACGAATAAAGGGAACCAGAGATGGTCGCTTAGAGCTTATGGTCTCCGTTGCCTGCCGGAGCACGTGACTTTTTTCGAGCGGCCTCGCTTATGGCAGCGTCGCGCGAAACGATAAAACGATACACGCGTGTGCATAATGAGCTTGCTCGAGCACCGTTTTTTTCTTATCAAATTCGTTACTTTCTTTTGGTCGAGTAGAAAAATTTGGTAAAAGTCACGAAAAGGTGTTTAGTAGGCTACCGTAAAATACGAAAATTTCAGCGAAATCCATACGTACGAGGTCTGATCAAAAAGTTCCAGAACTTCTCAAATTGCGCGCCTTCGCGTTAACGTGCAGGGTTGGATTCGCGCTCATTTTTTTTTTTTTATTTTTTTTATAGCGAGAACCATTCTGAGTAACCTCCTTTTTGTTTGGTTGCTCTAACCTTCTCCAAACCGATGTTACAGCTGTTTTAGTAAAGCATCTTTTTCGTGTTCCGCGTTTTTTGTGATGGACGTGAAGGCAGAGCAGCGTGTTTGCGTGAAATTTTCCGTAAAATTCGGCAAATCGTTCACGGAAATTTTTCAATTGCTTCAGAAAGGCTTCGGTGATGAAGTGATAAGCCGTTGACGGTGTCAAAAAACTCACCAAGATCAAAAAAAGTTCGCCAGGTGAGATCGAACGTCAAAGTGATGCTCACTGTTTTCTTTAACTCCAAGGGCGTCATTCATCACGAATTCCTCCCATAAGGTGAGACAATCAACCGATTTCGTTACCTTGACACCCTGAAAGCTTTCCGCCAAAAGATTCGGCAGAAGAGGCCAGAATTGTGGGCGACAGCCAAGTGGTTTTTCCACCACGAAAACGCACCCTGTCACACCGCGCTCCTCATTCGCGAGTGTTTAGCCAAAAACGCCATGACAACCCTTCCCCAGGCCCCCTATTCATCTGACCTGCTCCATGTGACTTCTGGCTGTTCCCCAAACTGAAGTAGCCGATGAAAGGACAGCGGTTTCAGACGACAGAGGAGATCAAGGAAAAAACGCGGGAACAGCTGAACAGCATCCCTGAAGAAGACTTTTCCAGATGCATGGAACAGTGGAAACATCGGTGGGAGAAGTGTATTCGCACTCAAGGGGAGTGCTTTGAAGGCGACAAATTGGAATAATTAAAAAAAAAAATTTAATAAAGAGTTACTGAGAAAGTCCTGGAACTTTTTGATCAGACCTCGTATGTTGATGTCAATTAATCCAATACTGGTTACAACGACACGCCTCCTAAAACATGCCTTCCCGTATATCCATTGTATCTTTTATCATTTTCACTATTTTCCAATGAAAAAAATTAACCCCGTCTCTTATTTCGCGATGAAATATCGGTTCACGCGACACCGGTACCGATTCCCCGTCGAACGTTCCAACGCCACGTACGACACGGCGAGTTCCGTAATTGTGGAATATTTTGCAATTCGTGGATTGGAAGGCGCCTTTCTCGAAAGAGCCGCCGGTGGCCATGCTGGTCACGTAGGCTCGTAGTTCCGAGGGTGCCCTGAGCACAGCACGGAATACTAGAATACTAGCGGCGAGAATGTGCGGCGAATACCCGCAACGTGAGTAACGCTTGCGAGCGAATCAGACCTACGGTATGCCCCTCACGCTTCGACGCGCCGCCGTGTGTACCTGTGTGTACGTATCTATCGACTTAAACGTGCCTATGTGCCCTACGTAGCCGGCATAATTTTAGGGTTTTTCACCGAACGGAAGTTGGCGAAAAATTATGGAACTCACCCGTGGGTAGTCTAAAAAGCCAAGCAACGAATTTACTTGAAATTTATTCGGTTGTACGAAAATGTGAGAAAAATTTTAAAACTCTTCATTAAATCAACGGAGGATAAGATACTTAGAGAACGCTGATAATGCAAGTAGATTTTATTCTGCAGTTTTTGGCGGATCGATTTTCGGATGAACGAACCATTACCTCGCCCACGTAGCGAACGGTCGCCTAATGTCGCGCGATCGAGTAAAACCGGTTTGAATCTGGCAGGGCTGTGACCACCGTCGCGGTGAAAATTTTAGCGAGCTCTGAGCATTCGCGAAATTTTAATGTAATAGTTGTATAAGTTATAATCTTCGTTCAACTAGTATTTTTTAAATGGAATTTCATACATGTATATCGTTCAATTACATATAAGCTGTACAATAATAATAATACAAATATATATCAAATTGGATTAGATAGATTAAATTAAAATTAAATTAGAAATTAGATATACATATATGAAATCGTTGAAACTAAATCGAGATGTATAACTATCGCACTGCAAATTCTTTGGTAATACACGTATACATTATATCATATTACTATATTACATTATATATATTCATATTGGGTTGTTCGGAAAGTCCATGCCGATTTTTGATAAGTGGTGCAGGTCTGAATGTGTCGAAATGGCTGAAAACAAATAATATATATATATATATGTACATCCCTTAAAAGGTGGAAAGGTTGTGGAAGAAAATGGTATCTATGTAATTCAATAAATATACATATAAATAAATGTATATTACAATTCAAACGTGCGTTTGAAGTTTTCTTAAAAAGTGGCACGAACTTTCTGGAAAACCTAATATATGGGGTTGCAGCACGTTTTTTTTCGGCTAATTTCGTGGCTTGGACGACTAATGCAAGAATTAACATTCCGTTGGTACTCGTTGCTCGCCGTTCATTATAGTAACGAGTGGAAAAACACCTCTACTCACGTCACGATCCGCCCTGAAACCCCAAAGTATCGCTATATGTGCGCCAACCCCCTGCCCCCCTCGCTTTACAGACATTTTACGGAAACAGTGGGGCGGTGTAACTCCTGAATATCGAGAATGCGCAGGTTTGTGGTACGTGGGACGCATTCGCAGACTCCGTCACGCATGCTGAATTCTGAATTGCGACATTTCCTGACCGTTTTCCTTTTAATTAACGGCGCCGAATTTTTCTTCATTCAAATGCAGGCTACGGTGGAATTTTAATACAACTTCGAAAGCATATACCCTAACCATTCGTAAAATTCTATAAAAGTAGATTCTTTTCATCTTCTTTTGCACCAGATGTGCATTCTTTTTTTGTTTTTATCAAATTCTATGCATCGATGAAGAATAGTGATGTATGCATATAAAAACGTACATATAACAAAATATAGGAACTCATATATTTAACGAAGCTTGAAATATACCAATACTTTCTACAAATTACATTATTTGCCTTCCATCGATACTATAGATATGCTTATTTTCCAAAATGTATATGTAGGAGTTGGAAAGTTTTGTCCTATGTAACAATTGAAGAATTGTTGAAAATTTCACTTGGAAGCAGCTCGTTCGCACAATGATTAGGTGTATAATTAAAATGTATTCGATAGGGAGAGCGATATGATAAACATCGATGTGAAAAAAAGAAGTATCTTTGATGATAAAAAAATATTTGCCTCCTGTGAGGTTTGAACTCACGACCCCTGGTTTACGAGACCAGTGCTCTGCCACTGAGCTAAAGAGGCTCGATGTTTTTCTCTCTTCACCAACAGGTGATCAGCCTCGGGTCCTGGACACATTATAATTACAATAGAAATGAAGTATTATCAATAAAAACATGTATGATATCGCTACCAAATTTAAAATAAATCAATTTGAGTCATAAAAAAAAACGAATTTTTGACAATACGTATGCACTGTTAATTTATACATTTCTGAAGAGGTCTCAAAAAATTTGACTATACTTGGAGAGTTCTTTGTAATTTTATTGGCCCGCCACCTTATATCATTGTTCTCTAGAAAGTTCCATGAATAAGTCTTTTTCTAACAAGGACTAAAATTTATTCGTCCACGGCAAATTATAAAAAGCTCAACCCAAATATCACTCACTGCGAGCCAATTAAAACTATACTAAACAGTTAATTTGCTCGTCTAAAAATGTACGAATACCTGCACGATACTTTAGATACCGCTGGATTGATACGACAATGTACGTCATTTATAATCGCCTATCATAGAGATACCACAATCTGCGCGTTAACTATGTCCCCATCTCTGCTCACGCGAGCAGATCTCCTTCTCGATGATCTCAAAAAAAGAAAATTAAAAAAAAAAAAAAACTACCGTAGCTTTTTTCGAGAGGTACGTCGTAACGGTGGTGAACTTTCGTTGGCTAAGGGTCCGTCAACCTTTCCCTCTGCCGTACGATTGGGAAAATGCAAAAATCCCGGCTCGCGGTAGAAAAATCGAATTCTTTGTTCGCGAGTACATATTATACATTGCGCATTCACCGAATAACATCTGCTTAATACGGACAATGGGGCTCGCGGAGGTACGTTCCGTTGGGTCTTTTATTATAGCGTCTCAAAGAGTACGACGAAAGGCATGAAAAGGGTCTCCCCTCGAAATCTTTAAGACGGTCCCAAACATCTGCCCTTTCTGGGTAGCTGCTTAGAGAAAAGAGAGTTTGCACGTGTCCCTTCGGGAAGGGATCGCCGTGGGCTCATTGTGATCGACGCGCAAAACGGGAAGTGACAATTGACATCTGTCTCGCGTTATGCAGGATTTCTGGGTCGAAGTTATTTTCGAAACGGCATATGACAACCCGTGGGGTACACACGCGCGCTCTCCTAACATAAAGATGTTTCTTGGGTGATTCAGGGGATGCCGCGTTGTATAAATCAACATCCACGAAACCTTATTCCACCAGGGGACACTTTTTACCTCGAAATATATTCACAGAGCGGCATAATGCATCGATGAAAATATAATTAATATTCGAACGCATTTTATTTCGGAAAATATTGAGTATAGAAATTAATTTTCCGCCTTTGGTAACGGTCATTTGTAGCTTTACTTAAATAGAAATATTTACTCCCATTGTTACAGGACCAACCTTCAACGGGAGATTGGTATCTTGATGTAATAAAAATTACAAGTATTTCTATTCAATCTAGAATCTTATAAATAATTTAGTACAAAGGCACAGAATTTATTTCTACGGCCAATAGTGTGGAGGAAAAATATACGTCTAGGGATTATAAAAGTAGTTGAAAATCGACGATATATTCTGCTTGCAAGAAACTGATTGAATTCTTGAATTAGACTAAAGTGCTTCAACGTTTTCGATGGATAAAATAAAACTTATGCGATAGAAGGTTAATTTGATCCCCCAGGAGTATTCGGTGTGAGTACGAAACTCGATTCTGCTTCGAGGCCATTTTTTTGGTCGCTTTCACGGTACACAAACAATGACTCGATCGTCTGCGAACCGCGCAAGGACAGTCTACGGTGGTGCGAAACGCGAGTGTCGGAGTTGTAAATCCGTTTCCCGTCGATCTCGACGTCAGGGCCGAGGTCAACCGGCACCAGGACGTGCCCAACTCGGTGACTTTCTACTTTCTGTTTTTATTCACTGCTGGGATGGCTGCCAGCGAATTCTGTCTCGAAGATCGGTGGTCAAATTGCCACGTTACCAGCTACTAGCAAGTTTATTCAACGTGGCAACGAAGCCACCCTACTCGAGTTCGTACAGTCACACGACAACGGAAACCATGAATACTGTATACCGAATAGGGACCAATCTGAAATCTTCCTTTGAAAGGGGATGAAAAACATGTAAAATGTGTTTTTCAATCTTCCTCTTTGGAAGATTTGAAATTTGTTAATTTGTAAATTTCTTAGCTAGAGGTTAATAATGTACCTAGTTAGTAGTATAGTAAATCTCATGTTTTCCAAAACTGTTTATCTTGTGACGATACCGACCCAACGTTTCCTACAACGATACGTTCTGTACGATTTGGACTGCGACCGACCGTGTGTACATACGATTCTCTTGCGCAGTAGGTATTTTTCGAGAAGTTTCCCGTTGGATGAAAGCGGACATGCGCCCAATTGCTTCTCAGGGTAAGGCTGTTGGTGGTCGGGGCGACGGGACGAGCAACCTCCACTCCGTACCCTTGAACCTAACAGACGTTCGCAGCGTTGCCGTCTCGTGCAACTATGCCGTGTGTCGTCTCGCTCGGTTATTCTCGGCTCCCTTCGGCACCCCTCGGCCGGTTGCTTCCTTCGCAAGAATTCCGTGTCCGCCCGTCGTCGTTGGTGGCTGCCGCGACGCCGTGCTGACGTCACGGCTCGGCGTTACGCGTAGCGTTACGTAAAAAACGTGCTGCCTGAACTCCTTGCTAACATGTCGACGCGACGCTCGCCGTGCATAGAAAAGAAAAGACGAACGGAATATTCGTATCGTTCGTATTCCGTCTCGCTACAAGTAAACAAAAAAAAAAAAAAAGAAAGAAACCGCTAGCAAAACGTAACAAGCCTTCGTTCCGTCGTATTCTATAATGATACTGTTACTCGTTCTTATGGTTTGTGTGACGTCGCGTGCGTTAGTAGTTTTTTCTTTCCGTCCGTACGTTGGCCTTGCCGTTCTGGATCTGGGTTACGCTCGACCATGCTTTCTCCGCGAGATTTCCGTGTCTGTCGACGATGTCGACTGTGCAACGGACGCGATGCATAATCTGACGTCACGCGCCGGTGTTACGTAAAAAAAAAAAAAATATATATACATATATAGTACGCCGTGGACTGGATTAAAGGCGTGGCAACGTCACGGCGTGAATTTTAATCGGGACAAAATTGTAGAACGAACTCGTATTTCCAGTCGATACGCGATTATTCGAATGCTATAATTGCGTATAAATGTTCCGTTAAACGAATTGTACTTTGAAACAGGATAGCGACCAGATTATACATATACATGTGTACTTGTTGGGTGACAATGTGTTTCTTTTTATCTTTGTACGAGCCTTCTATTGTCAAATAAGGAAATTAATCGTCTCCGCAAGAGGGAGAACGAATCTTTTTTGTCTCGCAGCACATTAGCCTTGTATTTACGGCCATTCTAGATCTGGGCTGCGCTCGAATACGCTTTCTCCACAAGAATCCTGTGTTTGCCGACGATGCTGACTATCGGACAACATTGAGAGTACAAGCTGACGTCACGCGCAGCGTTGCGCGTGGCGTTACGTAAAAAAACGTGGCTGACGAATCAGTAATGCATCGGTCTATTACTGTTAAGGCCGTATGATAAATCAGTTGTACGGTAAAGTAACGAAGAAGGCGCGTGGATTTGTTACGATGAGGGGAAAAAAGTCGGTAACGATGTTGCAGAATTTGAAGTGAAGTTAGAAACAGCACTTTAGCTACAGCTCACTTTATCAATTACTTTTTTCTATTTTGTAACGATAAAAAATCGTTTATCGTAACTTGAAAAACTAACCAAAGATGTGGAACGAATAAGGGCACCATTTCTACCTGTACCGGCTGTACGATACATCCCTGGCTAGGATGACGCGTCGATGCAACGGACCAATGGGATTCCGATCATGTGACCATCTGTTGTTTACATCGTTTTCATTCTCTTTGTGAACGGATAATAAGTTTACGCTCTGGTTCTAACCTATACGACAACAGCCGAGAAAATAATAACTTTAGCACACGAGTCGAAAATCGTTCTACATCAGTCATTTCGATAATTATTGGAATAACGAATAAAAAATAGACAACTTGTTACTGATTAAACGAAAATTGAGAATTGAATTACATTTTATTATATTATACATTATATATAAGAAGAATTAGTCGTTTCCCTTTTCGACCACCGATGGAAAATTGATTTACTATAAATCAGCGACCAAAGGATCGCCTTCTTTCTTTACGTACCTAACTCTCACTTGCTCTTTCTCGTCGCGTCTGTCTCCCGTTCGCACGCTCGTGTGCCATTTACGAGTCAAACCGGTTTAAGCTTTTTGCGAGCCTGGCTTCGCGAAGAATGTTGATTTTTGCGTTATACACTGCTGGGAACCTAACCTACATCATTATCCGGATGAGCTGGCCGCATTTGAAGTCTCGTTTCCACACGGACCTTGGGTCCTCGTAAGATTTTATTTTTCGTCTCCATCGTTAACCCTTGGTTACTGGATGGCGCGAGTGATGGTGACACCAGCGCGCATGGCGGATGTCGGGTCAAACAAATATGATTCGAGAGTATAATTTATTTGCGCGCGTTTCAAACGATTCTTTGTTGCTGATCGTCATTTTTGATTATGATACGAGAATGCAACAATTTAGGAGAAGAAATATCGGGCGTAGAAATTCATTTCGTCCCTCTACAGGGTGTTCCAAAAATGTTGGAGGTCCTTGAAAGGGGTGGTTCGGGAGGTGATTTGAACCAACTTTTTCCTTAGCGAAAATGTTGTCCGAGGCTTCGTTGAGGAGATATTAAGAGAAAATCCCGACCAATCAGAGCGCGAGTATGCCGGTTGAGCGTAGGCTACGCGCTAGGCAGCCGCGCTCATACGCTATCGCTAGCGCTCCATCGGCATCCTCGCGCTCTGATTGGTCAGTGTTTTCCGTTAATATCTCCTCAACGAAGCCTCGGACAACATTTTCGCTAAGGAAAAAGTTGGTTCAAATCACCTCCCGAACCACCCCTTTCAAGGTGTTACAACATTTTTGGGACACCCTGTATACTTGTCATTTCAATAGATTAAAGTACCGATACTTGATATTACAGAATAATTTTGATCGTGTGTGGGTACCTTAAAGATGGGTCTCGACAGACCCGGCATCTGTCGTTCGAAGGTTAACATGAAGGGGGAATGATGCGTTCGAGGTTTATTCAAGACGAATGTCCTCGGGGCTCGTGACTCGATGAGCAACGCCACGACACGTACTTACACGTCTGGCATCAGCGAAATGACACACGTGTACGTGAGCTATGATAAAATTCAGTCACGACGAAAGAACGACTTCATGGTCGGGGACAAATTCGGCAGTGTCTCGGGGGGGATTCCGTCATTCGAGACACGAGCTATCGCCGAAAATATTTTTACTACCGAACGCGCGTGGCATGCGTCGCATTGATTAGCGTAAGTGACCATTGTTCTCACTAACCTACAGCACTGTGCTCATTATCATTTTTCATTCGTGACGGCACTGTCAACCAGTTCCAACGGCCTCTCGATAAGTCTGCGGTCGTGCACGTCAATGGTTCATGGTAAACCGCACCAGATGGAGTGCGACAAAATTGAAATTTTATTTGTTTCCATTGAGAGAAATTAGCCTCGTTAGACCTGATGTACGCTGTAATGTATTAGGTTGTCTCAAAAGTTTCTTTCGTAATTTGCACTCAATTATTTTGCGCGGTAGTGTTTATATAAATAGACAATCTAATTTCTTAGATGTTGATGGTATAACAGTAATGGAGCAAAATGAATCGTACACAATTCAATAATGTAACATTAGACATAAAATATCGCGTATGTATTACTTATTAATAAAACGAAAGAAACTTTACGGACAACCTGAGACATATACGAACTCGAGCAATGAATTTTATTTTGATGCTAGCACAACATGACACCGTAAAGGTTACAATTTCGAAGAAAAAGTGTTACGGACTACTCCTGTGTTCGATCATCTAGATTTGATTGAATTTTCCAAGAGTGGGTTTATTTTATAAACCGTACTCGATCGGAGAGAGTTAAAGAACTGCTCGCTTACTTCGTGTGTCGTAGGCTTTATCTTTCCACGAGTTGCACGCGATAAAGACCAAAATATACCAATGCTATTCGAGGAATAAACTACTTAATTACATTAAATGCTTCGCAGAGTTTATCTTGATGCGAGTACACCAACGAGCTAAACAGGTCTTACTGTCTGCGACCAGAAACCGGTTAGACGAAACTTTCGAAAATTCCAGAATGACGTAGCCCTTCTCGCGTGTGCATATGCACCGCGAAGATACACGAGCCGTGTCTCTCCCATCGTTCTTCATTTACAGTTACTTACGTAAGATACTCTTGAACCTTTTTCATGATTGTTCGACGCATGGCAATCGACTTCGTCACGTTTTGTCGTATGCAAAGAAAAGCGTGCACGTGTGTGCGTATACGCGTGTGCGTCTGAACGTTATCGCGAATTGCTCACTAGCCCATTATTACCGGAAAATTTAATTCCATAAATATACTCTCCACTTACTTCAGTCACGTAATTAAAATCATTGTTGCAGTATAATAAAAAAGACACTTAGCCGACAGGTTGCGCTTAAACGAGCGCAGGGAATATAAATATATACATATTTGCACCTCCATAAATGCGTATTAAAACATGTATGTATGGATGTATAGCAACGCAATGGATTTCGCGCGTTTCACATTGAAAAAGTGATTTATCAATTTCAAGAGGTAATTCCAGTTCGAGGAACACGTCGTTCCACTCTATTTAAAGTTATGGAAATTAAAGCTTCAACCCTGTCGTAACCACCTGACCATTTTCAATGCACACCAGTTTTAAATAATTTATATTATCGAGCAATGTAATGAAACAATAACGAAACAAACTGATATACATTACAATAAAAGAAATAATATCCATCGAAGTGCGGATACGGAGGAGTTGATGTAATGTATAATAAATGTACCCTCGTGCCGAAGAAAAAATTGACTCGCTCGATAGTTGAATTATTACCCATGGCAGACCCTTCTACCTTTCGTTTTACTACGCTTCCAAACATTTCTATTGAGTGTATTATCAGAAACACAGTACGATTTTTATAATTCTTACTTGCAGGAAAAAGTTTCTAATTATTTGATAATCAAAATATTTTAACCTCTAATTCTCACGTAAACAACTGTAATTATTCTATCGTTATAATCAAGAATTTATGAATTTATAACGAATTTATAAATTGTATAACTTTGTGAGAAATTTATCAAAAATATACATTATTTCGATTGATATTATGCCAATGTATCTTTTTGTTCAAAGAATTAATTATTTTAGCAAGTAACGCATAAATTTAAAGAGTAAGCACCACACTACATACTATACACACTATAATGATCCTACTCTTACGCCATGCCTGCTCACCTCTCAGCTTGAGGAACACAGAGCGTATGCTTGCAACTTTGCGCGAAGATATACGACATGGATTAGTGGGGTAGCTACACGTTGTGGTGGGGGTAACGTCTCATTGCCAATGACCTTGGGCGGGCAATTATTTTCGAGTAGACTTACGATTAGTCACGACTAGATAGAGAGGGACAGTGTTTCTCAAATTGTGATTTGCGAGACCCCTACGGATTCGTGAATTCTCGAAAGTGAAAACTGAACAAGTTTGTTCAATTGTTTCATATTTATCTTCGTACATATTATAGTTTTAACGGCAGTTTTAAACAAACATTTAAAAACGTAATTATTTAACTTCGATCGAGGTCCGTGGAAAGTCAAATTCGAGAAACACTGGACCAAGGTAACAAACTTAAAACATCAAAAAATGAAGTACTCACGTTTCAGCTAGAAAGTTAACGAACGTTCTGCACGACTTAAGAGGATCATTGGGACTTTGTTGTCTCTTGGTTGTTTCCCCGGAGGCGACTGTAAATAAAACAAAGAAAATTATTAAATGAAAAAGAAAAAAACCGACTGCTTGTAAACGTTTAATTGATAGACGACATACCATAACTGTAAGTACGCGGTTCGCTTGGCGTTCCACTAAGTCTTTCTTCGGTTCTAGCCGTTAATATTTCGTTGATTCTCCAATCTTGTATTTCTTTGCGCAACATCGTAATTGGATCGTCGTAATCCGTATCGTCGAAACGTTTATTATATACAGACTCCGCGTGACCTTTGTAATTTACTTTTTTCTCCTCTGTCGTTTCTTTTTGGGTGGCCATATTTGTCACGGATCGTTGTTTCATCGGGAATTTACACACCCCCTTTCCTTTCTGGCCGAGTGTTTTTTTATTTATCGAGGTCATTTTTGCTGACGATTTCTGTTTTAACTTTGCGGAATTTCGGTCTTTCGCGTAGAATTCGATGATCTACCGATCGATGAAAGATTTCGTTTGTCCCGTGGTATCTTCGTACACGCTATGGCAATCAGGATTCCATTCTGTCACCTTCTAAAAATGTGATATATCAACGATATACGAATGTACTTTAAGCTCTTTGATTTACGAAATTACAATCGAGCAACGCAAAGAATTTTGAATAACCTTGCGTTGATATTCAAATAGAAGGGTTAAGGATGCGCAGGAACCAGAGCCAAACTTCGAGTTGACTTCAGCGACAGTTGCGGAAAAAGTAGGAAACTCCGGGACA
>NW_026535322.1:7391185-7537443 GCF_026225885.1 Hylaeus anthracinus | reverse complement strand
TGTCCCGGAGTTTCCTACTTTTTCCGCAACTGTCGCTGAAGTCAACTTAAAGTTTGGCTCTGGTTCCTGCGCACGTCAAACGAACTAAATAAAAGTGAAAAATTGAAAGATGGCGCCATCTATAGAAATCAGCGCACGTTGTTCCAATAACTCGCTTATGGTATCCGTAACAGTTATGAACTCAACGATGAAAATATGATTATTTCAGAAACGATGGAAATTAAAATTCAATACATAATTTACTTTCTCGTGTCTCTATCGGTTTATATTTGCGATGCCATGCAGTATCGCTGATTAAGAAAATTAATAAATATAATAGCAATAGCGCCAAGTAACTCATCATGATTTATAACCAATAAAAAAGAAAAAAATTTCGTGGATAACATCTACGAAAATTTAACAAAAATTTCGTGTTACGCGAACATTTCGCGTTTACGACGACATAACACAAATAAGATAACAATAATACTAACAATTTTAATCTAATCACGCCAAAATGTTGAAATGTTTCGAATAAAACGTATTTCAAGATTCTGGTGAATTTACGAACGCGCCTTTGTCAACTGTCCTAGCTTCGTTACCGTGACCAACCTAACTTGTTGCAAAAAAAAAAGTAAACGAGTATAAAGAATCGTTTGAAAGTACTTTCCTTCTCGACAAAGCATAAAAGTAACGGAATAACTGAACTCTTATATTCTAGTAGAATGAAACCAATATTTAAGTAAGATTTATTGCAATTCACGTATTATTATATCAATTCTGGTGTTATTAGTAACGAAACGTTTAATGTAAATGCATATAAATATATTACTATTCGATCCCAATTGTATATCAATATTACGTAGAATATAATCTAAAAACTTTTGTGTAAAAATAAAACGTTAAAAGAGTGTATTTGTCATTTACCTCGTAAATAGAAAGAACGCTCCGATGCAGCTGAAATACAGACGCGGTTTACTGTGGCTGTTATACTGCGAGCAACTGCCAACACAAAACATCTGCTCGTTTTCTTCCACCTTCATTCTTTGCTTGTTCACTGGTAGTTCCCACATTACCACGCTAATCATT
Organism: Hylaeus anthracinus; assembly: GCF_026225885.1. Classification (NCBI taxonomy): domain Eukaryota; kingdom Metazoa; phylum Arthropoda; class Insecta; order Hymenoptera; family Colletidae; genus Hylaeus; species Hylaeus anthracinus. The sequence goes on along the minus strand of NW_026535322.1, from coordinate 7,536,375 downwards.
TATATTTTCATCCACAACTTTAATTGTAATACGACTTTTGAATAGTTTCACGCAGCCTTTATGGAATACATCTTGATATTTGGCAGTGGCGTAATTAGCAATTGTAGAGTCCACGTGCTACAATTTCTAGCATGGTTCTCTTGCAAAAAGAGTCGACAATAAATTTAGTTTAATATATTCCACTTCTAAGAGTGGCAAAAGATACAAAAATTTTATTTATTCTGATGGTGTCTTGTTTGATTTTTCTTTATTATACTGTAAGCCTCTCAAATTGGCGGTTCATGCGTTGCTTTTCAATGCACTTAGTAACGCCACCGATACTTTGATCTTGATAACTAATAAATATCAAATAATAAACTGTAATAAGCTTTGAGTAGACTTCGTAACTATTTAGATCGTCGCGCATTAAGAGAAAATATCCCACAATTACATACAACGTTTTTTTATGTACTTATTATTGCCATAAACGGATTCACATTTCAAAAGCAGAAGTTACACACAATGCGTTCTAAAAAATATACAATTTGAAACTAACGCAAGTTTCATAGTTACAAAACTCAGGAATACCAATTATTCTTTCTTTTAGTTAGAAAGTTGTCGGAAATTTAGTTCGGGGAAAAGTTCCTGGTTTTTTTTTTGGAATAACCAATATTTAACATTTTTATTTAGTTTCATGATATATATTGTGTATATCATAAATTAAGAAGTTAATCATAATTGTAAAGAGATGTATTATATTACATAAGCGTACCTCTTAATTTTGTTTAACTTCGCTAAACATAAAAATTATTTCATGTAGAAAAGTATGTACTTTTGCATTATTCCATGGCACTCATAAGCATTGCATGCAGAAGGATTTGCTTCAACGCCTTTTCGTTTTCGAGAAAAAAAATAAATTATTAACGCACCTACCGTTTTATTATTACTTTTTTTTCTTTAATTGAATTTGAATTTCCTTCCAACTCTATTTAGTTCTAAATCATGTCACTAATGGCGTTGCAGAGGGCCACAGTTTGAGTTTCAGCGAACACCTGTCAGATATCCTGGTTCAAAACCCAACCAACAAATCATGACGTAATTTTGATTGTCTTGCTAGTAAGAATAACTGAGAATAACAGCGAGCAACAGTGAGGTAGTGAGCGCAGAAATGCCATTCTGGGATCTCGTTCGTGGAATATTCGGTGGAAGAAATTCAGAGACACCCCAAAATAAATGGTAAAATCGTTTGAAAACTTTCGTTACATATAACAGTGTTATTTGGTAAATCGAACATTGTTTTTCTTTTTGTTTCTGTCATAATGAAAGACAGTCGTCCTTGCTTTCAGACGAAAGTTTACGTTGTAAAATATTTCAGGTTCTTCGAACACCGTGACAATTATGACAGAGATAATTTTCGAAATCCAATCTGGCAAAATGATGAGGACGACGATGACGTTGATGATTTTAGGTGATTCACAATTTATTTAGCATATGTGAGATGCAACTTCATATCTTTCATATATATGTACATTATCTTTCATGCTTCTCTAAAGAAAGAGTTCATAATTTTATATTTACAATTTTCGTATTGTAGGCACTCCAGAGGTGGCTTCCACTTTCATATCTTCAGCGATCCGTTAGAAATGACACGATACTTTGAATCCCAAATGGACAATATATTGAGAAACTTTGGATATAATTTTAATATGTTTGAATATGGCAGTGAAGGTATATGTATATGTGCATGTATATTTATATATGATCTTTAACTTAAGATCTGTACACATACTTAAATGTAAATGTACACTCAAATATGTATGAAGCTAATATTGAAATATTTTTAGGTGAAAATACATTTATGAAAGCACTTCCTTCTATGCCATCAGGGCAAGAAAATTTACGCGACAAAATGTTGAAACCATCCATCAGTCTTGACAAAGTAGATCCAAAACTAGATGTGGACTTAGATGGAAAGTTAGTATGTGGATAAAATATAAAGATTTGTTCGCGATGTTTACAATTGCCCATAAAAATAAATTTTGATTTTTTTAACAGGGTTACCGTAGATAACTTTTCTGAAGTTTGGGATAAGTATAATCAACCAAAATCTCCAGAAGTATTTGTAACGATAAAACAGAAATTTAGGGATAGCGAAGGAAACGAGGAAACAATTGTATCCCGACAAATTGGTGATAAAATGTACACTGTTACAACAAAAAAAGACAAACACGGAGTAGAAACCAAAGAAGAGAATCTCGTTAATATGGACGAAAGTAAGTAAATTATATGTCATAATGAGAAATAATATATAGTAAATATTATTATTATTATAGTTTAAGATGTAATTATGTGAATTTCAGGTGAATTAAAAGAAAACAAATGGTTATCATTAAATAAAAGTGGTAGTTTTTATAATTTTAACTTGAATGATTTTAATTGGGAAAAATTTTTTAAACCAGATCCGAAATTGTAGCTAAAATAGCTAAAGCTAACTTGATTTTCTTTTTTGTAGATTATTAATGGTTGCTATATTTCTGTTTCAAATAAAAAAAAGTTGAATTTAAAATTTATATAGTATGTGATATATAATAAATTTATTTTACTCTTGCATACTTACTGTAAACTATTTTACTCAATAAAGTATATATACACGTATATATAGGGTTTTCTGAAAACACATAGAAAATTCCTAAGTAACATTGATTACTAAACATTAATTACGGAATTACGCGTTATGTAATAAAACAAAAACTAAATCTTAAATCATTTAATTTTATTCCAATAATATTTTCAGCTTGTATATTTAATTTTATAACTTTCCCAAATATCACATTTTGTACATACATAGTTGTATAATTGGTTGTAACATTGGGTAGCTCTGTTTATTCAAGGGTCTAACATCGTCGATATTTCTTCAAATGTTCGATTTAAATATGCTTTGTCTTATCATTTTCGGGACTCATTTCTCTAAGACAGAATTTTATGAATCAACAGTGGCACTTTCCAATGATGAAATTCAGAGTCACATATCGCATATACACACCTTAACTTTTCTTGATAGCGAAGTTTGTTGTTACAAGTTCATAATTTCCATAGAAACTATATTTTTCGAACTATTTACTATTCGAGAGTTCAAGTGAAAATTACATATATATCTCAAATTCGCAAAGTAATAGTAAGTTATGCTAACGCGTATTTTTGTATTATTTTGTATCGTAATTTAAAACCTTTTCAAGTAGTTTCAAATATTGATTTCAAAATAATATTATATTTTTTATGCAATTATTATTTTTCGAATTTTTTTTCTTTTGAATGTATTAAGCTTTTTCCTAATGAAAAGAGTGATAAATAATAAGCAGTGCGCATAGTTACATTGACGTAATAATAGTAAAATAAAGTATGAAGTAAAATATTTAATTAAAAGTTATTGCATAAATATTTGCACAAGTGAAACGTGAATACGGTATTGCTTAAAAAAAACATAATTAGAAATCACGCAACGTAAAGCTATAATATACAGCTATTTATAAGTACATAAAACGACATGTAAACGAATCACTAAATTTATTTAATTTTTTAAATAGTATTATAAATTTTTCATACTTTTTCTTGTAAATATTAAGTTACTGTAGCGGTATGCATTCCATATATTTAATTCGTGTATACACATATACAATTTTATATTGCATGCTTGTTAAATGTATACATACATATATATTAATTCATTAATTATTTATTACATTAGTTACAATACTTATTTATATATGTACGTGTACGTACATAAATTGTTCATAAACAAATTAACAAATTCCATGTTTACGATCCTATAAATTGAACATGTTTGATATCACAGATATTAATTTATTACAAGATTTATTCTATAGCCGGTAAAAGAAATACCATATGGTATAACCAAACCTGTAATAACAAACATGATTATAGTTTAACGTTAACTACAAGAAGAAGAAGAATAAAATACACATGTCGAACGACATACATTCCTTATTTTTGTAAACAAAATTTACTGAAAATTAATTCAATGTTTATTGTATGATATGTACAGAATAATAATAATATTTTATGACTAAGTAGTCAGGATAAAACATGAAATTGTTAACTGTTTATCACGTAATATACAGTATATTAATAGTTCAATATGTACAATATTTATTATCGAAATTTTCAAGCCTGTCAATATTTAGGCAACGTCATTGACACATCGTAGAAAGCATCAATAAATTGCTCTAAAGTCAGTCCTAATTTTATCGAGACAAAATAGTTAAAATTACATAGATTAAAAAGAATTGTTTTCCAAACGAATAGATTCGAAAAGTCATTAGAAATTTTTATTAAAGAATAAAAAAATGTTAATATCGTAACACTAAACAATTAAAAGAATATCATTTACAGTATACTCGTTTTGGCATCTTTGTTTTCATGTTATTCTATAAAATGTCTATAAATATTTTACTATGCGTATACGTAGAAATTAGCGTTTCATTGATATTTTCTACGAATCTCATATTCTTGCTTTTAATCACAATGTATAAAATAAATGAAATAGAAATTTAAAGAAATCATATCGAATTAAAACTATTACGGAAACATTACGTAGAATCAATAATATTTCTACTATACCTCGCTTACCGTTATTTATGAACTCTAAATTGACGGTATTTAGAAATTATATATTATTACTGAGAATAAAAAGAATCAAAATATCATAACCTCGTATTATTAGATCTGTTTTGATCATTGCATACATAGTTGCATGTTACATTTAGCAAAGCATATCTGCAATTATTCTTGACCAAAACCCTCTGTTTCTTCAATTGCATAATTTAACTTTTCCACTAATTGTTCGTAGCTTTTATATGGTGGTAAATCCAATCTATTGAAACATGTATGCGATCTCGGTAACCACGTGTCTTTTCCTACTTTTTCTATGCAAAACCTTTGAGGCCCGTTACTCCCTGAAAAATTTAATTAAATATAACACATCGGAGTAAGATGCCATCATTTTATGTGTTTTTTGCTAATAGGTAATATTTACCCATTAACTCTGCGAATCCTCCAACAGGTACTCGACAAGTCCCTGTCACAAATTGCAAGAGTCGGGCTCGTTTTTCGCTATCCGATCTTGATACAAACTAAAGGATAAATGAATACATAGATAAATGTAATAAATGGCACTTCCGTTCACAAAATTTTTTTGAAGACAATATTTATAACAAACCTGCCAGAACCATAAAATTTGTTTACTATTCCGTGTATAATGTCTGTAAATTGTATTACGTTGCCAGTCTTCCACATCTATTTCTTGCATACCGCAAAGCATAAGTTCTAATTCCCGTTCATCAAAATATTTTAACCACTCTAATGGTACTACCGAATTAAAACCTTCCAAAAAAGCTTTAGTTTGATCCTCTATACCTCTTGTCATTCTCCATTCTGTCATCAACCTTCACAGTAACAAGTAATAGTAATAAATAATTTCCTTTTTAATTAACAACGAAAATTAAGATAATTATGTTCTATCATATGCATGCTAAATATCAATATAATAAGAATAATCATACCTAATATATTCTTCTTTGTTATCTTCGACAACCCTAATTTTGTCGCCGCCATCTTTTAATTCGTGATGTATTACTTGACCAAGAATTTCAAAATCAACGCTATAATACAGTTCGAGGCCACATTCGTCAATATTGTTTTCTTTTATCCACACAAGAGATTTATAGAATTCTGGATCGATCGATTCTATATCTTTCATAACTAATTTTTTGTTTAACATACGTTTGTAAAATGGCATAGTGAAGCCGCTGTAGATAAATCGTCCATGGTAAAGGGCCTAAAAAAAATACGCGTTATATTAATGACAATGCTAAATATAATAGTTTTTAATGACAGAAAACGCTAATAATGTACCATTGCTATAAACCTTCCGATAAATTTAAAATATTGTAAATGGTCAGGATTGACATAAGATGCTGGGTTAATTTGCAAGCTATAATTACTTTTATTGGCATATTCGAATAGGCAGTACATTGGATTTAATACTTCGTGGCTCAACAAGAAAAACCACTCCCTGTAACGAGAACGTATTATTAATACGTTTTTAATTAAAACAATCGCTAGACTATAGATTTATAACTCTTACCTAGATACACCACCGTAATCTAATCCTTCCTCTCCCTTAAATATTATGTATAACCTGCGTCTTAATGCAAAAGCCTCTGCATTCATTATTTGATGATAAGAATCCTCGAACAACGTTTGCCGATTTACATTAATTTTTATGTGATTTGGCAACGCGTTTGTTTGACATAAGAAACGGAACTGTGACAATTTCCATCGGAATGATCTTTCGTATGCTCTCGGCACACGATAAATTCCTTTTGGACTAAATAATGATAACGATAGACAGTGTAATAAAAAATAGAGAAAGAAAAAAGTAAATAGAAGAATACAATGAGAGATCTATACGAACCCTTTAGGTGCACCAGGTCTTGGATCTTGGAATGTAGTTGTTCTTGTATTATGATCTACAAAATATCGTACTCCATCTTCGGTCAATCGTATTTCCCAGCCATCCGGTAACGACGGTTCGTCGATTCCAGTCTCCTGCCCCTGAGTCCTCGGATCCTCCCACTGTGTAGTGCGATTCTTATGATTTACATAATAAACCCTTCCCTCTGGTTGTTTACGTCTCTCCCAGCCAGCGGGTAACGGTCCCAAAGCATCATCATCGTCGGCCGTTGATGTCGAGGGTCCTGCTACAGCTGTTTGGCTTCCGTGAGCCTATGTACAAAGGACGAATGTTCACGAAAATCGTCATCGCTTACGCGGTTAATTGATTTTAAAATTTGTTGCGTAAGTCGTGTGATATAAATACAATGTGAATTGCAGGCAAAACGCGATATCGATACAACTGATCTTTCCTTCTCCCTAAAGTAAAGTTAATCAAAGTTAAACGGATTCATGTCTTTTATAAGAAAAAAAATTACAGAAAAGAAAGCTTCGTTTATTATATGCAAGAGTATAAACTAGAGTAAATGTGAGTAAATGTAAGAGCTTAAATAATTAAATATGTATTACTATAATAGAATATTATTTATTACTTACTTGAGGGTAAAGGAACCGTTGGTTACCTTGTTGTACCACGTGTTGTCTTTCACCTTGCCATTGTTGAAAGTGTTGTAACCTTTCGGTGTTTGGTCTTTGCCATGTTGTGCTTCTCGTATTGTGATCCACATAATAAATTCTACCTCTTGGATCTCGGCGAACTTCCCATCCTAGTGGCAAAGGCTGCGGTCTCTCCCAAGAAGTACTTCGCGTATTATGGTCAACGTAATATCTAATTCACAGAACAAGAATAAAAACGTGTCATATATTTTGTTACAATTGTCAAACTTTTGGTAAGCTATTCAAACGTAAGTGTATTCATGTTTCCTACTCGTTCTGTAAGGGTTAATGAAAAAATGACTTTATTATGAAATATAAAAAAAAAGAACCTTCTTCCATAGATGTCGTATCTCATTTCCCAGCCAGATGGTAAAGGTTCTTCGGAATCGGTCAACGAAGCTACGCGTTGCACTATTCGAGGATTCGAACGAGCGATCGTACGAGCGATGTGAAACGCTGTCGGCTGCTCCGGATGAGTAATACAAGATCCATCTGGTAACGTAAATACCGTGGACTGTTCTGTTTGAGGAATTCCCTGATTATCTGTTAACGCAGAAGTTGTAGGTTGATCTACTCTAGAAGGTATGCATCCGTCTATCAAAGGAGTAGTTGGTTGATCTGATCTGATAGTTGTGAAATTATCCGAGACAGGTGTAGGTATTAATTGGTCTGTTCTAGAGGTACGTCCGCTAGAAGCAGACTGTTCTGCTCTGTTATGCGAACGTATGTCTGTATTACTCGTAGGTATTTGGTCCGATCTGGATACTCCAGCAGTTCCAGGCAACGTTGGTTGCTCTATTTGAGAAGCGTTACGACCATCCGAGACAGACATCTTCGAAAACTGTTCCGCGCACATACCGATTCGTCTATCCACCGTTCCTGGTGTAGAGGCATGTTCTATTTGAGGCATTTGACGTCCATCTAGTAAAGATATTGTGTGACGTCCTGACAAGGAAACAACAGATTTATCTACAACAGGCGATACTACGTGTCCATTCGATAAAGAATTTGATGCTACAGGTTCGATTTGTTCGCCGTCTTTATCAGCACTGGACTGATCGTTTCCAGTAGTGTAATTAGAATTATGATAAGTATTTGTCAATTCACGAAAACCGGATGGTGTAACGTTTTCAACTCCGTATAATCTCATACGAGCGCGAACTCCTCCGTTAAGAATGCTACGATTGCTAGCGGTATCATTGTTTGTAACACCTAAAATATAATTGCAATTATAAAATTTTAATTTAATATAATTTTTAAATTTCACGTAATATTTATAATCGAATTATTGCGAACTGGAAATCGACTTATAAGTTACATTATTTAACAATCGAATAATCTAATCAACGCATCTTACCATCGGAAGATACACATTGGGTCTGGCACGATGGTTCGCTAATATTTAACGATTGTACATTTGGCATATTAATTCTTAGCCCGTCGAATACTGTGATCAACTCTCCAACCTTACATAACTGCGAATCGTGTTTATTTTCGCTCATCAGATCGAAAGTTACTTCCATATTCTCTAGTTTTCCATTGTAATGAGACAACACTTGGGAGAGATTTATTCTTTTCTCTCCTATTAACGTATCCTTTCGAAATGTACTATGGTCTAACAGGCGAAAGTGTAATTGCGAATACGGCGTCACGAGTACTGTAAATTCTTCGTTCCATTTTGGTTGATATGTAGATTTCGAAACTTCCGTTTTTCTGGGTCTTTTGTCGTCAACGGAAAACTCTATGTAAGGATTAGGTTTGAGAAACGTTGAGCTTCTTAATATAGCACCCTCAACTAAAACACAAAATTATAATTATTTATACCAAATCTTATCCATAATCCATGTTCTTATAATTCTAGCGAATGTTTTATATAACAATTTCTGTTAAAAATGTTGCACATATGATTATACTCTTATTGCGCAGATTCTAAGATTTAGCGTGATATTTGAATAACATATATAAATACGATAAATGAAGTAATAATAGTAGTATATACTGTACATTATATCGTACATCTATAGCATAATTTCTCTTATACGTGCAATAAGAAAGTAAGGAATTCCAATACTTTAGCCTGACCCTCGGGTGAACAATGAAAAAGTACTCAAAATATACATAAATAACAAATGATAGATTACAATCATGCTTTTTACAAATAAAAATTGTTACTTACTTGTAATACTTAGTTGGTGAAAACCAGATGATGCTACTTCTTCTTCACAATGGGACATTGTGAAAATTTAATATAGTAATTCATAAGAATTCATAATTCTACCACATGTATTATTTTTACCTAGAATATTCAACGACCTTAATGAATAGAATTATTGATGCATAAAAGATATGTACAAAGTCATTAATAATACGATTAGAAATGTATAGATAAAAGATAGGAAAGTGATATAACGTAAGATTAAAGGATTGTTATTGATACCAATGAACCATTCTATATCAACACTAAACATGACAAATTACTTTAATTACGTCGAACAGTTGAATCTTACAACGCTATCGCATAAATTTCCAAAATAGAAAACAGCTCTCTAATAATTGCTTCCTTAGTAAACAGATAAATAAAGTGCCATTACAAAATCAGAACTTTATGGTTAACGATAAATGGACGTAGTAGCACGCAAAATGCTGTTTCAAGAAATGGAGCGTTTTGCAAGAATTTCCATATCGCATGATAAACAGTAATTACTATCATTATTCTTTTCAAATGATCGAATAGTGAAATACACGAATGGTGAACGAATAAATTACGATACATACGGATATAATTAAAATGGATTGTTTCGTATGTGATCCAGCTCCGGTGCATCGCCTGTTCCTTATTCTATTAATATATTTACTTTGAAAATATCTTTTAAACACTCACGATTTTCGTTATCACAAAACTTCTTTATCAGTAGGTCACCATCTTTTCATACGTCAAAGGTAGAAATCTTGTAATATGCAAATCACTAGACAAACTAGGACTTATACACGTTTGAATGTGCATGTGGTGCATGCCTATGGGTGTGCGTTTCTCTCTCTCTATATATATATATATATATATATACATATATGAAATGTAAACCATTTTCGAATTCCCTAGTATCATAACAACATGTGATATAAATCAATCCTACACAAGACACGAAGAAAAGAAGCATTTTGCGATAAAATTATAACGTTCCTTCTGTAATTACAAGCAAAAGTTAAGTTTACCTATTACATTGTAATTTGAACAAAAAAGAATTCAAACTAAAAGTGCCATTTTAAACAACCTGTTTTTATACAACCATTTCACTGTAATATTACATTTGAATTTTAATTGTAAGAATATTAAAAGCAGTACTAAAACGAATTCTTCTTATTGTATAAAATTCTTTCGTTAGACATGTTTTATCGTAATGATGATTTTAAACATGAAGAATAATTGTAATAATAATAATGTTTCTTAATTTTTATTGTTTTATTATTATATCTTAGGCATAATTCAAGTTGAAGATATTTAATTTTTTTTCCCCATAGTGAATTATGAAAACTATTACGACCGAAAGAAATACTAAATTTGTTTCTAAATAATTTGATATTTTTTATGAGATATTTTTATTAAAAATTCTGAAACGCATCAACAGAGGGCTAGGGACATAACTGATTTTTGTTGCTTACTAAACCACTAACTAAAGAGACGATTTAGTAGTACGCAGCATGATTTTATCGACCAGAACACATATGTAAACTCAGGCAAATGTTTAAATAATACATTAAAATCATATGTTGTGGTGTTATAAAAGAAATAATTGTATTAATCATGCATTTAAGAAAAATAAAGGAAAATTTATTGAAGTTATTAGTGGCGCCGTCGGTGGCGAAACACCCAAGTTTGTAGTGAAAATAGTTCCCAATGTTTCTGCTAGATGGCGCTACTATGTAAAAAATGTCGATAATTAATCTGCATTAAATAATTATTCATTAAAATGATAAATTTGACATATCAATTGTTATATTGTAGTGTTATAAAGCAAAAACAAACGTATTAATTATGCATTTATGAAAAATAAGGAATAATTAATCAAAGGTATCTGTGGCGCCATCTTAGAGATATAGTGGGAGCTATTTTTATTACAAAAAAAGCGAAGATTAAATTTTTTGCGTCATAAACATTTTAAAGGACCTCCAGTGGACATAATAATTACGGTGAGGCAATACTCAATCATAACAGTAATAAAACACTCGTTTGAATATCGCAGATTTATTAAAACTATAATATATAGCTAGAAATTGTGTACATCGTTTGATCGTTCAGTTTAAGATTCAATATAGCCAGGTTGTTCTTTCCGGATTAGAATGATCCATTGACACCAAGTCGGTACGTTCGTCCATTAGTAACCGTGTTAATTTTGCAGCGAAAGTCGGATTTGTTTTTATTTGCTGAAGCAGCCATTCTACGGGTATCCTGAAATTAAAATTTTATTTACAATAATAAAGAACAGAAAGATTATCAAAATTAAACTATTTTATCTGTATAAATTATTATCTGAGCGATCGTGCGTCGCTTGATTTTCGGTAGATTCACGTTTCGTTAAACGTTATTACGACGAGGGGAAAAAATGTAAAAAGGTGCGTACACGTACCCCTGCGGGAAGTATTCTAAAAGAGTAGATAAAATTCGTCCGTGTTTAGTCATTTCTGGGGCATCGACGAAACTTTGCCTTTTTCCATAACCGTAACTCGTTTGCGATTCCGGAGGCGCAATAGTTCGGATTATTCGATGCTCGGAATATTTCGGTTGTTTTGGAACATTAAAATAATTATGATTTCTAGATGTCGCTACAACGACGATCATTTCGGCGGCGAAAGCCAGAATGACGATTATGCTCGCTCGCATGATTTTCTAATATCAACAAATTACGATGTTAGTTACGGTTCCCTTTATATATACATACAAAGTAAATATATGCACAGCAGAAACAAATGGATTCGTTGAAAATACAATCCAAGCATATGGAAAATAATATTTCATAAATCGGGCGTATTTATTATTTACAAATTCCATTGGTCGCGCGATTCTCCACGTGTTTCTTTGTGTCCTTTCTCGTATACTTTATTGCGTTAAAAATTTCTAGAGACGAAACAGTAGCATATTTGACAAATTGAAAAACTCAAGTAAACTCAATTAAAATATTCTCACGATTACGATTTCGTCTCTATTAATTATCATGTATTTTCTGTTATAGGTACGATGAACTTCTTACGAGATCACAGAGGTATATCTACTACGTATACGCAGGGACGAAACAAAATTGAAATAGTAAATAGAGTATGATAGGTGTAGATATATCTACACCTATACCTATAGGTACTTACAATTCAACGACGGGATCTGTTAACAGAAGAATGTTAATTATACTCACATACAAAAATCGACGTGTCTAGTTTCTTAAATGATACCGTTCAAAGTGTTCATAACTTTTAAGAAAAATAAAATATAAAAGAAACATTGATAAATACGATATAATCGCGAATTGAACGAGATGAGAAATGTAATCGACTCGATATTAAAAGAGATTGAAACGTGAGAGCCCAGCATTTTTCGAATATCGTTACAAATGCAGTATAGGATGTTGATGCACATTTGATTAATTTTATCCGAATCTTGAAGACAAATTTTAATGTAAATTTAATCTACAAACGAAATTCAGCGTTGTAACTGCACGTAAAGCAAGCCTGGACTGAGCTGGGAATTTATCGCAGCTCCTTTTGTACGAGACCGCCGACCACCGCCGTGATCCACTGCGTCGTCGGCGTCGTCGGCGTCGTCGGCGTCAACGGCGTTCGATTGATTAATTTTAATGCATTACACGTTGTTCGATGTAATTCAGAATACAGAGACACGAAAATGGATCGTATTCGACTTCAAATAATTTTAAAGTTGCTGATTACATTAAATGTTTAAGGCGTTATCTTTATATAGTTTGACAATAAGCGCTGCCGCTGGGATCTTCGATGACCTCATAGCGGCCGTTCTAGCCGACGAAACCGCCGACGTTATTTATTTTATCGTAAACAACGAAACGCGGGTTGCAGTAGAATTTAAAGCATGTTATTCCACTACGTAGCCATGATTATGTCAATTTAGCTTGGTAATATCATTTTAATTACGATTAGAAGCGATCGATGCTGTAAAATATGATCGCAAGAGCAACGCACCGTCGCCGCAAGCGCCTTTAGCCGCCGATGCGTATAGAAATTCCTACTGCGGATGCTGACAATAAAATCCTACGCGTTCAGAGTTTCACTTACGTGTAGAAATTTAATACAATTATTGTACGGTTCTATATGGCAAAAATTAATGAAGCTGATACGCCTCGAATTAGATTTAAGAATCTAAAGTAATTTGATTTATTGAAGTTTGTAAAAATGTATTACAAAATTCATCGTAATCGCAAGTCGAGAGTTTGATAAACTTTGATACAATTATTTTTTTAATACGATTAGAAAAGATTCGTTGGCAATATTAAACGTTATTTTTGTTTTAGTTCGGTCCAAAAAAACTTCAAGGAAACATTGAACACGTTATTAGGTAGAGCATCCATTTTAAGGAATAAATATAAATGTTTGTAGTAATAATAGAATTTTATTTCTTATGTTTAACAATTAACTTATATTATTAGTATATATACTGCGATACATGTATGTACAAAATATGCATATATATATGTACAAAATTGAGAATATTCTTTTACACTTCGATACAATGTAAAATGATTTTGTTCAAAGGATTATATAACGCTTGAAGTTTATGATTATTTAACAGTGGTTGCTTGGAGATGATCCATGATGATTATAGGAATTTCTTTAAGAATAAGCGATCGCGGTATACCAGAATATTTTGTAAATAATTCCAGAAAATGTAAAGTGTTCATTCCTTCGGAATCTCCGTCGCTTCCAGTTTTTGCGCTATAAGTAAAGTATCGATTAATGCACGTTGCAATGAAATTATATAGAGAATAATATCTCCGTACCTGTCTGGCGTTACACAGGAAAGAATATACGTAGAAAGATATTTAACGTAGCACATCATCGTAGAGAAAGCACACTGACGTAAAACGGTTTGTACTCCCGTTACGAATACTACAGCATCGAGAGGATCTTGAGATTTTTTACTTAAAAGACTTCCTACAATTAATTTTTACAAGTATCGTTACATTGTATACATTGAAATATTTAAATATGCGTATCGATTTACCTGTATTTTTGCAATAGTGTAACTTAGACAGTTGTGACACGGTAAGTAAAAATATAATGAGAGCGATATTGCTTATATTTGGCGATTTGATGTACACGTTATTATGAGGATTGCTTATACCAGCCCAATCTAATCTGACGCTAAGCTCGCGTAACAACTCGATTCTGTCAGCCTTAGTTTCATCGTTCTTGCCTTTCTTATCGATTTCGAATAAAATAGCTCTGCAAAACCATAGAAATATACGAACTAAGGAAATTTATATAATATAAAAAAAAAAAAATTGATCAAAATATTATTTAAACATACGTGTTTACAGTTTGAAGTGCTGCTTCCATATGTTTAGCTTCGAATTTGCAAGCGGTATTCAATTCGTATGCTATTTTTTTTTTAAGAAGCTGATAATGTCCGATTTTTAATACCCATTCGAGTAGTTGAGGGCAGAATTTATTAGTATAAGAACTAACAGAACTGTGAAGTTTTTGCATATTACCTAAACACATATACTAAATTTAGGTTGCTGAATTTATTAGAGAATATGCTAAATTGTAAAACAATACCTTTAGAACTGTCCATAGAATTTAATATTGCTTCAAAGCAATCGAGCGTAGACGTCCATGTTTTATTACGAATATTCTTTTCTATATAATGATTCATATTATCTAATTCGAAAGTGATATAAAATGAAATAAGTTTGTCTAGTCCTGTTAAACCAGGTGTACCTATTGCTTCTAATATCTTTGAAAAGATTTTATAATTTAATACTTCTGCTTGGGTTTTGAGATCATACCAGGCAAGAGAATGTTCGATATAAACAGTTGTCCTACAAATGTATAATTAAACATAAATAATAGTATTCATCCGTACACTGACTATTTATTTAACTTAAGGTCTTCTATGTGGATTATTATTACGACTGGATGTATAGTGAAGATACTTTTTTTTAGCAAAAGAAATTTACCTAGTATCAGTTATACGAGTAAGTTCGCGAGCAAGTCTACCAATGAACGTTACAGAATTACTATCCAATACGGATATATGTTTTTCTTCTTGAAAGTATCTCCACGATCTTTCTGGAGTCCAAGTAGAACCTGTACATTCTTCGTCCACTGCGTTATTTATAATATATGTTATCTACGAGTATTTAAAAGTACTTATACAAGTTATTATACAGAAGCTCGTTAAATATTCGCGGGTTTACTTACTTCTTCGTGCCACATTTTTAAGCTGTTAATATTTATGTAATCTTGAATGTATTGAAATGATTTACGGTAACCATCTATAATTGCAGCTAAATTATCAAGTTTTTGCGTTAAAGACGTCTAAAATAATGCAGTATTGACATAAGAAGTAATCTTTAAAAAAAAAAACACGATTATAGAGCGAACAATTTTAATCTAAGGCTTACTTTTGATTTAGGTTCGAAAACAAGACCGCTGTCCAAAGCTAAGGTAACTTTTTTTACGAGTTCTTGGCGTATACCATCTTCTAAAAGTCGATGAGAATCGACTCTCAATACTCCTAATGGAACACTTCTTAAAGACAGTACTCCTTTTGTAAATACCGACACGGCATATGTTAATTTAGCCATCTAAAAGAAACCATTGCGTTTACGTAGTAATAATAGGAAATTTATTCAAAGAGAAATCACAAGTGGAATATACCTTTAATCTGTCATCTAATTGTGCATATTCTTTCAATTTATCCTTTGGTAATTTCGTAGGGATTTCCTTGAAAGCATTGGTCTCAAGGTGTACTATCTGAGCAAGTAAACCAAACACAGTTTCGGGTATTATTTGCAAAACACGTCTTGCATATTTTTCTAATTCTCTGCTATAATATTGCGATACCGATGATAAATCTGCGCTCCGTGCTTGATTTACTCTTAATAAAGGAGTCTCCAAAGCCGAAGCCATCTAAAAACATGAGATATAAATGTTTAAAATAATTATAAACGTAATAAGTACTGGTGTATCAAGTTCGAGTAAAAGTTACAATTTACTTTTAAAAAGAGGGCTTTTAATTTTATTACAGTCGGAGGGCTTTCTTTTATACTAGCTTGCATTGTATCAATAAACGATTCCATTATGTTCCACGCGTAGCAACAATCCGTCACTATATTTAAACTAATCATAGTGTCTTCCGTTATACTTGCTGTTCGCAACATATTATGTAATATTTCACACGTATCTGCTAAATGCTGCGATATATGTAAATTAGTTTCCAACTGATGAAATTCTAAAAAAATTACAGATAAAATCATAACCCATCGTAGATTAATATAAAATCATTTTGTATGTATTGCGATTTATATCGTAGTTACTCTGCACTTGTTCTAAGGCCTGTAATAATTGTACTATTTTCCTTCCATCCTCTTGTTGCAATGAATCGATATGCTTGCTTATCGTTATAAACCACGAATGTAAATTTTGATTTCTTTCGATACCATCGAGAGATTTATTACCGCCAAATATTTGGGCAAGGTCTGTTATGCGTTCAACACATACCTCTTTATCTCTAAGCCATTTAGTTTCTTTGCCAAATAACAACTACAAATTAAAAAGTAAAGTTAATGAAATACGTTTTGTTAATCTTAAATGTGATCGCATAATACGGGATGTATTATTACACGTACATCTTTGTACAATTGTTTGACATCTTGTTCGATTTGGGCAGTACTTAACAATAACTGAAGACAATCAACTGTTGTATATTTGCTTTCGTTTACTACCAATTGCCTGAGCATACGTGAACGCTTTGAGTCTTCTAACGATATTGTTGGCATCGCGGTATGTAGAAGTATCCAATGTAACGTCACGTTACATTCCCTTACCAATTTTACCAACGATCCTATTGCACTTCCATCTAGAGTAACAGCTAATTGTACCTCTTCTATTTCAGATATTAATTTCTGAAATAAATTTTTAATACAGTTAATAACATAAATATTCTATTTTAAAAGGTGAACACATAATTACCTTCATTTTTTGACCATAATTTTGTGCGATTACTTTTACATTCGACGATTCGAGTCTATTATTGAGAGCCGTTCTCGCAGCCTTATATGGTAACCACCAATCGTATAAGTTTATTACTATCCCCATATAAATACTGATTACCCAGTTATCAGGGAAAAATCTATCGACTATTTCTCTCATATTAGCTGTATGCGTGTGTAACATTGTAGGCTTGAACGACAAAATTACAACCAACATTGATGCTTGAGTGGAAAAGGCAGCGCTACGATGTTCCGGATGTGGAAAGGCAAGACTTTGATTGTATATTTCATCTGAACGTAAACGACCAATAATTTGCTCTATCAAAGACTCGTTTATTGGTATTCTCCTGTAAAATAAATGTTTGTAAGTTTAAAAATGTTTAAATATTAAGAACATAAAATATTGTAAAGGACTCACTTAAAATAATCTTCAGGATAATTTGCAGGTCGCTTACTAGAAGTTTTAGAAAATCCTGTTGAACGAAGTAACGTACATATATCGTCGACGCGCGTAGAGGACGAACGTTGAGCATTGTACCGATCGTAAGATACGAGTAATCGTTCTCTTACGCATCCTTCGAAATAGTAATCCACCAATAATAACATAACTCCATATAAATATACAGCCTCGCACTATTAACATAAATATAAGTGTTGAATTTTGTAAAAAATTAAAAGTTCTAGAAATGTATTCTTATTTCTAATTAATTGTCCCATGTACCATTAATTGTCTTCCTTCTTCATTGAGCATGATCGAATCTATGGACTGATGAATATATATTCCATCTTCTAATTCATCAATGTAAAAATTCAAGTCTGTAACGTATTTGTGTATACTTTCAAAAGCTAAGTAAAACCTTGAAATTATATCGGAAAAATTATTTCTTAACTCCTCGTCTGTTTTTTGGAGAACCTATTAAAAGTACCAATTGAGATAAAAACAATGTATGTTTATTTATACATTCTTGTTACTTTCATCTACTTACCGGATCATTTTCTATTTTTTGCTCATAAACGCTAACTGATTTAAAGTATGTAAAATCAATTATGATCGATCCGTATTTTTGAACTAGTTGTTTGGAATCCAAGCTGTAAAGTAAAAGAAAATCAATATAAATTTCAAAACTACAATATAGTAAAAAACTATGAAAACATATAATATTCAAAGGTATAAATAACCTAAACACTGGCGGTACATAATCCTTCAATCTCATAAATTCAGCTATAATAGCATTTCCACGAGACACTAAACGCAATAAATTTTGGCCGCAAGTATTGTTAGCTGCCAAGAAATCGCCCATTTTTTAGCTGTATTTATTAGTATTTACTTCAGTAATGACAACTGGTAAGAAATCAACATTGCAATTAGGGGAGGGGCACTTTGATCAGTGATGCCAGGGATGGTTCATGGAAGGTGGAACGTGGAAGCATCAAAGGGAAGCAGTTGTTTTGATCTGGGCTCTGTAGTTTTTAAGTCGTCCCTGTCTCAGATAGTTAGAAGATGCATGCGCATTCAAAATCAGGACCTGAAAAACGCCGAAATTTTGGCCCCCTGCATATGATGTATCATATATGTCTCTTGATGTCGTTCAATTATCATTGTCAGTTTATAACTGAACTATATAATATGTGTAGTTGTGTACTTAGGAGCGCTTAGATTAGGAGTGCTCTGATAAGACGTATCCAATTCTCTTTTATATAACAATACAAATTCGATACCACGAGATTCGCATGTGTAGGACAAGGGGTTGAAATGGGTTTGTTGACAGATCCTAGAGCTGGACCTGGAAAAGTAATAAAACTATTGTTAAAATGGGAACGACCGCTGTGTTTTCTTCTTTATATCAGTGGAATTGCTTGGATATTACTTCTTGCTTTACCGACGTTTAATGACAGTAGGTGTTTCATTCATGTGTCGTTTCAAAAGAGAATGCTAGGTTATGTTTTTATTTAAGATATTTGTAAAGATGTAATAAAGTAAGTCCAAATAATATTCGTACATTATTGTTTTTTATTTCAGATACATATTTCTCTGAAAATGCATTGTTACCAGGATTGGTTACGAAAGAAAGTAACTTGGAACAGACATCGAAACAATATTATCTAGAATTAATTCACGAAATGAAACGCTATCCGGATGCAATGCCGTACGCGTGGCTGGCCGCTAAATTAAATCAACTTCAATTAGATGTTTTTGTACACAATTTCTCGTTAATATATCCTTTCCAAGAACAACGGGTAAATATACATTTTTTTAAATACTTTGTCACTGAAAAGTCGTCTAAATATTTATATTCGTAGTTGTGTAATAACATGTATTTCTTTAGTATACAGGGCAAAATATATATGGAATCATAAGAGCTCCAAGAGCGGCTAGTACAGAAGCGATTATAGTTAGTGTCCCCTTCAGACCAGTTTACAGTATTTATTTGGACACTGCTCCTTCTGTTGCTCTTCTTCTTGCATTTGCAAAATTCTGTAGGAGTAAGTGTTTCATTAATTCTTTATACAGAAATATTGTACATATTTAAATGATTATGTATATATTCATTTTATTGATACATCTTTTTGTTTGTTTCCAGGGCAGAAATACTGGGCAAAAGACATTATATTCTTAATTACAGAACATGAACAATTAGGAATTCAGGCATGGCTAGACGCGTACCATGGAGTTACGAGTGGTAATGAAGGTGTGCTAATATCTGGAGACCTTTCAGGTCGTGCTGGTTCCATTCAAGCAGCTATTAACTTAGAATTACATTCAATGAAGATTTCCTCTATTGATGTTAAGGTGTATCTTTATTTTTATTATGACATAACGAATTAAAAAAGCAAACATTAAATCAATTGATTATTCTTTGCTAATAATACTTCAATACTTTTCTAGGTAGAAGGATTAAATGGACAACTACCGAACCTAGACCTTTTTAATTTAGCGCAAAATATGATTGCTAAAGGAGGAATTAGACAAACGTTTCAAAGACGTTTCGATATTAAATATAAAGATAAATTTAAAAATTGGTGGTATCATTTTAATACGCTTCTGATGATGATTGCGACTCAGGCTACTGGAGTTCCAACAGGAAATCATGGACTCTTTCATAGGTATAAATGTATTGCATTTTCAGAAAAATGTTAATAGTTTAGAGGTTGTAGTTGTCATATTTAATATAATTTAATATTTTCCTGTAAATGGTATCACTAAAGGTTCGGTATAGAAGCGATCACTTTGGAAGGTTTCGAGAAACCTGGACAACAAAATTCCGATGAAAATTTTTATCAAGTAGGTCGTATAGTAGAGAGTATAATACGATCGCTAAACAATTTACTAGAACGCTTTCATCAGTCTTACTTTTTTTATCTACTTCCATCGACTGATACTTATATTTCTATTGGTAAGTGTAGATCTATGTATTCACATCGTTTATATTTATTTATATTACAGATCCGAATTTTATACACTTGATAATTATGATCATTTCAGGGCTCTATATAAGATCCCTAGTATTAATTATTGCCATAGTATTTATTAAAGCATTTTCCATGTGGCAGAGGCTACAAGTATCCACTTCTATAGAAAATAAAAAAAGTACTACTTCAAAGCAATCAAAGGTTTGTTATTTTCGTTACGTTTATACCGTGTCGCATACTTTTATATTAACGTTTATTCTGAATAGTACTTTAAGTTTTATCGAATAGATGCTGAAAGCTTTGGCATTAATATAGTATATTTTATAGAAAGATGGATTCGATATTGGAACTATAACTTCAGAGATATTGTGGGCACACATTTGTGGAGTTGTAATCGCATCGTCTCCTCATGCGTTAACTTACATTGGTAGTAAATTATGGAATCTTCGTACAGAAGATTCTATATATTTTGGCTTTGCAGCTATAACTGTTTTAACAGTAATGTTGCCACTTTATTCGAGAAGGTAATTTTGGCGATTATAACATTAATTCAACGATGTGATAATGTCGCCTTAAATAAATTTTCATTTTTTGTAGGAAAATGAAGTTTAAAAATGCAGCTTTAATTTGTGTAATCGCGTCAGTAGAACTGGCCACTGTATTAATGTGTTTAGCGATGCACAATTTTTCGTTAGCGCTTGTCGCTGCTGTAGTTTATGCGCCTGCTATTCTGCCGATAACACCAAAACAAAATTCTACCAGCAAGTAAGCTATTCTCCTTTAAGCAAGTAATATTTTTTTATGCACAATAAGGTATCCTTACTTTATACTTGCGCGCATTATTATCAAGTTACGTGCAATTAAAGCTTTACTTTTCATCACTTTCAGAATTTAACATACGTTTATGTTCCAGATTTCGCAGCGTAATCTCTTTTCTATGGATTCTTCTACATCCATTCGTGACATCAAGCGTTCTCATAATGTGTTACACATATATCAATTTTACTACCGAGCCTTTTCTCTCAATCCTGTTTAGGGGATATCGTGCCATAAAGCAAGCATACGTTTTTAGTATTATGGATTCAATGATATACGGAAATTGGTTCTACAATGTAACAATTTCTATGATGCTTCCTATTTGGCTTTTGTTTTGGAATATTTTGTGTTCAGATAGTGTAATACATTCTTAATACAAGTAAACTAATTTTGTTGGAACAATAGCAACCGCGTCGATTATTTATTTACACATGTTCTTCCTTGTTCACCTAAGCTCTTCTGTATTAAATTTACTGTGGTCTACTCAATGTACGTATATATCTGTAGTCAGTATTCTTTTTAGTTTTATTATTAACTAGCCTTCCTTTTAAGCTTTTAAACTATCACAGCTTCTCTTGCGAGTTCCCGCTATTTTTGCTCAAATAAATAGCCATCTAGCGGTGAATATACCGAACTAATTATCGGAGTATGGTCAGCGCCTCTCTCGGGAAAACGCTCAAGTTTGTCCTCGATTAGTTCCTCTTTTCATTGTTAGATGGCGCCATTAAATTGTTATTTACCGACAGGTGTCGATATATTACCATAATAAGGTAAATGCAGAATAAAGTAACGCCATCTAGCACTGAAAAAAGGAACTATTGAGGACAAACTTGAGCGTTTTCCCGAGAGAGGCGCTGACCAAACTCCGAAATTAGTTCGGAAGTTCGCCGCAAGATAGCGCCACTGATCTGGCGGGACATTTGAATTTCCTTTTATTTAATTAAATTATTGAATTAAGTTATTGAATAAATGAAGTTTGCAATGCTATAATAATATGTTTATGTAAGTAGGTACTTATATATTTTATAGAAATAATGTCCCATTAGTCGACAGTAAGACAGTGTCATACTGAGACGTTGAACTATACAAATATTTCTAAACTATAGTGTGCTATAGTAGTAGCACGTGGTTTCATCAAGTTTCTTCATTGTTTCATTCGATTTTAGCAAATTTTGGTGACTGAGGTGGAATCAGGTGGAATGAGGTTGCTGAGCTGATGTCTGAGGTCCACCAAGGTCCACTTGTTAGAGTTGCTAAGAGTCTCAAGTCTGAGCTAATCTGCGTTTTTACGAGCATTTCTTTTTAGTCTTACTTACCCTCATCCAGACTTGCTCAGACTAATCCAGTGATGCAGTCTAACCTATCAGACCTAACCACACCAGCTGATGCCGGAGAATAATATAGTCGAGTATAGTATTTATAGATTGTAACAATGTTTAATCATTTGTGTTTGAAGAATGCTGTTGTACGCGCCGATGTAATTAGTAAATTGGCATTCTTTTACCGGCCTTTAGCAAAGAATTCTAAATCAAAAGCTCCTGTATTTTGTAAATCGTATCATTCTTCACCTAACTGTGCACTTAAAGCAAGAAGTACAAGGTACTGTACAGTATTGCATAGTTTGTATAAGAAGTTTGCTTCCTTAGACAAATAGTAATCCGTAAAATTCTTGTATAAACGATTTTCGACGTGTTTTAAAAACATCAACGTTTGTTTTTATGATATTCAGGGACTCGACTAACCAACGGGATCTGGATATATTTCATGTAAATACAAATGTGCAGAATAATGTAATACTGTTTAGATCTAAATCTACCATAGCTACCAATATATTGCGATGTGTCACATTCGGATGGTCTTTTGGCTCAATGATGCTCGCATATTACACAGTTGATATAAAAGCATTGTTGACATGGACGAACGGTGTATTGTGGAAAGAAGTTAAACAGGCAATTAAAGACAATATATTCTACATTATAAATATGCTAATAGGTAATAGTATACATTCACAATTAATTTTCATAGTATGCACATAGGTAACAATACGACTTTATTTCAAATTTATATTTTTATATTTAGGACCTATCACTGCTATTATGTCGCATTTGATAATTCGACGATTTATAAGGTGTATCATTTTACACAAAGGAGGCAAATACGTAACTCTAACTACTCATCATTTATTGAAAAAGGAAAGAATTTTAACAATTCCTGTGGAAGAGGTAACCAATAGTTGTAGTAAATTCAGTTAGCTTACATGTTCTTTTTTGTTCTTTGTACTCTTGTAATTTTATTTAAAAGACTTATTTCATCAGAGATTAGTAGTTTCTTTATTATTTTTAAGATAAAAGTTAATACTGTGATAAAAAGGAACACTTACACATCATTGAAAATTCGTGGCAAATGGTTTTATTTCATAATGGAAACCGATGGAACATTTTACAACCAACAACTGTTTAATAACACAATTGGACTTGCGAAAACGTGGTAAAGTAATACGCAAATTACGATAATAATAATGTATTGATAAATTATTTTGTGTTTGTTTATAACTTGATAAATAAAATACAGTTATTCGATACACAAAGATTGAAATATTGTAAAATAATTGTAAGGCTAGGACTTTCACTTGTTAATCTTTTAATTCATTATATAGAAAATATGTACAGTTAAAGAATTTGTAATTTATATCCGTATCTGTATCAAATAAATAACTAAGCGTTTTATACAAAATATAATTTTGGTCTGTGGTTGGTGAAATATGTTATTAGCATTGATATTAATAGAATGTAACTTTTTTCTTTAAATAAGCTTTAT
Organism: Hylaeus anthracinus; assembly: GCF_026225885.1. Lineage (NCBI taxonomy): Eukaryota > Metazoa > Arthropoda > Insecta > Hymenoptera > Colletidae > Hylaeus > Hylaeus anthracinus. The sequence goes on along the minus strand of NW_026535322.1, from coordinate 7,511,929 downwards.
TAAAATTAGTTCATTTCTTGTTATTTTGTATAAAAAAAGATTTATTTCTCGTTTTATGTCAATTTATTTACTTTTTATATTATCTTCTATTTTTGTTATGCGTGATAACAAGAAGATACGCGTTATTAAAGAGGATCAAAATTTTCTATGTTAAAAAAAATTAAATAAACCAATTTAAACACTGATTATTTGGCTATTTTATAATGATTAATTTTTCATAACACAAATTAATATTTACCATTAACGTAACTTCTTTTGTCTCGAAGTTTTTTAATTTGTTACACTTATCTGATAATTAACGTCAAAACATATTGAATATAATAGTATTATCGTTAGTATCTTTGACGATCGTAATATTTATTCGAATATTTGCTTAAACGATCACTGTATCCGTCATCTTGATACTTATCTTCAGCTTTGTAATACACTTCGGGTGCCGAACCTACGTGTCCTTGCCAATATTTCGTCCAATAAAGATCTTCTGGATTAATGTCGTGCGGGTGCTTTGCATTTCTAAATACATGTACACAGTATAGAAGACTTCCCATCAGAGTTAAAAATCCAAATACAAGAAACACTATTCCTAAAATCCTGAAAGAAAATATAGAATAAACAAGGAGAAACTTTAGATGTTGTTTCCTTTTTAATTATTTTTGTTGACTATGTACTTACCAAACTATCAATGGTTGGAAAAATTGAATAACTATAACAAAACCTAACGTAACAAGAATTAAACCAAGATTGAGAAGTAACATAAGGCAGCAAATTCCCTTGGTATTTGGACAAAATGGATTAGGTGTCGACATAGTTTCGATAATAATACCATCCTTTCTGGATGCGTGTGATTTTACTGACTTTGCAGAACCGTAGCTACAGTGACTAGGTGCCCGATGACCCAGTCTCGAACTTGGAGTTAGACTGTGATGCGATGCATGACTGTTGATTAAATAACAGCGATTAATACATAATGTTGTATAAGTAATGTTACAGTGTTATATTTACAACCTTATGTCTGATGTTGCTCTGTACGCAGCACTCGTAACGTACACATCTGATCCATTGTCGCATATGCTACCGTGTGAAGCGCTCTTATTGAGAGGATGAAGACTGTGCCTAGAAGATCCAGATAATACAGAAACACGGCTGTTAGGTGTGCTTCGTGATCGTCTTCCTTCTTCTTTTTCATATTTCTCGGGTCGGTCTTTTTTCAGTGCTTTTACCTATGGAATGTAAACATACATAATGTGTACAACAAGTTTTTACTGTTATGTTACTCATATAATTGCAAACTACCATTGTAGTATGGTCTGCGGATACAATATATTCGGATACTGTATGCTCCGACGGAGCATGATGACTCTCATCACCATCCGTTAAATAATCTCGATTTGTGCTAGCATGATATCCCATGTATCTTGAAGTATGAGTCATTCTGATACCTAAGTTGGTACAATTTCTTTGCAAAAATGTCAAGGTTGAAAATTAATTTATATCATGGTACCGCTGACATACATATTATAGCTGAAAGAAAAATCAATTAAAAATTATAGAAATGTAATAATGATATTGTTAAATATTTAAATAGCAAAACTAGCCATCTAAAATGTCGAGGTATCGACGAAACTTACTTAATAAATACTGATCGATGCAAAAGTACATTATTATTTATATCATAGACTTCAACGATTAATATTAATTTCAGATATAAATATCATTTATTGCCTGGAAAGAAAAATCATAATTTAATAAAAATAAGTTAATTTGTGTTCTGGTGGTATAATTTTTATTGGAAATGTAGTCTAACTGTGTTGTTAATACCGATAATTAGACTGCGGATGTTTATGCATTTATAAGGAATTCGAAAGAAACTAGAAAATGCATACAATATGCAACAACATAAAAGGATATCGAAAGTAATGCTCGTATTATAATATTCTCAGAGTAATATACTTTTTACTATTTAGGTTCAATAAGATAATACTAGTAGGATAATAGGTTCGATAGGATAGGATTCAATTAGCATAAGTAATATTTATCGTACAGGACGATGTCGTACGTCGAGTATAAATATTGTTTATTTATCAGGGTAAAAGTGTTGTTAAAGTTGATTTATTTTTTTTATTGATACGTGGGTAATGAAAATGGGAGTGGCATTCTTGGAAAATGAATTGTAAAACACGTAATTATAGAATCCTTCGTATGGTGTGTGCGTGTCGTCATACACTTGCGCCGGTAAAGAAATCCTAATTTAGTACCGTGATGTCATTTGACAAGGTCGCGTGCATCTTCGATCGGTAACAGAATTATTCCGTATGCAATTGTCACCCACGTTCTACATATTACCTGGGCATACATTTTCGATAAACGATATCGAAAGATAATCAAATTTTCTTTCCGTACGTACATAAACGAATTTAACAGACGACTCGAAAAAATGGTACCATCAAAATCACGTTTGTATATTTCGTTTAATTTTGATCGCAGCACAAGTGTTTCCTGATTCTTACAGATTCGTTAGAAAAGAATCTGTAAAATGTGTGTACTTATATATACAAATATATACAAAAACACGAAAAGGATAAAGACTGAAAATTTTACTTGCGCAAGCGCCATAAGTTGTGTCAACTTGCTATCAAACGCATATTGCTTTACGATACCTGTCATTTTTTCTTCGTTTCTTCAATGTATATACAATTAGAAGAAAATTTCGATCTAAATAGTAAAGATAGATACACGGGAGGAGGGGGATAAGACGATAAAAAAATTCTCAATATTATCACAGATATTAACGGATGGTACAAATAATAATATTAATCTCGAAATCGTCATACCTGAAACATATCCATGTTGCAGTAGTCTGTAAAAATTAAATTTGATCGGTAAGCTATCGAACGTGATGTCGTAAAAATGTTTTACGAGTGGTTACGAGTTGTTGTTTATGCACTAACCGTACTTTTATCGTCGAAACGCGCTGGTCAAACGTATAACGATATCGGAACATATCGTTCGCTCGATTTTCCACGTATCGTTATTAACGGTATCCGAAACATTGTGTATTTCAACGAAACGCTACGCGTTTATGCTTGAAAAGATGCACGGGAAATCATCGCGAGCACTGTTCACGCGATATTGATTTATCTACGATCGATCGATCAATGTAGGTAGAGCACGACTGACACAGGTTTCTGTTGCTTTCACGCTTTCTGGCTGGAGCGAAGATTCCGAGCGAAAGGTGCATTTATTGTAGCTTGCCGGACGAAAGCACATCGTGAAGCCTTTAATAGGCAAGGTGAAGGAGCTGCATTGTTTTTCTCGTGCAATATTTTCTTGTTAGAGAAAACTTTATCCTCCGACTCTTTAATTGCTCGATACATAGTGGCAGATATGTATGTAACTCCACTACTGCATGGGTTTTATTTGATCTTTTCAAAGATTTATGCATTCATCTACCGATTAAAGATTCGATTAACCGTTAAATATAAAACAAATTGTACAATAGACATCAATTCAAAGATTCAATTAAATCTATGAGAAACTGTAGAAATGCGAAAATATAAAATATCAACGATAATATATATTTTATACCGTTTAAATTTAAAAGATAACACATTCTTTTATTTAAGTATCAATTCAATAGTAAGTATTAATGCTTACTATAATATCTGTATGATTTATAATTCGACGTTCCAACTAACGATTATTGTTCTTTCCTTGAAAATGATAATCGTTGTATTTATAACTATACTTTTTTTGTCATTTAAGCTACTTATTAGTCAAATTGCATTTCTTTGTAGTAGTTACGAAATAGTACTGGTTACTAAATCGAGATTAAAAATATTTATTGTTTCCAAACAAGCCTAACAATGTGTAGCCCTAACATCAACAAGTTACTATAGTAACTATAGTTACTCGACCGAATAAACATTCAATTATTAAAATAGAATAATTAGTATTCCTGATCGTTAACATGTTAACTATAGTTAATATTCGTTAATATTCGTTAATATTCAACTATTATCCTTATAAGGACGCCAGTTGAATATAAAATTTCTCTTTGTACGAATAAACAATGCTGATATTTTAATGATATCATAATCGAAACTGTGAAAGCATTATTTGTACGATAAATATGTTACTTGAATTCCAATCTTTTATCGGTGTACATTCCACGGATGTATTATAAATAAATTGCAATTGTGATTTTTAAATTCTAACGAACTGACTTTCGTACTGACAATTGCGCGTGCGTCGAAAGTAACTTTTTTTCTAATTGTAAGCTTCGCGGTAAAACTGAAAAGTTTGGTTACGTGCACGTTATCTGTTTGAAGTAAATTGTCGGTAAACTGTCAATAAATTGTTGTAGCGAATAAAAGTCTGTTTCTTTTCTCGTGGACACATTGCGATTATTATTTTGTGCATGGAGGGTTTGAAATGTCTCAGCACGGTGCTGCTTTACAGGCGTATAATCAAGAACTCGTCAAGTGTAAATAACTTTCTATATAACCTATAATTTATAATTATCGTTTGTGCAACGAGCAAGTGTAAATTTCGAATGTTATTAACACTATTTTTTTCTTTATTCTCTTTAGGCTTAGAAGAAATGAAATCGAACCGTACGGAATTGCAAGCACAAATTGAATCGCAAGAGGAAGAGAAAAATAATTTACAAAGAGAAATAGAATCATTGTCTTATAAATTAACGCGTTTAAACGATAGTTTAACTAGAAAGATAGCTGTTAGAAATGAATACGATAGAACTATTTCAGATACAGAAACAGCATATATAAAGGTACATTAATATTCGATTAACATAATTAATACGAATACTAAATATAAAATCCGATATTGTTACAGATCTTGGAGAGTTCGCAGCTTTTACTGAATATGATTAAAAGGGAAGCTTCCAATCTTGATCAATCGTTAGTGAAAGCAAATATGGAGAAACAACAATATCGACTATAATATGAATTTAAGAAATATAATTATTAAAGCCTTACATATGATTATAGGGATAAGACCAGTAACGCCAGTTTCATGAGTACAAAATTGTAAATATTTTACTGTTACAATAGAATGGTTTTAATTAAAGCAATGGTAACTTTTTACTTTTCGACAAAGTTTATAAATAAATAATATCTATAACATACATTGAATATTAAACTGAATATTTAACATGTATATTAGTATTGACTATAATAACTTCTCATAATATTAGATTTCTGCTTTGTCATTTCCATAAAACTATTCAAAAAACTGGAATCTACTATGTCTTGTTATGTACATAAAGACTGATTAATATATTTATGTCTATTTTAGATAGCAATTTATTTTCGAATGTATTTTACAATAAATTAATTTTATACAAAGGATATTAAGAATACCTCTATATACTTTTTCATTCACCTGCATTCTATTCATTTATATCTTGAGATCTATCGATTTAAAATTAACTCTTATTTAATCAATTTTATCTAGGTTGTATATACATTGCATTATCGTTATGTCTTCGTTTGTTATAAACTACGAAGAAAGACGTTATATTCCTTTGAACACGATAAGTAAACGTAGTTAATAAATATTATAATTAAACGCATCTAAGAATATATTGAACTTGATAATATAATTCTCGTTTTAAATATTTACTCGTATGGAAATAATGTTTACAAATAATATACATTTAAGCATTACCAAGTGCTTTTTGTTCGTTCCATACGTTAAGTAACTCGTTTGGATTTCCATATCCGTGAGATGATATTACGTATTTGTAATTAAATTTTGTATAATCTTTTTTATAAAAATGAAATTCTTCGCAATGAAAAGGTTCGATATCCGCTTTTTTCGCTACTAAGCCCAAATAGACGTCGTCGAATCTAAAATGTTTTGTATAAAAACTAGCATAGTACAGGTCTAAAAGGGCTTCTTTTGATAATATATATGCACCGGCTGTAACGTATGGTGGCCATAGATGGTAAGGGTACTCGCTAAGCGGAACATACCATTTAGAAGATTTATGACGATGAGGCGAAGATACAAATACAAACCCTGCGAATAACCTAACATCATCTGGAAGTTCAAAATCAAAAATCTGTCTTTTTCTTCTCTTTAAAGTAAATTCAGTTTTTACAGTTTCTGTCTCGTTAGACTGTATCTTTTTACTGTAATTTGTATATGTTTCTATAAAAGTATCGGTCTTAAGCACAGGAACTGTATTTGAAGTTTCATTACTTAAATCTTCTTTAAATTTATGAATTATATCCGTATTAAAGGTGTTTAAAGTTTTGTATATGAATGAATCCTTTTCATTCAAAATATCGGTACTCCTCTGCATACTTAAATTCTTATTATCCAATTCGTTTATTTCATTGGAATCTCCAATTTCCCTTTTATGAGCACCAAACTTTTTGTGTTCCTTCAGATAATCCGGATAGTTAGCTGGATTTCTTATGAATCTCAAAACATTTTTCACAGAAACATACATATCGTCGTCGACGAACATATAAAACTTTGAATTTGAGCAATATTTTACTAACCACTTGAAGCTCATCATAGTTTTAATGGTATTATTGTAGTATGAGTCCGCTGAACTCGCTTGTATAATATCTTTATATTTTGCAGCTTCTTTTTCTAGTTTTGTTTGAACTTCATCGTCATATGGATGTACACCTAACATGAAAATTGTTTTTGAAGGTACATCGAAGAATCTTTTTTCAAAACCCCAAGATTTTCTAATAGCGGATCTTCTCTCAAAATTTTCTATCGCAGATTTCACTATGTACACAACACGATAACTACTATATGCTGCATCTACGCATTTCTCTTTATTATTAAGTATAAACGTATAATTGTACTCATTTATAGGATCGACAGCAGGTTTTTCGTTATGTCGTAATGCATTTACAAATTCGTGTATATCGCCTTCATAGGGATAAACAAAATTTGAATCATACGTCACTTCGAGGAAATGTGTGAATGCTCCAAAAAAATCAAGCAATATGACAAGACTGATAAAAACACACACATATTTCAACTTGAGTTTTGTGACAAGTCGAAAGCTTCTTTGGAAACAAGGCCGTAATAAACAATACATTTTTGCACAGCAAAATATTACATAATTCTCGTTGTTTTAGTATGTACGATATCTGTAAAATAATATGTATTTACATTATTTTTTTAATAGGTATTCTAAGAGGTATGTAAACATGTGCTTACACAACTATCGTATAGGTATCATACTGATATCTTTCCTCTCTTGAAACGTTGTTTTAGATTGGATTCACAATTAAATATAGTGCTTAAGATTAAAATGTTTATTAGTTTCTTATTATGTTTATGTATATATCAATAGTATTTGTATCAATAATTAATTGATACGTACATGTACACAAATATATGTACATAAAAATACTGGCTCGAAACCATTATTTATTTATCGATTAAAATTTTGACAAATATTTAATAATGCAAATTTCAAACTTAATACGTGTTTTGACATTTTTTCCGTCCTCGGAAGTAAATTTACTCAAGTTTGCATTTACGTGTTACCAACCAAGCAATCGCAACGAATCTATTTGTTGCACTTACGAAATTTGTTATTTATAACGAAGACGAAATATAATAGCCATACAATAAATAAATCTAGTTATTATTGATAGTTTGTACAATTATACAGTAATTATTTTATTATACGAACTTTACGAACGATTCTTCACATTTTTATTTTTCCCGTATAAGAATTTCAAATGATATTTAAACGAACATATAATATGGCTTGATATGAAAATTCATTTTTCACATATTCTGAGAATTAAAAAATCGTAAGGAAAGCTTTTTGAACGAATGATAAGTTCGTAACATGATTGAACAAATAGTGTGGTAAAAATTTAGAGTAATGATTCTAGTCCAATGAGAATGAAACTTCCGAAATACAAAGAACCATTTAGTACTTGTAGCCCTCTAGTGGCGAATATAAAAAGCTTTCTCACACGTTATAAAGGTATGCCATCACTATGCGTACTTCCGTACTTCGGTTGTACTTCGTTCCAGGGTGCATTCAGGTGCATTCATAGGGAGGTGATACGAATGTGTATATCGTGTAGCGTCGTAGTTGAGATTACTGATTGTCGTGTTTAACCTGAAAAATGGCGGCCAATATCGACGGTGTGTTTAGTAAGAATTTACAGAATGAAATACTTCAGAGTAAAGTACTTATCGTGGGCGCTGGTGGTATCGGATGTGAGATATTAAAGAATCTCGTTATGACAGGATTTTCCGATATTGAAATTGTAAGTATGATCGCAATTCGGTGTGTTGGAGCATTGTTTGCAATTTGGAACCGGCATTCGTATTATTATGATCTCTTACCATACATTATTATATTACACTGAAAAAAACATCGAGACACGAACGAGTATTATTTTTATCGTATTAATTATACTTTAGTTGTACGAATAGTAAATAAACACGTTGTTTTCAGATCGATTTGGATACGATCGATGTTAGCAATTTAAATAGGCAATTTTTGTTTCAAAAGAAACATGTGGGAAAATCGAAAGCGGATGTTGCAAAAGAAACAGCATTGACGTTTAATCCAAATGCAAAAATAGTTCATTATCATGACAGTATTACATCGTAGGTATTTTCATTTTTTTTTAACATGGGTTCATTTTTCTTAGTCAATTATAATTCTTTATGTCTACAGTTCAGATTATGGGGTATCGTTTTTTAAGAAGTTCTCATTAGTTATGAACGCGCTTGATAATCGAGCAGCGAGAAATCACGTCAATAGAATGTGTTTAGCAGCAGATGTACCCTTAACAGAATCTGGCACTGCTGGTTACGAAGGTCAAGTGGAACTTATAAAGAAAGGAATGAGCCAATGTTACGAATGTACTCCGAAAGCTGCACAAAAGAGCTATCCTGGTTGTACAATTCGTAATACACCCAGTGAGCCTATCCACTGCATAGTTTGGGCAAAACATTTATTCAAGTAGGTTTTTTATAATTGGTATGTCTCTAGAAATGACTTATGACACACTGTACTAAAAATGTTCATATTTTATATAGTCAATTATTTGGCGAAGAAGATCCTGATCAAGATGTTTCTCCGGATACCGCTGATCCGGAAGCAGCAGGTAATAGTAACGTGTATCAAAAGCATTACAATGTTAGACACATATGTGCACGTGTTTAAAAATTATGATTTATAGATGCAGCAGGTGAAAGTGCTCTAAATTCTGAATCAAATGAAAAAGGAAATGTTAATAGAGTCTCCACTAAAGCTTGGGCACAATCATGTAATTATGATCCAGAAAAATTATTTACAAAATTATTTCACGATGATATAAAGTACTTGCTTAGTATGGATAATTTATGGAAGAAACGAAGGCCGCCTACTCCATTGAGTTGGAAAGGACTACCAGATGGAGGTTTGTAAGATAATTAAATTTAAAATTTCCGTTTAATTACAAATCTATATATTTTTATTATAATATATTGTGATAAAGTTCCAGGATGTAGTAAAGAAATCAATGAACCTGGCTTAAAAGATCAACAACGTTGGAGTATTTCTAAATGTGGCACAATATTTGCCAACTCAGTAAAAAGTTTAAGCAAAACTTTAAAAGCTTCTCAAAAAATGTCACCTAATAACCATCTTGTTTGGGATAAAGACGATCAAAGCGCAATGGACTTCGTCGCAGCGTGTGCCAATATAAGAGCTTACATTTTTGGTATACCTCAAAAAACAAGGTTCGATATAAAATGTAAGCGATCAATTACTATTTGTAGCATTCTAAAGATTAAGATTTTATTAGCGTTAAATTAATATTTACTGTTTTTTATAGCAATGGCAGGGAATATAATTCCAGCTATTGCAACTACGAATGCAATAATTGCTGGTATAGTTGTTTTTCACGCGTTTAGCATTCTTACGAATAATTTGAAAGGGTGTAAGTCCGTGTATTTGCGTTCAAAAATGAACCATCGTAATCAATTATTAGTACCAGAAAAGAATGTTAATCCGCCAAATCCAAAATGCTACGTATGCGCGCCTATGCCAGAAGCTGTACTAGCAGTTGATACATCTAAAATGAAAATCAAAGAATTAGATGAAGCGGTGCTGAAGGATAGGTTAAATATGATCGCTCCAGATGTTATGATAGATGGCACAGGAACTGTTGTCATTAGTAGCGAAGAAGGAGAAACGGAACAGAATAATGATAAACTTTTAGAAGACGTTGGAATCAAAGATGGTGTTAGACTTAAGGTCGATGATTTCCAACAAAATTATTCGCTAACTGTGACTGTAGTCTATAGAGAGCGACCAAACTTAAAAAGCGATAGTCCTGATTTCCTTATCCTAGCTGATGAGAAAGATCTTAAACCTAAAGAAGATGATTTGGTAAAACCATCTACATCGAATGGTCAGGTAAGCAAAACACATTTTTAGATACATTATGCAAATACAGAACCTATTTCCATTATGACAAATCCTTACAAATATTTCACGATCTTTTACTATTTGGTTTAGATGGAGTGTGAAACTGATGATGATATAATAATTGTTGATACCGTTACCGTTTTACCAGACGTGCCGAAGAAACGTAAAATTGAAGTTCCCGATGTTGCATCTCCCAAAAAAAGAAAATTGGAAGTTAACGATACAGATGATAACGATATATCTATAATTGAAAATGACGTGAATAATGACGCTACTGCTGATGATAAAAAATCCAAATCAAAATGTAAAATTGCCGAAGATGAAGATTGCTTCATTGTGTTTGATGATAATAAGCACTCGACTGGAGTTTCGCAGTGAGCAAACTAAATACAGACAGATACTACTCAAGAAACAAAAGAATCAGTATATTAATATCATCTAAAAATGTATGTTTATATAAATATGTACATACATACCAATTCCAGTAGGTGAGTTCTGTTCGTTCTTGTTTATAAATTTTCTTACAATTCAACCGATATAACAGTTCGTTGATAAAAAAGAAATGTGATTATTAATAAATAAGTTAAAGGTACGTGTGATGATATGCTACAAGAATGAATGTGTATCCATAGTAGTAAATTTATTTTAACTTTATAAATAATTATGAAAGTACATAGTATTACGTTTTAAACATGTCAGATTATAGAATGTACCTATACATTTTTGTATAAAAAGAAATAAATACTTTTTTCGTACCGCAAACTATAATACAAAACTTAAGTTTTTTTACTTGCACAAAATATATATCGATTTAAGTTGTAATTGTACATTTCAAAGTCTATTTTGTATTTTTCATATAATTTAAAAATCATATTTTGCGTTAAATTCGCAAGATATTTACATGTCGTATCGAAATCGGTATGTCCACCGTGTGTTTTTTCTAACTTTGGTAAATATATTGTAGTCTCATTCAGTCCAAATTTTGAAAAAATATAATTTATTTCCCTATACGTATAATCGTCCAGCTTTAAAACATAATTATATTGCATGTTACATACGCCACAGTGTGTATAGTATCGATCCCAATGAACATCTTCCTCGGAATTTTCCAAAAGCCATAAAGTAAACTCTTTAAATGTCGGTACTATTTTTAATCTTAAAAAAAAAACATTCGTATTAAAATCATTCTGAATTTAATTAAAATATTTTCGTTGCATTGTATTTATTGTACCTTTTACCGGCAGTAAATACTTTTCGCTGAAAATTAGCAGTCGTAGTATTCGAATGAAAAAGTTGAGGTCTTGTAAGGCGAAATATTTTTTTAGTATAAATCCAAGCTTGTGTGGTATGTTTCGAATTGTCTTCTAAACGATCTCTAAAATGCACGAAATATTTTTATTAACGAACAGCTGTGGTGTACTTGAAATGTATATTTAAAACGGAAAAATACCTATACGACGATACGAGCCTTTGAAAAGGATGTCGAACGACTAACAGTTTAAATGTTTTCGCATCATTCGCGATGCGATATAATTCCTCCATAGTCTTTGGTGCTAAAACGTCAACTTCTCTACGAATAATTTACGAATTAAACTATGAATTATATACGAGTAACGAAAGGTTATAATTACCTATAATAATTTCGTGCAACTCGACGATTTTTCATGTCTGAAAATAACTTAGTAAAACTCGTTGATGCTACTTTTCGAATCCAGCAGTACATTGATTTATGTGTAGAGTCGTATAAAAAATGTCTTTTTATTAAAAGAGTTTTCAAATTATATTTCGCGCAAGTATTTGAAATTTGTCGAAGTAACGTTGCACTTTCCTAATAAAAAATGTTATCAACGTTAAATATACATTTGAACGATTTAAGTGTTTAGTTGCTTACATGTAAATCTATAGATTGACCGTTCACTTCGTCGTGTTTTAAAAGTTTTATTTCTAAATTGGTAGGTCTCGTAGTTGCTCGAGATACCACTGAACATTTTTGCTTTGTCTGGTTATCTTTTGTTAAACGAATTGAATTTGACTGCTGCTGTAAATAGAAGCTTCTTTTTATGACCAATAAAACAGAACAAATCGCGATATATAAAATAATACACAAAGTGCACTTGATAAATTGCGTTTTGAATAACATAATTAAAACTGAATTGTGTATTCTGACAGTCGAGGCCTACGATTAAAATATCCGCCCGTGAATTGTCTGCGCGGGTGGAATGAAAGATAATATTTATCTCTTATTTCCATTTTTTCTTTCCCATAAAAATGAGGAAATAGTGGGCATATATCGGCTAGAAAGGTAGCTGGGAAAAAAAACACGAAACAAATATAATTATTCTGCACTTTATTACGAAACTGCGTCAAAAACATACTACATAAATCAACGATTTCGATACAAATACATGATGTTAGGCTGTTTCTGTAACTAAGCAATAGTGATTTAATAATTACTTGTAATTTATAAGTGACCTATATTGACGACTGTAACAAAAATATTCTCTTTTGAAATGAACAATTACAAATGTTTATACAAAATTTGTATTGCAGCAACTGGAAGAATTATTAATGATTTATTTTATAATGTATTGTATCGAAGTGCTGCAAAAGTATTTTTTTTTTTTTATTTATTTATTAGAATGGCATATGTTGAAATTGTATATATGTCTCTTCAAATTTGATTATGGAAATTCGAATATTAATACAAAAACACGATTACAGAAATAGTCACACTGATTCACAATTGAATGTTTATGTATATGTATATAAGCAAAACTATTTATACATGTAAGAATTACAAAAATATATAAATAATACTTATATCGTACGAGATAGAAAAACTTAACAAGAAAATAAATTCTACTGAATCGACAGTACAAATTATTCTTCTTCGTTGCTAAATGCAAATAATATAGGATTCGATCGATTGTGAATCATTGTGAAATTCGATTTTTTTTTTATCTCTCATATATTCGTTATTTACTTTCTTGTACTATGTATTACGTGAACAAAAAATTAATCGAATTAAGTATCCAATTTTCATTCATGATTATTACACATACAAAGCACTTTATATGCTTTTTAGTATGACACTTTTATTAAAACACGCATAGTGTTTCAATTACGTTAAAAGTTACACATTTCTTTAAATGTATACGTGTACATTTAAAAACTTTAAACTATTTTAATTTGTATCACTAATACAAAATAACTATGTGATTAAACATTTGTTGCATGATCGTAAGTGTTGCGATACCTTGAAAGCCCTGCATATGTGCAAAATATGTGCATGAATTGAAAAATGAAAGTATAAATGGATGAAAACGATATTAAAAAATGTCTTATCTACGATCCCTGTATCTGTGATGATCCCGCGAGGATCGATGATCGCTATGTCGGCTATGCCGACTAGCCGTTCTCCATAAAAATTCATCTACACTTCTTTCATAGCTGCGTTTTTCAAGTGCAGAAGCGGCTGCACTATAATCGGGTGGCAGTGGTAGTCCGTCGTAATACCTGGGTGGTGGCGGTGGCAGAGGTAGAGAATCATACGGATGAGGTGCAGCATAAGGAGGCAACGGAGGTAATTGATGTTGCATAGTACGCATGTAATCTGCTACGTATGCTTCAGCTGCCGCGGCTACACCTAATCCAGGACTACCGTATCCCCTACGAAATCCGTAATTACTAAAGATAAAGTATCAAAATTACGATAACGATACAATGTTAAACGTATACTGTACTTTGAATAAGGAGAATCGCCGCGATTGAACCAACTAGCATATCGATGATGATGATCCCTCGATGCTCTATGATCGTTCCCACCTAAGTGAGATCCCCTAGCTAAAGAAGCTAAACGAGATCTCGAGGTTAGGAAGAGTCTACGTCCCCTACCACCTCTCGATCGTAAAAACCTAGAACTGTTATTAACAGGTCTGTTGTCCCGATACGAACGAGACGATTTTGTGACATGTTTCGCTGCTTCCTTAGATTTTCTTAAAATTGGAGTCATTTCGATACCTACAAATATTTATCGTAAGTTATAGAACTAGGTACTTTTTTTTATCTACATATGAGCCATGTACGAGGCCTACACGAATGCTGAGCATGCACACTCTTTTCAAACAGACTTCGTATTCTAATTTACCTTCATCCTCTGGAAACAACCTGCATAATTCTTCTGCAACTCTAGGCTCGATTTCTTGCCCGTCTCGGCCAATTTTCACTTGCTTACCGTCATTCCATGGATTATACAAGTGTAACGTTGCCGTAAATGGCAATTCTTTCCTACATATCCAATCCACTTTAAATACACCACCTAAAGCTTTAGCCGATAAACCAGGAGGTAACACCTAAAATTCGTATATAGTTTCTTTGTAATGTCGTGTTAGACTTTCTAGAATTGCTTCTGTTAGACATGCACACAAACCCAGGAAATAGGTGCTCCATCTCTTCTAGACTCTGTGCAAAGTCGTGCAAACCCAGCAAATTTTCCTGATTCCTTTACAGAAAAAACAAGTAGAACATTCCTTGACTCCCTGTAAGCTTGATTTAAATTAGCTTCATTTTGGGGCAGCGTACTCCATACACCTTTGGCCTTGGAGAGCGTGACATTTTCGGCATTATTCGATTTGATGATGAAAAATCTGATAAAAAGAGCTTTGACATGTTCTTGATATTTACATTAATATGCTTACATAAATTTTTATAAGTATTTTTTGAAAGTGCCAGTTAATAGGTAACAAAACATAATTCGTATCGATTATACGTAGAAGATAAAAACTATACACATAAAAGACCATAATACTTGTATTTCAAAAAGCAGCCAACCTTGCATCCCTAAATAAGTAATTTAATTTTGTAGCATAATCGTAGCTCTTAGCTATTCCTTTGCTCTCCTTGGATCTTGCACGTTTTGTTTCTGGACTAGATGATTTAGAATCTCTCGACCTTCCACGTTTTCCCCTATTCTTCCGATTACGCTTGTTATCTCCGCGCGACGATTTCGTTGAAACGGAGCTTATACTGGGTTGACTAGAATCAGAATTCGAACTGCTAGATGAAACCTCGCTACGGGTATCGTACGTTTCATCGGCGGCAATTTTTAATTCGTCCACTATGTCATTTTCTCCGCAGCTCAAATTTAAGTTGTCCCCATCTGTATTATTGTCCATAATTTCACTTTTTATTTGACATTCACTTTCACTAAGGCTCAAAAGTATCTTGTTGTTTATCCCATCATCCAGGCTTTGCGTTTCTGGATTTTTCGGGTTTTCTCGCATGAAGCCAATGCAGTTCTGGTGCCTTTAAACCTTTTCTGAAACGCAAATATAAAAAAGGACTTACTAGATGGATATCCGGTATGCGGCGATACTCGTCCGAGAACAATATCATATTCGAACGGATCTCGTACATCTTACAACAATTACACGGTAGAAAATAATGCAGTAACATTTTTAGTATATAAGAAGAAAAGTTCAGAGGATCACATGTAAAATCCGATTTAACGTCACTGTAGTAAGAGATTGAAAAGTCCATTCGTTGAAAACTTTGACGTTAAGATTGTCCTTATGCTGTTTAATCGAAACATTTACAAGTTTCATAGAAGTTTCCTATATACGTCTACTATTTTCACAAAACTTAAGAGTGCTTCTTGCTGCAGGTAGATACAAGTTATGCCTAATAGCGCAAAAGTTTCTGTTTCTGTAGAAACAATGTTTAGCAAACAAAAACAACTTTTTTTTCCTCTCTTTTTAGAATGCTCGAGTATATACGTATGTCCATGTACTAATTAAAAATAAAGAATACGCTTTAAACCCCTGGTGGGTTTCCCTTTTTGTAATTTAACAGAGTGGAGTACACAATTCTTGTTGCTGTATGTAAAACGAGTAGCATTGTCAAACTTTGTGCATAAAAGTTTATGGGTAAAGTTTGTTACATGCTGATGGTTTGGTCTTGCTAAAGTATGCTGTTTGTGTTATTATTTTTTAGCCTGTTAATGTAGAAAGGCGAGAAGTCTTTGATGTTTTTATTCTGTTATGTTAGACGACACATCGAGCTCGTTTTACTTGACGTCTCTATGCAGTCTTTTGAAACGCGAAGGCTATGCCTAGAAAAGTCCGTTGTGAACAGTAATTTTTACTTAGCAATATCAGCACCACAAAACATACTCGAAACCATCGTTTCCGTGATTGATTTTATCAAAAAAGTTCATGGTTTTTGAAACATAAGTCCTTGATGTTAGGAAGCCCTTTTAGGCAGCTCGTACACACTTACGTGCACAATCGTTCTTCACTACACACTTCGCACCTCACGCAAGAATGCTCAATGATTACTATACAGGTTCAATAACTATTTCTATCATTTCCACACGAAATACACAGGAGACTCGCACAGGAAATTATGCTTTTTTTCCCATGAAAACACTGTAAGCACTCCTCACAGAAGCGTAAACCACAGCGTCCATTATGTGACGTGTTTTACGATTGATAGAAACGATCATAACCGAAAACCCCAGAGCGAAGTTTTTGGGCCAACGCTAACCAAAAAATCCTTGTTGTTATTTCTTTTTTTATTCTGTCTATTTCAGAAAAGTCTATTTATTAAATATACGCGAAAGGATAAATTTTAGTTTAGATAATAAATGTTTTCAAGCGTCGCGAGTTCTACCCCTGTTACATTATCGTAGTATTCGTTACATCGCGTTACATACTTGGTCGATACGATCGTAACGTATCCAAATATAAATAAATATGCGTACAAAGCATGGAAAATGGATCGAGCGATTATTTTTCCATTCGTAATTCGTTGAAATTAAAGTCCCTAGCAGCGTGGAAACGACCGCCATCTTTAAAAGGGATGACGACCATCTTGGACCATTTTTCACGGGTTGTTGACACGGGCAGATCGCACAGCCGGTTGTGAAAGTGTTTTCGCGATGTAAAATCGTATCGTAATTAAATCGGGAATAAGTAGTGGTTGTTTAGAAACTGGAATCGTAAGCGATACCGGTTCACGCGTTTTAAATTATCGCGTGAGGATCGTTAGACATGTAAGGGTAAAAAAAATTCGTTTGTAACGAGCGTCTGTCACGAATGTAAGGGAGCTTGACAGAGACGAATGTATAGTCTTATCGTATTTACTCGGAATTTTCTACAGAAATTATTTTGTTCGGTAATGTTCTTCCGTGCGATAAGGAATCGACTTATCGAAGTGAAGAAGATATAAGATCGTTGGGGATACGTCTTTACAAAGAAAAATGGTTTCGTGCACATGGTGACACTTCTGGTTAGTTTGCGCTTTCTATAAACAATTTCGTATATTTCGTTTGAATATAATTACGTTCAAACGTGTGTATTATGTGTTTACTGTAAATTGAGAATCGATCGTGAAATTACGTATAAGATAAAGAATCCTTTAGCGATTAATATTATTGCGAAATTTTCGCACAGCTCAAATTCACTGGCATGCGCCTTATAATGGCGAAATATAACGTACATGTACTTGTATTTTTATAAACACTATCAATTATCGATAAGAAATCATAAGCGTTTTCTAGTATCTGCGATAACGTTTTCGATTTTACTATAACTGACGTTTATTGCTAATTCAATTACGTTTATTATTTGAATAACAGTTGCAGTTTCGTCATCTATTAGTGTTAAAATAATTAATTAAATGTGCCGTAATAATGTATTTAAAAAAAAGAAGTTCGTAAAAGTTTGCAGTTGTATTCTTCTTTAATGGAAAATATGTTGGATACTTTTGTGTGATAATATAAAGACCAAAGTGAAACTTCTTTTTGAATCTAAGTTTGCAATAAAAATTTCTTTGCATTTAAATTTCGTAAGCATAATTAATACACTTTGTAAACTTGTGTCCTAGTAATTCTGCATCTAAGTTTGCAATAAAAATCTCTCTGATCGATACAAATTTGAAACAAAACTATAATTTCTTTGCATTCAAAATTTGTAAGCATAATTAATTACATTTTGTAAACTTAAATATTCTTAAATCTAATACACCTAGAGACATTACTAATAGCAATGATAATTTAATCAATGAAATTGTTGCGTTATGAATGTGCCATGTTGTGGATACATTGTGTTGCGTGTAAAAGCCATGCACCTTGTGTTTGTGTCTGTTATCAAAATGAATGAAAAAAACAGCATGTGCATCACAGGATCATAGTGGATTTAATAACAAGTATGTATCATCTTATAATCGATGCAATGATTTATTTATTTTAAATTGACTTTAATTCAACTATAAAAGCATATCATCTTATTTTTCATACAATCATCAATGTATAACACGTTTATATTAAAGGAAAAATATCTTTATTATAATCTAAATTTTACTATTTTTATTCACTAATTTATATTTTGTGAATGCAACTCTATATTGCATGATTATTCAATTGTTTTTATGTATAATTTTGCATGCAAATTTCTTCCCCTTAAATATAACAAAACATAAAATAGTTGATGATACATTCAAAGTGCTATAAAAAATTGTGTAAATAAGTGAAACTTTGCTACATTAGCTTCATTATTTATTTTAAGCTACATTTAACTTTAAGCTATTATTACAAAGGCTTACACATTATATACAATGTATATAATATAAGATTATAACATGTGCATGCTTCCACTTTTCATACTTCAACTACAGAGAAAGGATTCAAGTATTGATTGCAGGAGCATGGTGTGCTATGGCAATGGGAGGAGGGTGAAGCCCAGACAAGACCCCACCTCTGTATACTATGCCTTCCATTTAACTCTAACTTAAATCATTTCAGACAATCACAGACATATATACCTAATGTAATCTCACAATAAAATACCTCACTAATGTTGCCAAAGAACATGCTCAGCATTTCTAAGATACATTTTGAGTGTTGTCAAAGTAATAACCTATATAAATATTTAATGACATTAAACGTGTTATGTTTATAAAATTTAAATGCAAAATTATTTTAATAGATGTGTCTAGTGACATATTACACAGCTACATGATTTTATGTGGAATCAATAACATTTATTTTGCATCTTGTTGTTGTGTTTTGTTTTCAGACTATCCAACAAAAAATGATGAACAAAAAGAATAGACGAATGACAATGGGCTGAAATATATCAGACTTTAAAACTCTTACAATTTTTATACACGAGAGATTCCAGGTATTAGTATTATCTAACATATTTTTTTGATGCTTTCTCTATAAAGTATGAATTGCAGAAGTAGTAAAATAAGTTAATCAGAGTACTCTGCAATCAGTTTTCAACATATCAAATAATTGACTTTTTATATTTGTTACTTTAGGTACAATTAATATGATAATTTATATTTATTTTGTCTATAGGGAAACAAGACATGGCTACAGTAGAAGAAAAGAAACGAGTTGGTGGCTCAAAAGTGTCAGCTATCGCGAACATTTTTCAATCGAAACCACAACTGGACAATTTAAACCATAGAACTAATAATATTTTGTCAGATGGTTTCAAGGAACCAGCTGTACCTTTAAAAGAGTCTCCCACGCAAGTCACGGTTGTTAGAACTGAAAGCCATGTGGCTCGTTTCAATAATGCACGAGCACTTTTTGAGAAACTTGGAGAAGAAAATAAACCAAATAAACCGTAAGTGCATACTTGTAAAGTAAACAGAAATACAAATAAAGTATTAGCATTAATAAAATTATAATAAAATATTCTATTTAGGGTCGATCGAATTGCAAAGCCAACCAATTTACATGGTTTGAGATCGCGTTCTAGTTCGGCAAATTCTGGATCGGGTTGTACGTCTCCGGCTAGATCACCGCGTCCGAGATCTCCTTCGCCTCCAGGAACTAGAGATCATTTGAGTAATTGGAGCGCAAGCGTACCAGCTTTAAATGCTGAGAGACATTTTGAAAATGGTCACAATCACGGTTTGGATAATTTGCCAGACAAACATAAATCGCGCGCAGCTTTTGGAAAGTTCGATAAAAATTATGGCAAAGAAAATCGTTTGGATGATCGCCCGGAGAAACCAGAAAAACCGGAAAGGAGATTAAATTCAAAAGAGTTGATTGAAAAGCAGAAAAATTGGACTAGCCATTTCTCAAAAACTAGACCGAGTAGATATAATTCAGACCCAAATAGATCCGTGGTTCAGAGTTCTTTGAATCAGAGCGCAAATAAAGTGAACATTGAAACTACTTCCGTAGGACACGCACAAAATGCAACAAGTATCGATAACGAAGCGAGAAGGCCAACAGATATTTCAAGTAATCCAGCAACAAGATCTGCGAGCTTTTGTTCAATTAGATCATCTACTATATCACCACCTCCACCTCCACCGCCAACAAGAAATTCTTCTACTTCGAACGCGAAAAAAGAAAGACCGGCTAGCATTGCAGCTGTGTCTCCTGTAGATCTTCCTAGTAGTCCAGAATATGCTACTATAAATAAATATTTTGATACTTCGCCAAGTATACCAGAATATGCAGTTGTACAAAAAAATACGAATGTACAAAATAAAAATTTCCAAAGAAACCAAGAACAGCGGGAAGCTTCAAAGAATATTGTTGCTCCTACACCAGAGCGAACGCAAGATGTATTCGTGCCAGAGTATGCTGTTGTACAAAAGAACAGCACAGGCAAAGTGCATTCACGTAATACGGACATATCAAAAAACACATCTGTTCAACATTCGAAAAGCTTCAATAACACGGAAAGTTGTTTGATCTCCAAAAATGCCCTTGCAAGCTCAAGTATTGATATTTATTCGCAAACGAAATCGCATGTTTCCTCTTATGAAAGAAATTCTGATACATCTAGTCCAACGCGGAGTATGTCGATCGAGAATATTTCTAGTATTGCGTACGAAAATAAGGTGAAGAGAGACGGTGATCTGCTCGATACTCCCGAGTATTTAAATTATCCCTCGAACGCTGTACGTTCACCCCCGAAAACTTCCGAATGGAGAAACGAATGGTTAGCCAAAAACGATGAAATTTTGAAGAAAGCAGCGAACCTGAAAAATTCTAAAGAAGTTTTAGATGTAGAAACTAAAAATGAAATCGTTAGACTCGATCCAAGACCAGACTGGGCCAGACCAAGCGTAAATACCGTAAGGAAAAAAGATAACACGATGGACGAAAGGAAAATAGAACCGTCAAGATCTCCGGATCCGGAATTGAGACCACCTTCTGGAGGTACGGATAGTGCTTCTTCTAGTATGAGCTCCCCTAGCTCCCCTTCTAAGGATAGTAAAGAAGAGAAGGCAGATAAGGAAATGTCTGAAAAATTTCAAACGGGTATAGTATTTGAAAATCATTCTCAGTTACATTGTTTAAACTGACATCTATACAAACGTATGTAACCACTAATACATCTTATACACGTTTGAATACGTTAAGTTACTACAAAACAGGAAACACGTACGCAAAATCATAAATTTAATTTAATTTTTAATTTTTTTCTTTATTAACAAATAATTCAGTAATAGTACGTATACATAAATGTTGTCATTTTATTATGGCATAGTGCCAAAATACTAAAGAGTAAAAGCACAGGAGGAAACTCTCTCCTCCTTCCCCTTTTCCTCCTCTTCTTAATCTTAGTTCCTCCTACCGGTTTCAACAGTATTATTTATAGAAATCTCTGTGTATTCTGTTCTGCCTCTGTCTGGTTGTACTTTACAGCATTTCTTCGGAAAAGTATTTTACAAATTTCAATTCTCTTTTTGTCAGTATTTAGAAAAAAAAGTAACATTTATTAAAAATTAATTATCATTATCGTTATTAAAATACTTGTTTTGTGGAAAGTGCATTAATAAAAAATAGACATAAATTATGTGTAAATCAATTTGATTTATTAAAAATAATTTTGCATTCGGTAAATGAAGCTTAAGTGTGTTTCTATGCGTGTTCTTCAATGTGTTTCTTAAACATTAAATTAAAAAAATATATTACAATATTAATGCTTCTTGGTAATTCGAGTTGAATTTAAAATGTTATTTTATTCAAATAATTTGGTAAATATCCAAGTTTCTTCTTGATAAAGTGTATACATTTTTCGTGTAAAATATGTATAACACGTTTTACATGTTATACCAAATAAATTTGTGTCACAGGTTATGCGCATTGCTAGTGTTGTAAAATATTTCAAAATATTTACATTTAGATTCTTTTTGTAAAAAAGATAGTATTTTATCTCTTATTGTGTATTTTAATTCTTTGAATTATTCGTTATTCTGTACACAAAACATAAGAGTATCATGTGTCTACGACTACTTTGCATTGATTGTCGAGGTATTTTGTAATATCCTTTTTTCAAATTTGATACATTTATATTTTATTGCACGTATACTTTACGTTATCGCATAATTTGATATTGTAATATTTGATTTAAAGGACGTAACAGTTATGATTTGGAACCCGAAGAGCAAGAAAAGCCTGCAACATATGCAGAATCCATTCGCGAGAAGGATGTTTCGGAAAAAAATTCACGATTCAATGAACCAGATACCACCACAGTTATTCGACGTTCTCATGTACGTGTTGATCTTCAAGCTGCTGGTCTGGGACACCGGCCACCATCAGTTGTTAGTTCGGATCAAGAATATCCGCCGTTAGAGCATAAAGATATACCGATACCTTCGCCGTATGCAAGAAAAATGCAACAAAATCAAGAAGTTTCCACGCAAAACAACGAAGGTAAACCTCAAATGAAAACAAACGTAGAAGAAAATGTACTGATAAAAACTGATTCAACAATAAGTTGCCATAATAAGATATCTCATGACAGTAATCATGATCATGCAAGAGCGAATTCAGTGATCACAGAAGTAAATCAAAATGTAGTCTTAGATAATAATAAGTCGAAATCAAATATTACCAATGAAAGGCATACATTTTCCGAAACGGTATGCCAGAAAACAGTATCTAACGCCAAAAATGATCAAATCAAGATTTCCGTGCGGGAAAAGCTCGCAAAAAATAAAGAAGAGGTATCTGGGAAACGTTCAAGTTTCGCTGAAGTTGATAATAGAGTAGATCAAACAGACAAAGCCATTTTAAATACGAGTCAATGTTCAACTATTTCAAATACTCATAGTAGCGAGAATTTGATAAACAAACCTATTAATAACGAAGAATTAGATGAAGCGGTACGTCCAGTAAATGCATCTGAATTTCTGTTAAAAAGTGGTAGTCAGAAGGAATATATAACGCTAGCAGGAAATACGATACAACCACCCAATTCCCAAACGGTAAACAATATTATAAATAGGAGTATAGAAGAATCGGATCAACCTCAAACAACTTGGGAGCAGGAAAAGCAAAAAGCTGAATTGGCAAAATTACGATTACAAGAAAGTACCCCCGTCATGAATACCGTTCAAAAAGCTAACGTACCTCAAAACGTGTCACCTGCCGTTATAGCTCAACATATAGAAATGAAACAAGCGGTTGAACATGTCACATCCGAAAATAGTCTTCACGATGATAGCGATTCTAGCGACACTAAAACTATTACAAATTTGGAATATGGACCAGGAATGGATATGAAAAATGTTAACGAACACATTTCTAAGACTGCAATGGAAACTTCTAAAACTAACGTTAATCAAACAGTTCCTATAACACCAGATACTATGACAGCCGACGAGGCAGAAAACCTGCTCAGTTCTCGGTAAGTTCACAAACTAGAGTTCATATGTTGCAAAAATAATAATTAATACAGTTGGTATTAACATAAACAAGGGTCATACGATGCACTAAGATTTTTAAATAGATTTTTTCATACACCTCTATATTTTATAATTATGATAATTCTAGTTGCGTAGCGAATCATTTCATGGCAACTTGCAAGCAGCTTAATAAATTTTATTTCCTTAGTTTAAATTCTAATATTTTGTTCTATTCGTGTTTATTTAAATGTGACTTCGAACAAACTTGTAATCTACTGGGACGAAATGCAGTATCCTAGAGAAAAAGATAAGGTGAGTTCATTGTCATTGTATAGTTAAATGTCTTCATTGATCATGATATTAAATTACGAAAGAACAACATGAATTATATGAATAATCGATTAGACAAGGATCAGTTTTGTTGTCGGATGAGGAAGCACAAGAAATAGCAAGGCTATTGTCGCCTACTGCAAATGCTGAGACTGTAAACGAAGAAAATGGTATTGATAAAAGTAAAGACATGGATAAAGAAAGGGAGAGAGAAGATCAAGATAATACACCAGATTGGCTGTCCGATGTTCTGTCTGCTCCTGATACCAGTCTTATTAATAGCACCACTAATGATTATAGGTGAATCTGTTTGGTCTTTTACGTTCTTTACGTTCTATAAAAATATTTTGCAGCTT
Organism: Hylaeus anthracinus; assembly: GCF_026225885.1. Lineage (NCBI taxonomy): Eukaryota > Metazoa > Arthropoda > Insecta > Hymenoptera > Colletidae > Hylaeus > Hylaeus anthracinus. The sequence goes on along the minus strand of NW_026535322.1, from coordinate 7,487,134 downwards.
GTGCTATCTATTTATTTCAATTAATTTAATTAATTGCACACGCGCGATCCGATTTAGCACAAAAGCGCGATAACGATCGTCTTATTTTCAAACAAACATTAAGTTTTTCCGATTTTTAGTTTGTCCCATAGATCACGTAGCGATTTAACGATAGACTCGTTAACGGAGAGTCGAGTGGGTTCTGTAACTGGCAGTGAAAGTGGTTTGCTTGGATCCGTTAGTAGTTTAAACTATACTCATGAAACTAACGACGATACAGAAACTGAACATCAAGATGAATATATCCCGCCAATGCCTGGCAAAGTTGTAAGATCGCAAACAAATAAAACCTATTTTAATGAAATTTACTTTAAAAATACGGCAGACATGATATAATTCGTACAGGTGCTCGTGGAGAATGGCGTACATTATTTCGAAGACGGTCATTTTTGGATGGAAGTCGCCGGAATACCAGAATCGGACGAAGAGAAGGACGATTATCCGACAAATTTACCCGAGAAAAAAATGACTAAAGTTTCATTTGACACAGGACCAATGAAAGTTTACTCAACGCATTCGGTGAACGAGTACGATCGTCGAAACGAAGACGTGGATCCTGTTGCCGCAAGTGCAGAATACGAACTCGAAAAACGAGTGGAAAAGATGGAGGTAGTTCTTTAACGTTATTACTGAACTGGTATTTCGTTATACGTATACATACAATAAATAACAACAATTTACCAGGTTTTCCCAGTGGAACTTATGAAAGGACCAGAAGGTCTCGGTTTGAGCATAATTGGAATGGGCGTTGGTGCGGATGCCGGACTTGAAAAATTGGGTATATTCGTCAAAACCATCACGGAAAAAGGCGCAGCTGCGCGAGAAGGCAGAATACAAGTGAACGATCAAATTGTTGAAGTGGATGGAAAATCTTTAGTTGGAGTTACACAAGCGTATGCAGCCAGCGTTCTTCGTAATACTTCGGGTCTTGTGCGTTTTGTGATTGGTAGAGAACGCGATCCGAACTCAGAGGTAGCCATGCTAATTCGCCAGAGTCTTCAAGCAGACAAAGAAAGAGAACAAGCTAATTCCGCAAGGTACGATTAATGACGAATTAACGAGTTTATATATGGTTTTGTAAAATCATTTTCCAATGATGGTTTATCCTTGCTCGCTAATGCCTATGACGACAATATATGGCCACCTCAATGACGGCACGTGGTCGCTTGGGGTACTGAGGAAAATGACTTTTTTATGATCATGTAGTGCTATCGAAGTCGTTTGAAATATTGTAACATAAACGTGTTTTTTTTTCTTTTTTTGTTATTGTTATTTGTATAGAAAACTTAATTTTTCGGATGCCTCGCCTGATAGTCAACGAGGCGGTGAGGAAGGGTCCGTTGGAAGCATGAGTGCAATACCAGGTTCTCCAGCTATGTCGTCATGTTCTGAAGGGGAGCCTCCCCAAAGTCCTATAGAAAATTACTTGTCTGCTTCTAGTCGGAGTAGATCTCCTATTATCAGTTCATCGATGCCACCATCCGCCACCACACAAAGCGATGTCGACAGTCTAAGACTACTTTTACAAGAGGTATCGTATTTCTGTCAATAAGAAATAAGATACTTAATATACATGTTTAGTATAAGTAGTCTAGTGTACGCATAGTAATTAAAAATTTTAGTTGAAATATTTCGTTATACGTAAATTTATATTTATTCTTACGAAGATAGATAATGAGAAACATGCACTGTGGTCTCGTTACTCATCATCGGATAATTTTTTCTGTTTAGTTTCTCTTCTGTTTCCATAGTCACATAGTAAAAAGATATGCCAAAAAATTAGCGACTTTATCTTAAACGAGAAATATGATTTTGTATTAGAGTATATTTTTCGTTATTTTATTACTGCACGAAGTACCTAGTGATATATTTATTTTTATTAGTTTTATAAAATATCACTGTGTAAAATGCAAATCTGTATAAAGCTATGCACTGTAAGGTGTTGTATATATGTGTATACACGCGCGCGCGCGCATATGTATATACATATATACATATGTTACTTAAATTGTACCGCTATTTTATGTACACATGAGCACACTTTCATAGGTTTATAGGCGTGAATATATTTTTGGTTTTGCTTATGCACTGTGTTCGTTGTTCGCTGCTTGCAGAGTCAGTATAAACTAGCATTAGCAGATGGAGAGGTGGAAAAGCTCAAAGCTAAGGTAATCACATGAGATTTTTCACGAAGCAACTTTTTATTACTATTTCCACTGCAAGACATTTTTTAATCTATAAAATAATCGATTCTTGTCTGCGCCATTTTTCTATGTATCACATGCTTTTAATTCATGAAATTTCGCACATCTCGATAAATATTCTTATCACTTTATTGCCCTTTTATAATTGCCCATGCCGTATGTCCAAGCATTTGTATATGTATTTTATCGTATTAACGTGTATCCTTTTATGAAACAATCGAATTTATTGTAAATGTTTATTTATAGCTTGTAGACTTGGAAACCAGTGGGGCGGGTAGTGAGGAATATGCAGCCAAATTACGCGAATCTGGTTTACGACTCCATGAATCCGAGAGAGCTTTAGGCACTGCTAGACAGGATTTAGCAATGGCACGAGAAATGCTTTCTCAAGCAACAGCACAGAATGCTGCTTTACAACAGAAATATGCACGAGCAAGGAGAGCAGCACGTGAGTTGCGCGCGGATATTGCGGCTCGTGATGAATTCTATCAACAGTTGTTGCAAGAGAAAGACACAGAATACAATGCTCTTGTTAAAAGTTTAAAGGATAGGGTAAGTTGCCGATTAAAAATATACGAGTCACGAAACTTTACGAATAATGCAGTATATGGTAAATAATAACTTATGAATAATTTTAGGTAATCACGTTAGAAGTAGAATTAACGGAAACGCAGAGAAGGTTTGGATTACCCGTGAGATTGCCTTACGATGGTACAACAGCTAGGATAGTCACGCCACAGTTATCGCGTCGTCAGTTACCTCCACCCCCTTCGTCAACTAGCTGTCAGCTTTCAGACACAGAGACATCGGATCTTAGTAGCCCCGATGACGGGGATAAAACTGCAACAGTGGAGAGAAAATTACCGCTTCCCTTGCCAGTCAAGGAGGAATTAGACCGAGCAGTACCTGCTCATCGACTCCTCGACAATTCTGCTGGGAAAAGTAAAGCTGAACTTGCTAGCAGAGGAGGACTCGCGAATCGACAACTTCCTAAACGATCCGGTGGCCTTAGTAATAGCAGTTCCGTAAGTATACAGTAAATTTGAAAAAAATGTAAATAATTTCTGAATAATATTAATCTTTAGGACTATGGTTTGGACGAATCCGGTGACAATACTGACGAAGATTCGTCTTCGAAACTTCTTTCTCAAGATACAAGTAGCAGGTCTCCGAACGATTTGACATCGAAACAATCGAACTTGAGTTCCTATTCCAGTAGTTCTTCGATTAGTTCACTGAAAAGTAAACATATGGAACCTACGCATCCAACGGCGATCCGACAACACAGTACTATTAGCTCTCAAGTTAGAGCTATGACAGAACAAAGTTGGCCACAGTCACAAAAAAGTACTATCTCTTCTTTTAATCGATTTTTAGAAAATATTAAGTATGAAATGATTATTAATTTTTCTCAGGTTTAACCGGACCACCGGCATCATTAGCAGAACAATTAAAACAAGTTTTGGCGGAAAGAGAAAGACGGCTTGGTGGAAATGATATGTCTTCATCGAGAGAGAGTTCCGGAGACTTTAGCGACTTAAATAATCCACATAACGATCCAGCTTTGGTTACCCATCATTTAGTTGAAGAAATACGACAAGCTGTAAACGAGGCTAATCAGAGAGGTAACGTATCCGACGATAACAGTTAATGAGTCCATGTTAAACTTAATAACATATTTTATAATGCATTGTCTCTTTACAGTAAAAAAAGTCACTATTCCTTCGTCAAATATAATTGGTAACAGCGCGACACCCTGGCACCATCCAGGTAGTTCACCTTCCAGTCTATCTTCCGGTGGATCCGTCAGCCCACCTGCTGTTGATCCTAGCCCATCCAAAACAGGTAACGTAAACGATCGAAATATGATTCGAACAGTAAATAATTCATGGTCCCTATTATCATTTTGTTACGCTTCTTTTTTTTTTTAACATAATTATAACCTTTCCATATATAAATAAAATTGCAAATCTAGATACGAGTGAAGTTTGGTTGCCTCCTCATCCAAGCGACTTTGGTTTAGGTGAGAAGAAGTCTCATTTTTGGCAGAATGCCCCAGTCACAGATTGGTCGAAGGAACAAGTGAGTCTTGTTTATAAAATATTTGTTGAAAACTTTATGTGCTATAATTACATTCATAAATTAAAAAATGGTATTAGGTGTGTCAGTGGTTATCGGGAATCGGTTTGGAGCGTTATTCGCCGCGCTTTTTGGAAACTGGAATTAACGGCGGTAACCTTTTACGGCTTGAGTCCCGGGACCTCAAAGCTTTTGGTATTTACGGAGAAGAGAAATCCCATTTGAAACGGAAATTAAAGGAACTTAGAGCACAAGCGGACCGGGAACGCAAGGAAAGAAAAGAAATTGAACGAATGCGGCGAAAAGCAGAGAAGGCTGCAAGGAAAAAATAGTTTGTGTATACAATTATGTATTTGTGTCCTTCGTGAAATGCAATAATATTGCACAAAAAGTCGGTGACATATGGAAATCTTGTGTATGATATTCCAGTGATGTCTGTAATGTATTTTTCAATTCTTCCGTCTGTATTTAATTCGCTAGTGCGTATAAGCAGTCACAGTTAAGTAAATGTTCTTGTTCGGATTTCTCTATCCGAAATCTTAAACATTAATTATTTATACTGAGTTATCAAATTTTTATCTTTACATTTTTGCATTTATTTATGATCCTTGTATTCGTGTTGCTTCGTTATTCTTGTAGTATTTGTATTAATTATTAATATTTATGAAGCGACAATGAATACAGTTCAAGGAAAGGGTATGTATGTGAAAACATGACCCCGTTATGCCAGACGTATGCAAGTGATATGTATTGTATAATATTCAAGCCATTTAGATAAATTGTAATAAAACTTTGATTATATAGTTTTTTTTTTTTTTTTTTTTATACTTGTAAGTATATACTTTATAATGGTATCTGTTTTATGTTACTAGAATATGTTGTTTCTTGTATTTATTTTTATTATCGATTTGATTCGTGTAATAACAATTTCATGTCGTAACAGATAATACAAATGCTAGAGAAATAGGATATTAGTGTAACTATTACTGGAAGAAAGTGACTGTCCTTTAGTATGTACATCATTGAACTGTCAACGAATTTGTAATTATCAATACGGTGTGTGTTATAAATTTCATTGTAGATCGATCAAACTATAAAATAACTATATTCATCTGTATTTATTCCATTTAAATTTGCTCAGACTATATTTCACGACACTAACAAGTTATCGCATTTCTTTTATCTATATAAAATGAAGTATTGTCATCATACATCAACATCATATTATACCACCGTTTTCTATGTATTAAAATTTTTTTTCTTTTAAATCATGCGAAATTTGTATTATGCGTATCAAATGATAGAAATCTGCACAACGTCGATTTTATTGCGACTATAATTTTTAAGTTATGTGATGAATTTTCTTCGGCGTTTTGTATACTTTAGACATTCCATGCGATTTTATAATTTTATCTTTATTAACACAAGTAGAACAAACACTGCGGAAGCTTTTATGCTTCGAGCAATGTCCCTATGCATACGTGGATATACTGCGAATACATTGTGTATTAAATAATGTATGTGAATACAAGATTAGTAACCAAACGAGAACGCGTACTGAATGTTCATTCAAGTAATTACGGGACCCGCTTGGGTATAACGTAGACGAACGTACCTTATCGTACGTATACTTATTTATAATAATGTTAATGGTTTTGTATAATGTTAAATACTTTGTTTTTCTCTTTATATCGTTCTTTTCAAGAAGAACGTTTCTTTCACACGGAGCAATTAAACGTGCAAAGTATTTGACATTGATACATATTGTACATATTACACAATGAACGATCACTAATATTGTAATCTACAAGAACATGAGTATGACGTGAGGCGTGTAAGAGGCATAACTATAGTGTCATAATATCTTTATAGAGAATAGTTTTTCATTTTCTAACTTAAGCGTTTATCAAAGGTCCTCCATTTTTTAACAGTACTATGTATCACGATATCTTAAAAGCAATTAATACTTGTTATTTCTGTTGTTATATACAACGAAATGTGGGAACTGAACTCGAAAGATACAACAAATCGTTGAAAAAAAAAGAAACTCTTGCGTCTCAGGGTAAATCTTAATATGTTTCGAAACTTGTATGTTCGACGAACAAAAAAAAAAAAATTCTCAAGGATCAGAACGTCCTGCAATTCGTTTTAAAGTAATATTGCAAACTTGAAGGAGCAGACGTTTGATAAAAACTGACTGATTTACGATAAGTTTTTGTAGTTGATTTTCAACGAATGGCTTAGGTATGCGACTTAACGAAGCAAACACTTGTCCAAAAGTAATAGTCTAGCCCAAGAACCAAAACTTTTACATCTCTATGGAACTACATGGTATCTGAATGTTTTTCATACGTTTTTTCGGTAATTTTAAATTATTGCACACGGGAGAGAAAAATTATGGTTCCATGGATAAGAACGAAATATCACAGTTGCGTGAACGGCAGCTTTTTAATAATTACTATGAAAAGTATTGTCAACAAATACTCTTAAACGTTTTAATTAAAAGTAATTCATACAATACACTCGTAGTTTGTTTTTTTACCTAATAAATTATACACCGAGGAAAATTTCAATTGTATTGTACATGTATATGTATCTAAACCATAGACTTTAAATACAATAATAGAAACCTTATGTATCGTTACGATTTTTTCACCAAACTTGTAAAATGATACTCAGATTTAATAAGCGAAATATATTGAATTTATTTAAAAGAAAAATATCGATCAAAAAACGCGCCTATAACAACGTGTACTGTTTCGTTGTCGTACGATACCGACGCATACTACGAACTGTTTGATCGATATTTTCTTATCCTATACTCTTGGTCGTATAAAAGAAAACATCGCATTGCCATTATTTAAATCCTTACGATTATTGTTCTTTGTAAAGTGTGGTTCATTATCGTCGCAAAACATGCCAGCTATAGTTATCAAAGATTATACTTGGCGACAAACGTCGGAATTCGTGATGTTAAACGTACCTTTGAGAGGTCATCCTGCGAAGGTAGATTTATTCGTAATCGACAATTACGTGAAGGTAACGATATTTCTCAGCGTCTATTCATTACAAATTACACTATTTAAACGCAACTTCCGATGAAATAACAGATCAGCTTTCCACCCTTCATATTGGAATTGTTTCTTTGGGCCGACATCGCCGAAAAAGAAAGCGAATGTACTGTTACCGACACGGAGGCGATACTTTTATTGCGGAAAATACAGATCGGCCAAGAGTGGCCCTCTCTCGATATACAAAATATCGACAACGAGACACGCCGGAAATATCGAAATCGAGCTTTGGAACGTTTTCAGGCGGACGTTGAAGAACGCGAAAGAATTAAAAGTGGTAGGTACAATATTACGTTGTGATACAGGATATTCGAACTGATTCGTACTCGTAAACCATAACCTTCAGAAAAACGTCAGTGCTTGCAAAAAGAAGCGGTGAAGGAACAAATTAGCATTAATACAGCAACGCTGAATAAGATAGAAGCCATTCGCGATGCTCACCGGAAGCAAGCCATGGAGGATTTCGAGAATTGGAGATCGAAAGCTGAACTACCGTTTCTTCCTGACGCTGACGGACAGATACAGGAAAATAGGAAAGCTTACAAGTAATCGATTTACTAAAACGATTTTTAATTCGAATATTCACTTTATCTGCAATTTTTCTTACAAGACCACCGTTGAAATGGTTCAAAGACGACAATAACACGTTAAAATCTCGACCAATGACCGACGATGAAATATTTAATAACGATACGATTGACGAGGGACTCCGATCTGTTGAATTGAAGGAACTCGAAGAACCACCCACTTCGGGTGAAAACGTAAATGTGGCGAACGATGGAAATCCAGAAATTAACGAGAAAATCGAAGAGATCGAGACGGAAAGGAATTTCTTCGATGGTACAGACGATTCCAGCTCGGAAGATTCCGAATCGCCGCGCGAATTTGAATCGCCTAGTTTCGCCAAGGAAATGGAAGGGAAAAGGTTGCGTAAGCTCTACGCGAAAAAGAGAAATACGAGACCAGGAGCGGAATTCGTGAAAGCTGTGATAAATGGGGAACTTGTGAGAAGAAAGAGTATATTCGAAGAGCCCTCAAGATCGGTTCCGTTGCCGAGAAGGAACAGTACCATCAACGTAACGTTCACGGATAGGAAGTTTCCCACTCCTGCCAGAGAAAGTTCTCACCTCGAGGAACAAGAGGTATTTTTATTTTTATTATTTAAATAGCTCGATGATAATCGTTAACATAATAATTTCATTGCAGTGGCTGGAAAAACAGGCAGAAGCGAGACGCAAAATTGGCTTCGATACGGATGATCTGCGATTGGAAGAACGCGATCCGCAATGGTTGAATGATAAAGGAGAGTACGTTTGTTTTCCAAAATCACCATTCGAATGTTTCTCTAATATTATCGTAATATCATGATTTAATATCGCGATAATAATAATATAAATGTACATTTTATTCACTAACGGATCGTTTTTGTTTATGTTCCAGTGAATTTCTCAAAGTTGGAAACTACTTGGCAGCTATCAGCGCTTATACGTGCGGAATTAAGATCAGCGATAAAATGGTATCGCTTTACGCGAACCGATCAGCAGCGCAGTACGCGTTAGGGAATTACCGTAGATGCATGGAAGACTGTTCCAAAGTAAACAATACAAATTTATTCTGATTATTTAATTTGTTAAGTTATGTTAATTTCGTACTGCATATAAAATAAATCACATTTGCCGATTTACACGTTAAGGTAGAATAATAGAAGATAATTTAACAGTTTTCTTCCATCGTTTATGGAATTGTAATAAGTTTCTCGAACAAATGGTTTATAGTTATACTTTACTCTCGTAGGCGTTGGAACTAATGGTGCCGAAATGCGAAAGCAATCGAGAGTCAAGAGCCAGGTGTCACGCTCGACGGGGCGCAGCACTCTGTAAATTGTCCTCGCCTCAGCATGGAATTCCTGAACTAGAAGCTGCTCTGAAATTGATGCCGGACGATAAAAGCATCCAATGCGATTTGCTAGCTGCGAAACAACACTTCGACGTGAAAGATTGAAAGGTAATTAAACGAGCACTGCCCTCATTAGCTGAATAATAAAACACACCGTTTAACCGAGACACGTGTAAGGAAGATTGAATACCAACGACGTAGCGTCACCTACAAGTATCTATATTTTATTAATTCCATGTTATAAATAACAAAGATACATTTTACGCTACTTTATGAAAATATCACAGTCAAAAATCCTGAAGGATGATTAAATCAAGGAACTCGTCTTACAATTAAACTTAATCTACTAACTACACCGTTATTTACTCGCGCAATTATAAATATCATTTTGGTTACTACAAGAAGACAAAGTACCAAAAAACTACTTAACAATATTCTTAAAGCAACGGATGTAAGTCCTCGACAGAGAGAAGCTTTCTCTAGAAAGAAGAATCAGTCGAATTCGATCAATTTCTTATCGACGCATCCGCACTTGGTGTGCTCCAAAACGTGTATCACTTCGTGATGTCTATCGCGTTGCCGGTCGATCATGTGCTTCACCATAAAGACAAGGCTGACGTTTCTAGTCTCGACAGGTGCGCAAATCTGTTTGGGGTCCGGGCAACATCCAGCTCCGTCGCAACGCGTCAAAACGGTGGAGGCAGGATAGAAAACCTCATCGGGGCTAGGGCCAACGGTTAAAAGCTTTTCCACCGGCACGGCCCTTGGTTGCGGCGAGGAGCACCGAAATTCGTGCACCAGTTGCACGTGATTCAAAAATCCCCGGTCCCTGTCAACGAAAACGACCGTTTAATGCGTCTGTCAGAATCACGTGATCGATATTATACAATTCAATTTGCATGCACAGTGCAACTTACCTGTGATGACGGCCAATCGTGGCAAAGGCGAGATGAATGAAAAACAACATTAACACGAAGTTTCTCATTTTTAGCTGTTATTGTTGTTTACGGGTCAGTCCTGTTTTGCTCGTGAATGGAACGCAGTACCGAGGGACCTACTTCCGTCGACGGTTCGGTTCGCTCTGATAGATCGGCGAGGATCGTTCTGGGGCCAGGGCAGAAGACTGCACTTCTCTTCTGCGATCTGAATTCTTTCTCCCTCTATATATATGTAACTTTCATCCTCGGCCCAGTGTGTCCACCGTCCCCTCCATCTCTGATTTCACTTCGTCTATCCTTTTTCGATCCGTTGCTCTCTGTATAGTTTTGTCTCGTCCGACAGTGGTTCGCACTGTCTCCCTCTTGCTTCTCGGTAAGCTCGAAGGAGGGGTCGAAGCAAAGCGTTCCGAGAACATCGCGCAGATAACTATAATTACAACTAGTGGGTCCTGCCTCTCGTTCGAAGCTGGGACTGTGTTACGTCGCGTGACTAGCCATCCTCATCGAACATCCTCTTTCACCTTCTTATTTTCTCCTTTCGTTGTATTCGTTCCTCTCTTTTATTTTCGTACTTTGATCGCGCCAAATTTCGACCAGTCATCAGTGAAACCGATCGCCCTCGGTTTTCGCTCGATTCTTTTTCTTTTGCATGTCGGTGCAACGTGCCTGAATTTTCCCGTTTGCAATCGATGACAATTGTGTCGCTGACCTCTCTTCCACCTAACAGTAAAATCTATACAAGATCAAATGAGATATTCCTATTTTTTCTGTGGAATGTTAATTGATAATATATTTGTTGTACTAGTATTGTCTTTCGATTTTTAGTGCCACCCCTGATGAATTTCGCCGAAATGATAGATAACGAATGAAATTCGTGAATGCAAAGAGTCAACGGGCAGAGTTACTCGGGACTGGCAGCGTGTCATCGAGTGGACTTGTATATCCTCCGATCTGCAACGATATATGATGCGACAGGTTGCAGTGAGTCATCGCGATACGGCCGTCTGCCGAGTGTCTGGTTGCGGCAAGGTTCATTCATGACGTTCCACCTTCCTTTATTCGTGATTTTTCCGAAAAGACCGCAAATCGTACGCGATGCGCAATCCCGTGCGTCACGAGGTGTAAGCCAGTCGACTCGGCGAATTTCCTTTCGCGTAAAGTGAGAGCGGTCATCGATTGCTCAAATCGAGGCCCGGGTTACACGAATATCCGTTAACAGTTTGATTCGTGGAACCTGAGTCAACGGTACACGAGGATACGAATAATCTATGAATCGTGCGCAGAATTTCCAGTGAAGGTGTACTCGACACCGATCGGTGACCTTGAAATTGTCCACCTCGAACATCATCGTCACTAATAATAACCACCAATGTACCGAAATATTTCACGTTCGATTTCCATTTTTTCCACGTAACCGAAAGTTCGTTCCTGAATCCTTGATGGAAACTCTTGTTACGCAACTGATAGCACGGAGGTTGGATCGTAAAATAATGTAAAACTTGATCGATTTTGTTTGCATATTACGGTATAGGTCTTCGTCCTACTGATCGAGGACAAATACGTTGAACTTTGGATGATGCGACTTTTCAGTTAATCCTGTTAGAACATCAAGTTTTCCTCGATTGTTCCATTACGTTTAGAACTGGTAGATGATTTAAGAGATCTACGAGTATTTCAAGAAATTCTATTTATGACATTATGAGCGTTACCTCGAATTTAACAAAACCGGAAAGAGTAATAGATACAGTCATTGTTTTGCCACAGAGGATATCCCTTTGCGTCAATTAAGTTGCGCGCTGAGTAAAGTGATCATGTCACGGGATTCTGTTATTAATCACACGTCTTAGAATAGTAACGATCGTAACGGTGTATTGGGAATCTCTAAGGGAGGAAACTGACTCGGTTATCATTCATAAATCTTGCAACATTCTTCTTCCTTCATATATTCACGATTATCTAATTTGTTGAATTTACAAAGCTTTGGGTCTTTCTTTGATCGGATCCCTAAGCGAAGTGAATGATTTTGTTTACAGCCGCTATTCTTGTACGTAACGCATAGAATGAAACAAACGAAACACGTGCGAAGATACGAGGCACGAGTTATTTAACAAGATCGCGAGACAAGATCGAGTAGGTGGCGGTTTGCCAAATCGAAGTACAAGCAAACATCTGTTCACGTACGATGTACCGTTAACGATTTTGAAGCAGAAACCTGCCTGTGATTCACGGGGTTTATCTACAAATGTGCGAAGCTTTAAGCGGATCCATAAAGTAAACGACAAGTGGGTCCAGGTGATAACATTCTAAAATCCTGGTAACGTCGAGAGTTTCAGAAATTTCAATGCAACAAAAAGTCCGTTTCCGCGTTTGTTGTGATTCTGGCTCGCCCGACGTTATCGATTCCTCGTTGAGTTATAAACAATACCATGTGTGTACTATCTAGCTGTCTGATAAGAGACCGTTAAATTTATATTTTAAGTTTAGCGTGAGAGTGGTGGTAATTATACGCGGGACGTATCAATAGAAGAGAAGTCGAAGTTCGAGTTTGATATAAACGCGTTCCTCCTCTTCTTATCAGAAGGTTAGCCGATCGTACTGACAAAACATGTCTTGAGAGCTACGGGATTACACGAATATAGCGTGAAAGCCTTTCGATGTGATACGGAATTAAATACCGTGCGTGTCGCAGTGATTTATTAAGTTATTTGTTCGTTCGAACCGGTGAATCTGTTCGGAACTGGAGGATATGAATGCGATCCACCGTTCTTCAGGGAACGGCCGAGGATGGAATCTTTGACGTACGGTTGAGAAGCCGTGGCAATTCCCATGCATCAGGATACTTTGCACGATTGCATAAATATTACACATGGAACTGTAGGACTCTGAATGGATTTCGAATGTGCGTGAATCTCTATCGATGCATGTGACCTCACGCATGGAGCACGTGTGCAAGCTTTTCCACGTATAAATACTCTTCTGGCAGCAGGAAAGTCTCAGTCGGTCGCCTCTCGATACTAGTTCGTGTCGGTGGTACGTGTAATTTGTGTTGAGAAGACGCGATAGGAGGGTGTTCACTCGGAAATCGCTTCACGATACTGGAAAAACTTGGTGCACGTGACTTCGAGCAGGTAGATCCGATTGTAGGGATAAGCAACAGTGTTCGACCGTCCAGAATCAACGTACCAGGAACAAGGCATGAAAAATAGATCATTGAAAACCTCCCTGTTAAGGTTGATGATACTCGTTCCGTTGACCCTAGACAACATGGTCCTATCGGCGGCGGTGAACAGCGGTGGTCATCATCAACAAGTATCCAGGAGGATTCATCTGCCCCGTGCTGTGAACATGTCGAAGAAGTTTACCTGCGGTGAACCGCAATCACGAGCGTACAACTTGAGGGACTTGATGCAAAACGTCCACAAAAATCCCAGTGAAAGCGCTATTCAACCTGTGTACATCGTCCTGAAACGTTGCGACGGTCACTCGGGATGTTGCATGAGTTCCGACATGAGCTGTTCACCGGTGGAATCCTCGATCTATTACGAAGAAATGGAAATCGAGATCTGGAGCCTCGAGACCAACAGCACGAGGAGACAGTGGATCAGGGTGGAGCAACACGGCAGGTGTTCGTGCCAAGTAACTACGATCAACGACCGTTATCAGCTGAAGCATCAACAACCTAACGTAATACTTATTTGATCTTACTTGATCAAATCGTGGACAATTGTTTCAAACACTTTAACGAGTATGAATTATTATAAATGAACGATATTATCGACTTATACAGAGATACAAAAGACTACCGATAGATCGGATCAATCGAATATGTGATCATCTTTTCTAATTTTAACGATTACCTAGGACGATAAGTCAATACACCGGCTCGATAGAACGCGAGCATTTCGAGCGTAGAACGTATAAATTGAAACGTTAAAGTCACAGAACAAATGAAATCGTAGATTCACTAAGATGCCCGATGGGACACTTATATTTAAAGAAGAAACTTAAAAGAGTCGCAATAGTAATCGGAAAACATTGAAATTTAATGACAATTACAATGTACATGACTCGTTCAACTAGTCATATTTATCATTTTGTTTTTCGATTACTCGCAATAGCGTTAAACAAAATGAAGGGTACCAAAAACGTATTACTATTTTAGAAATCATTGTAAAACTCTTTTAGCGAAGTGTTCGCTATTCGCCCATTGTGATATTATTTGGCCGATATCGTAATAACATCAAAACTAAGTTATTAAGGTATTTCATGTTTGTCGTAATGAAAAATGTATAAGTTGCTACATATGTTTACGAATTCATGATAATTCCAGTATTTATAAACGTTTGTCGGTAATTCAGAAGGCACTCTCGAAATAATATGAGATATTTAAGTATTCAGAAAGTATTAATTGGTAATTTAAATAAGATAAGAGACTGAAGTATGTTTAAATATATTTCTATACGCGTTTTCTGCTACGTATTTAAGTACCTCGTATAATTTATTCTAATGATAAATTTTGTGATAAGTATCAAATTGTATATGCATAGATATTTATTGTATAGTATTTATTATTATTTATCACTGTCAAAGTATATTATTATGTTCATAGTATATAAATGTATGACTGATGTAAAAGTTAATACAGTTCAACGTATTTAATTAAATCTGCAAAATACTAAGAAATAAACAGCACTTTAAAAATTACGATACTTGTACACCATACGACGAACACTTTCAATATTCGAGTCAATAAATACAGTCGCATAAATGCTATATACTTTTGACGGAATTTAGTAACTTCGGAAACGAACAAATTGGACAGAAAGATTGTGACTTTTGATATGGAAAAAAAAATGAACAGTTCCAGATTTAGAGACAAGTGTACGTACAGTGCCGTATCAGAGCGGCGCTATAGTCTGATCTAAGGACATAGAAATAATAAAAGTATTGAACAAATCTATCTGTACAACATAATTCCCGTTTAAAGCTAAATAAAAATATTTTCATTTTGATAGTTGATATATTAACAGCCAACGTTCGTTACACATTTCTCACGTGACTTTGTATACAAAATCGTTATCCAGTCTTAGAATCGCGCATATGGAAATTTAGATCGCATTCGGCGTCTAGTACCACGCCCTCTTCCGGTTTCATTGCTCGCTCCCCTCCCTGCATGTCCACCGCGCGCTACACCTTGACCTTTGAACAAATAATATATATATTCCAATGTTACACCGATAATGCTGTAAATAAAAGATTATCATAATTTATCCTCTGCTTACCCCTGCCAGACTGACTTTCCCAAACAATGGGTGTCGGTCGACTACCACGTGCTGCTCTAAACGGAGATCGCGATGATCGCCGCGCCGTAGCACTTCTAGTACCGTTGGACGCTGTCGCGGCCGCAGCAGCAGCGGCTGCAGCTGCCATTGCCCTTTGACGCGTGTTACTAGACGGTGACGCTTCCGCTTCGCGGCTCTCCTCTTCCACTTCATCCTCTACTATGTCGCTTCCCGGTTCTTCGGTTCCTTCGCCAGTGTCAACTGCATCATCGTCCCCAGAGACTAAAGGGCCAGCTTCTTCCGTACGCTTTTCACTCTCTGTGCTGGTTCCTGCACGCGTAAGCGACTAATTAATAATCATATACATTTGATACGCGTTTAGTCAATAATACGACGAAATTGTATTAATGTACCGAGTGCAACAAATTGTGATTGTTCACGCTTCAACCTATAAACGAACGGAAATTAATATAGAGTTTAGGATCGCTACCTTCAGTCGGTGTCGTACTGATAGATTCTGTGATTATTTCTGTTTGATTATGTTGCTGACCATCGACACCGACTACAATAATACTAGGTATCGCAGGTTCTTCGCTAGTATCACCAACAGTGGTACCTGTTACAGACACTGGTGTCACTGAAACTGGTGTTTCCTGTTCTTCGGATGGTCCACTGCTTGTCTAGAAATTAATTTTACTTCCTTTAATATCGCGTTATGGTACTATCGCGTTACATTATAATGTTTATTTATATTTTTACCGAGGGTGGTAAATCAGCCGCTGGTGAAACTTGCAATGGCGTAGTAGGCACGCTACGACCAGTACCACCGTCTTCCGATTGAGCAAGATCCATCCTTGTGTCATCCATACTTTCTTGGACTACTTGTGCCGCGCCAGAACTGGATGAACCAAATATTGTTCGTGCTGTTGATCCAGAAGGAGTCGACAGAGAGGGTGTCGATGATGCTGTTGTCGGGGCAGATGAATCTCCAAAAGTAAAGCGCCCTTGAGGAACCTGAGGTGAACTCACAGCTTCTCCGAACCCGTCTCCTCGCCGTGGGACGAATAAAGTCGGAGTGCTGGGTACTATGCTATCGTCGCCTCCATCCTCGTACCCTTGTTGCGGCTAAAAAGTAAATATTCTTAATATTTGCATTTGTTTTATTAATAAGAATGTCTTTCATTCTCGGTGTTATTCGAAAAACAAACCAAGAGAAGGTGTTGTTGTTGCTGTTGCCTAGGCATGGGTGCAATTCCCCGCGACGATCGAATCGCAAACGACGTAGGCGGTTCGCCCGTCGGTCCAGCACTGCTAATCGCTTCGGATTGTTGCTGCTGTTGATTTGTGGGTACCGTTGCTTGTGCTTGCCTAGGTACTTCTACGCTCGTAGAATCTTCTCCCATTATAATCTCAACTTCGTTATTATCTCTCTCTACTTCTACCTCAACTTCGTAAGGCATTTCCTCTTCTTCTTCCATTTCTTCGTATGGATCGTTATCAAATTCTTCCTCTTCTTGCGTTTGATGGTTGCCACCTCCTTCGCCTTCGTCGCAATCCACTACAACTACGCACCCTTCTTCTACTTCTTCGTCTTGATCTCGTTGACTCGATGTTGGTACCTGGTACTCGACTTCTGAGGCACTCGCGCTAGCGGTGGACGCTATCTCTTGTCTAGACCGTTTAGTTTTAGGGCTAGGAACTTGCTCCTGTCTGCTATGATCTACGCTCTCTACGATTCCGGATCCCGAGGCCGTAGAATCAAGCGTCCTGGGCCGTTTGTGTCCTGTCGAGGCTTGCGACGTGCTCACCGACTGAGTCGAACTACTAGCTACAGTTTGCTGTTGATCACTCGCCGCAGCTTGTTGCTGCTGTTGTTGTTGCTCGACTCTTGGACTCACTAACGCGACAGTTTGCTGTTGCTGTTGCTGTTGTTGTTGCTGCTGCTGTTGACATTGTTGTTGAACACTGAGTGTTTCAGCACTTTCTGGATCTTCTCTTTGAGTCGACTCCGCCGATTCGCTCAACTGTGGCTGGACAACAAGTTGGCGTAAAGTACTAGGCGCTGTTTGCGACGAGCTGCTAGTGCTAGCTGGTTGAAAATCTGGAAGACTACTAGTCGGAGAGCTCGTTTCGGTGGTGTGTACTACTTGTTGCTGTGGTTGTTGTTGCTGATGAGGTGCTACCATCACCGGTGCACTAGCGGTTGTAGGTAAGACAGCAGCTGTTCTAGATTGCACTACTACGCTCATTGGACGAATACTTGCTAACGGCGTTTCTGCGCGAGCAGACATCGGTTTAATGTTGGCTGTTGGTGGTTCCGTGGTAGCGCTAACACCGCTGACGCCGGCCAATTGTCGCTGTAATTGAGCAACTCTTTGCGAAAGACTTTCTTTCTCCGCCTGAATTTCTGCTTTCTCGTGTTCCAAACGAGAGATTCTACCTTCCATTTGAGATTTAAGAGCTACGAGCCTGGCATCGTGTTCGGCAGTGTCGGATTCACTGGTACCAGCTTCGACTTTCGCTTTCAAATCGAGCAATTCTTTTTCACAGATCTTCTTCGATTCCGTTAATTGCATGATCTTAGTTCTTGCACCTTTTAATACTTGTTTCGCGCGCTCTTCCTTCTCCACGCTTGTCTTAGTCATGGTGTCAATTTCTTTTTTCAACAAATCAGCTTCATTCTGTATAACTACCATTTGACGCGACAATTCGTCAACCTTCGACGTTAACTCAATGTTCGTTTGACGCAACTCTGCTCGACCTTCCTCTCGCAATTGATCCTCGCGTTCTTGGGACACGTAAGCAGTATCCTCGGTTCCTGATGTTCCAGCTGTCATTCGAGACTCTTCGGATCGACTTTTCTCTTCTTCTACTGTTTTTGCGAGTTCCTCGAATTGAGTCTTGTATTTCTTGGCTATCTTTCTTATTTGAATCTCTTTATTCTTAATGTCGTTTAAGACTGCTTCTTTATCGCCGAGTTCTTTTCTTAACGTCGCTAGATCTTTAGCTTTAGAAGTAGAATCAGCGAGTGCTTCGTTCAAATCCAGGCCTAATTTACGTGCTTCCTCGGAAGCTTTCTGAACTTGCTCTCCTTGTGCTTGTATCTGTTTCTGGAGCTGTACCAGTTGTTCCTCTAATTTACTTTTCTCTACTTTCAATTGATTAAATTCGTCAGCGCGTTTAGCGTGCGTCTCGCGTTCAGAGGTGAGCAGTTTGCTAAGATTTTCGCGTTCGGTCTGTAATCTACGCCAATCTTCCGGACTCGTCTTGTTGGCTCTCTCTACTAATGCATTAGCTCTTTGTCTCCACCTAGTCGCCTCTGCTTTAAGACTTGTATTTTCCTGTAATAAAGACTCTATTTTTACTTGCATGTCTCGCGTCGTGTCTCGAAGCGGCACTACTTCTTCGGAAAGTGCACCAACTTTTGCGGTGAGCTCTGAAACCTTTGCACTTAAGCTGTCTCTTTCTTCTCTCAGAATCCTGTTAGAATCTGTGATCGCGTTCAAAGTTTCAACTTTTCGTAATAGCTCTGCATGTTTAGACGTGGTCACTACGTCGATTTCTGATTTTTCTCTTTCCGAATTAAGAACAGCTTCGCTTTCCTTCAGTCTCTTCTCTAAGACCTGTATCAGTGAAAATACATGTTGATAATGGCAAACAAAGATTTCGGCGTATATAAATTTTGATAAATAATTCTAATACTAACCTCCACTTGTGATTTTAATCGAAGATTCTCTGCCCTCAAAACATCAAATTTCGTTACAGCTAAATCTTTTTCACGCCTCAGATATTTCATAACTCTTAATAATTGTTCTGCAGATTTAGAATCATCTTCGAGTCCGCTGAAACTACGATTCATTGCTTCTAAACTAGTGTCGGGACTTTCCTGGCTCATCTTGGTTTGCTGGCTATGCATGATCGCACTTTTGTCGCTTAGTTCTTGAATTTGAGTATGTAAAATAGCATTTTGCGCATCCAAATCAGTTACTCGCTGTTGCATTTCTTGCATTTCCTCGAACAATTTCTTCTCCCTTTCTTGATAAGCTGTCTTCTCGAGCTCTAGAGCTTCTACGGCAGAGTTTCTTTCTTGAGTTAAAGTTGTTATCTTTTTGTCTACTACCTGTGCATCTTCTTTCAGCTTCGCTAACATCTAAGAATACGACAATAATAAAAATTAACTGTAAACATTTCATTCTTTTATCGAAATAGAAAAACTAACTATATGTATTTACCTGAAGATCTGCCGAATGTAACACCAATTCTCTAGCGTATTTCTCTTCAGCTTCTTTCGCTGTGACCGAAGCGGTATACAAATCGCCCTTTACGATTTCTAATTCTCCCTTAACTTCGTCTAATTCTTCAAGCTTTCTCTCTGCGTCAGCTAATTTTTCTCTTAACTCGGAATCGGTCTCTTGTCTACCATTGGAAACTTTCGTTAATTCTTCTACTAAATCCTGCACTCTCTTTTGTAGAGATATTATATCTACGCGTGCTTCTTTTAAAGCTGTTTCTAATTCATCTTTACATTTATTATGTTGCGCAGTTAGCTCTCTTAATTGTGCTTCTGCACTTTCAGCTATATCGCAATACTGTTGACTTTGTTGTCGCGCGGCTTTCAATTGTTCCGAAAAGGATTTCGATTCCGCTTGGGTTGTTGCAAGTTGCATTTCAAGTTCTTTTAGTCTCTTTATGAGATTCTCATCACCACTGAAAGGTTTTGATATCGAATGAGTAACAGCTTGTCTAAGTTTAATATTGAGTTCCTCTATGCGCTGAATATTTTGAGAATCAGATTGACGGGCTTGCTCTAATTCAGCACGAATTTGTTCGGTTATATTACGTTCTTCGGCCAATCGATCCTGTGCTGTTGCAAGTTGCCTTTCCAAATGAGATGTCAATTCTCTAAATCGGTCTTGTTCTTCCTGCAATCGTCGTCTCAAAGCAGCGCATTCCCTCGTGGCATCGTCCAAACGTTGTTCGGCACGCAACTGACCCTCGGCTTGAACACGTTCCAAACTAGCTTTAATAGATTCAACATCTGCTCGTAACAATGCTTGCGTTTGACGTTCTCTTTGATATACTTCGCGTTCCTTTAAAAGGCGTCCTTCGGAATCGCGTAAAAGCTGTCTTTCCTGTCGTATATTTTCCAATTGTACTTCAGCTCGGGATAAACGTGTCTGAGCAGTTAAAGTTTCATCTTTCAAAATCATTAAACTTTGCTCATGTTTGCCGATTGTCACGTTATAATTGCTGCATTTCTCCTCGAGAACTTTTATCTGCGATTTGTAAGAAGTAACATTCGCTTGTAGAAGATTAAATCTATCGTTAGCCGAATCTAATTGTGCTTTTAACCTGCAACAGCGGGCTGAACTTGCTTCTGCCTCCTTTCTAAGTCTATCAACTTCTTCTCCTAACATTCGTTCGTGTGCTGCTCTTTCCTTTCTGTAAGTATCAAATTCATCTGTCACTTGTTTCAATTTAATTTCATATTCTTTTAACTCCTTGCTTAATTCCTTTTCTTTGTTAACGTCATTCTGAGTAAGTTTAAATGATTCTTCTTTAATAGGTTTTTCTCCATCCGCTTCTTTTATACTGTCCTCCTCAACAATAGGAAGATCCTTCTTTTCAGACATATTTGTCTGCTTCAAACACTGTTGATACATATTTTTGTACATGTCTCGCTGTCTTAAAAGGCCCTCTAACATTTTTGTTTGTCTGTCTTGCGCGGCTTGCATATCTCCCAACTGTTCTAAATACTTGTCTAATTTCTCTTTCATTTCGCCAGAATTTATTTCGTCGGTTGCTCTTTCTATTTCTTCCTGTCTTGATGATAAGGTACGGACTATTGATAGTAATTTCTGATTATTTTCTTGCAGTTCTTCAATGTCTTTGAACGTCACAAGTTTCTTACTAATAATTTCAGACGATGCAAGATTATCCACATCCATCGCGCTTGAAAATTCATTCGAGTGGAGAACTGTCCCGCTCCTACTCTCTTGAACTTCCTTTAAAAGAAAGCATACTTGTCTTGCTAAATCTGACAATTCTGTTTTCAACCTTTGATTTTCTTTAGTATGATGTTTAGCAATACGATTTGCTTCGTCTGCCGTCTCTTGCAATTTATTATTTTCTGCTAGAAGTTCGTCTAATCTTGATGTGAGAGTTGCAATATTAGTCATAGCGGTTTCATAATCTTCGCGTTGTTGTTGTAAAATGGGTGCTTTATCTTCTAATTCGCGTAAAATTATATCCATTTGAGATTTCAAACGTTCGTTTTCTTCACGTTCTGAAGTTAATTCATTTGTAGCATCGACTAATTGTGTATAGATTTGAGTAAGACTCAAACCTTTTCTAAGCACACGACTAGCTATGGCTGCTGTTGGTGCAAGTTGTTCAACCGCTTGATCCAATCTCTCTTGTTTAATATTTTTAAGTAATTCATTTGCATGATCCAGTTCTTTTGAAAGTTCATCTATTTTTTGTTCTTTTTCTTCCAGATTTTCTTTATGCTGTAACTGAAGTTGATTATGTGTAGTCTCTAACGTTCCATATTGTTCGGTGGCGTGTTCAAGTAATTCCTGAAGTTCTTTAACTGCATTACTAAATTCTTCAGCTTTCGCATTGGCTTCGTCGGCCATTCCTTTGTACAGATCAGCAAGTCTAGTTTGAGCACTAATTTCTTCTCGATAGGAAGCATGTATAGAAATTTCATGGGAACGCTGTTCTTCTAATTTTTGAGAAAGTTCGTCGCATCGTTTTTGAAGTGTAACATAAGATTCCCGCAATTGTGACATTGCTTCGTTAGCGATACGTAATTCTTCGTCCCGTTGTGCCAAACGTGTGTCTGTTAAAAGAGCTCGTGCTGAAGCCTCTGCTCTGGTTGCCTGCAATTCCGATGTTCTTTTCGCTAATTCTTCTTCAAAACCAGCCATTTGTTGCGCAAGAAGGACTCTTTCTTGCTCTAGCCGTTTTTCCTTAAAATCGAGAGTCATATCACGACTTCGGATTTCCTCTGTCTCTGCCAAAGCTTGACATTTTGCGGCAACAGCATTTTGTAGTTGAGTACTTAAGGAAGATAATTCGGTGTGCATTCTTTCAATTTCTGTATCTCGTCGTTCAACCTGTAATTGCAATGCATCTCTGTCATCCACAATTGTATCTCTGTGCCTGCGTAAATCCACATTTTCTTTCTCTAATCTGCAATAATAAATAATATCGAATTAGATATTAAAATTGCACAATACGAGATGTATTTTATAAAAATACCTTTTAACATTATCTTGTAATTTCTGTATTTCACCCTTTGCTTCATCTAAATTTGTTTGTAATTCGGCATTGTATTTCTCTACCAAGTCTAATTTTTCTTTACACTCTTTGAAGTTTGATTTTTCTTCAGTCAATTCTTTTTGTAATTTTTCCAGTGTTTGGTCTAAAGGATTAAGCATTCAGTATAGAAGACAACAAAGACAGATTTATTTTATATATAATAATAAACCTTGGATACAGAGGTATAGAAATTTTCTTTCTTTGAAATATGCAAATTTCTGTAACGTTAACTAATACGAGTCGTTTCGATATTGAGGAATGAAATGAAACAGGAGCGTTTGTATATAAAGAAAAAAATTGTTTATATCATTCGTAAATACTATTTAAACTATTCAACGATCACGGTATATCCTCCCGAATAAAGGTTAACTCCTTCGTGTAAATAAACCGGGCAATCGTTATCTCAGAAAACGGTATAAAATTCAATTGAAGCTTACCATAATTTTTCCTATTTGTTTCGAAAACTGCTTTAGCCGTTATATATTGTTCAAATTTTTCATTGAAATACGTGTTTAATTTCTTAACACTTCCTTCCGGAATTTGCGTTAATTCTTTGTCACTCAAAATTTGTCTCAACGCATTATGCTCGTTCTCTTCTGTTTTTTCCATCTTCTTTGTTAGACGTTATTTATAAAATCGAGCAAATCTTTTTCCAGTATTAAACTCGTATTTCAAGAATAATTACGTTCGATCGAAGGCACATTTGATACCACATTCAATACCTATCGCTCTCCTCTTCGAAAATGCTGTAGACTTTATCGAACTGACGACGCGGCTTACTGGAAACTGTACAATATACAACATACAACGTTCCGATCAACGCGTTCCGTTCTGGTAGCGCTAGTGTATCGTTTAGCAACTAAATAATATTCATAATTGAATTACACCAATTCATCTGTTGTTATTATATATCGTTAGCATATTTACATAAATAACAATTTCTCCAGGTAGAATCTTCACCTAACAAAAATATCTTCTATTCTCTGACTTTGATTTAATCTATTTCTTTTTCTCCTTTCCCTCTTTCCCGCTTTTATTACAAAAACAATTACAATGAGAAGAAAGTAATCATTTATTGTGTTAATATACATAAGCAAGTATACGAAATTGTTTATAAAATAATTGCATTTCGAATAACTACATGTTTTATTGCAACAATCAATTTACAAACATGAAAGTACAACATGCTGACCGGCATCTACTACTAATCGTCTATGTGTGTTCCTTCAATTAGTTTAATATTCAATCGATAATTTAATGAAATCAACTTCTACATGTTAGTTAATGTAGTAAATTTATCATTTTTGTGTAATATTATTTAGTACAGCAATAATTATCGATCTTTTTAGTTAGTGGCGCCATCGGTGGCAAAACGCCCAAGTTTCTTGTTAAAAAAGTTCCCGCTGTTTTTGTTAGATGGCGCCATCAACACATTTTTATTAATTAATTATTATTTCACATAAATGCATAATTAACACGATTCTTTGCTTAATGACACTCCAGTATATCCTTTTAATACAGTTTTTAAACATTTATCTGCTTTCATTTATCTGCAGCAATAATTATCGATCTCTTTAGATAGTGGCGCCATCGGTGGCAAAATGCCCAAATTTCTAGTTAAAAAAAGTTCCCGCTGTTTCTGTTAG
This sequence comes from Hylaeus anthracinus, assembly GCF_026225885.1. NCBI lineage: Eukaryota > Metazoa > Arthropoda > Insecta > Hymenoptera > Colletidae > Hylaeus > Hylaeus anthracinus. Next base: position 7,462,653 of record NW_026535322.1, on the reverse strand, counting down.
ATGGCGCCATCGACACATTTTTATAAATGAATTTTTATTTCACACAAATGCATAATTAATATGATTCTTTGCTTGATGTCACTCCAGTATATCCTTTTAATACAGTATTTAAACATTTATCTGCTTTTATTTATCTGAAGCAGTAATTGTAGTCGCTCTTGTTAGTGGGGCCATCTAGCAATAATAGTTGGGAACTAATTTCACTAAAAACTTGGGCGTTTTGCCACCGATGGCGCCACTGATGCTAAAAAAAAACAGTATTAAATAAAATATTTAAAAAAATGATAAATTGGCAAAATCACACATACGCTCACCATTTTATTATTTTCTAGACTTATTAGTTTATTTTATTTTATGTTAGTTATAAGAAAAATGAGATATTAAATCAGTGTTCGTTTAACCAATGAGATTATTGGTGAATTCTGTTTGTGTGCACCAAATTAACCAATCACTGTAAAGTTTTAATGCAATTAAACAACAACTATTGCATGTAATTTTAATTGAAAAAGATTACAGACACATGTTGTTTAATATTATCAAAATTTATAAACGTTAACCAGAGATTATAGTTTAGGGTATGCGCACTTTCGTAATTTTTGTATGTGCTGCATCGTACACCTATTCTTTTGCGATTGAGATTTAACTTTGAAATAATTACGTACAAGACTTCTTTTAGATTGAAAATCCTCGACAGTGCTCGATGTAATAGTTTGTTTTCTCAATCACTCTTCATAATCACTGTTAAATCACAACAAAATTTTTGGTTAAGGTAATTTTGGTTGGTTATCAGGTAAGTTAATACATTATTTAATTAAGGTTAATGACATCAATTAATTCTAAAACAAGAAACCAATGGATATTTTCGATTTATACGAGAATCAAATAATTCTAGAAAACTTTTCGATTATTCTTATATTTGTTTAAGCATAAATAAGTTACAAGTTACTTTTTATCTATCAAAACATATAGAGCATGATTTTACTTTGATGAAAAACGTTTCATAGTTGTTCTATTTGTAATATTAGACGTTTTCACAAAATGAAACTTCTTTCATTTGTCGATGCAAAATATTGTGTGTTTCAATATTTAAGATTCTAAGTTGAACTCTTGTATATGCTGCTTAACACCTTAATAATATCTACAATGTAAACAAGATTAAATCTTTGCATGTAAACATATTTCAAATAAGTATATAACAAAATTTGTTGTAGAACACTATTACAGATGCCATACATTTTGGTACGTGGTAATCTTGCATCATATGGTCATAGATATCCATGGAGGGTTTTAGTATCAGGTCTTAAAGGTATAGTGCTTTTTAGAAGTTCGAGCTTTTTACCATCATTCATTTTTGTTCATTAATATTATAATGGATTCAGAAATTTGGTACTACATGCGCAGCACAGTACATTAAATCAAGTTGGAAGTAAAGTTATAACTAGAACATTTAATATGTAACAATAAGTAATTCAATACAGCAAGATGTATTATCAGTGAACAAAATTTAATCATGCTTCCTGCTTTACTGTAAAATAATTTGATAGTATATCTTACATATAAATTTCGTAAACCCATTATATGAAAAAGAGGTTAAAAAGATATTCCTTTGCAAAAAGAAATTTGTTTTCAGAAATATAACGCAAGAATCATTTTCATTCATTCATACTGTTTCTATTACTTATAATTTTTTCGAATATTTTCGAATTATTGTTTTCCAATTCCTCGTCTAAAAACTATCAAATATTAAATATAATTTGTCGTTAAATAAAAATGGTGATTGGTTATGACAAATTGCGTTCGTTCTATCAACGATTTATTTTAAAATCGAATTTCTGTATGAATCACGATATTACGCGTGTGTTATCAGTGATTTATAGTTTTCTTTTTTTTTTTATAAACATACGATCTGATACGATAAAGAGATAAAGTGAATCACGTAGATCATGATTCGAAATCGAGTACGGAATTTTTCGTTCGAAACATTGAAGCCTTCTTTGACTTTCGTCGGTTTCAATATATATGGTGTACGTAAGAATCGAATCGTTGAAAACGAATGATTTAAAATAATTGTGTTGTAGCATCAGACATAGAACAACTGACTCGTTTTGCTTCTGGGGGATATTGCGATGACTCGACAATAGTATACTTGCAACATCCTTGTGTGATATTAACAGCTTTAGAGGTTCTTGGTTATAAAGTCGTCGCATCCTCGAGTACCAGTGTTAAACAAGACTATAATGAATACATGTGGACTATGAGAAAAGATTTTACCGAGCCTGAACCCGAACCTGTTATTAAGGCAGGTATGATGTACTATTGATTATTATCGTTTCGATTGTACGATCGAATTCGTTATACATCGAATAAATAGTATATGTGGTTTTCCTTGTGTAAAAGATGAATGGGTTTATTATATTTATTTTTTTACCTGAAAATTAGAATTTTATAAATTTGACGAAGTAACCACATGATGTGGTACTATTTAAGTTAAAAACAAGAGGAAAGAATGTTATCAAATATCCATGTGTGTATGTGTGTGTAAAAGATTAAGCATTACAATAATTTTTTTTTTTTTTTATTTTTTTAAAACGTAAATGATATTGAATACATATCGTAATCAAATTACAATCTGATATTCTTTTTTTACCGACTTGTTTATTCGTTTTCGTACTTTTCTGTTAGAGTTCTCTACTTGTAGAACGTTGATTAAAGTTCTAACGTTAATGTTTCGTATGATACGGTTATAGTGTAACTTTCGTATCTTTGAACAGGTGTTTTTTGTACGATCATTGAGATTTACCAATTTATACGAGATTTTAATATATCTTATAAAATATAACGAACTATAAGAGACTTGTTTAGTGTTCGTTGGCAGCACATTATTCTCGTAGGAATGCCAAGAAACACGAGTATGTTTTTATACAGGTTATGTGTGGTGGTAACTGACATTTTAATTTGATGCCAGATATGACAGATCAAATGCTTCGTATTAAATAACGATTGTTTTATCTGATAGTGACGTATACCGTGTATTATTTAATGTGATGTACGCATAAAGCTTTTGTTATTGCGTAAATCAGTACCACCAGATTCTCTCCACATTATTAATTTCTATTAATCTTGATTAGAAACGTGAAATGTTTAATTGTACGATTATTGCTCTCTTTTTTCGGAGAGTAAACTTGTTAAATTGAAGTTATAAAAGTGACCTTGAGAAATAATTTAAAAAGAATACATTTGAAAGTTCATCTTACGGTGATTTATAAGTTACTAAAATTTGAATTACATGTTTTATGCTGTGCTTTTAATGTATCTATGATCATAGTGCAAAATTATATTGTATTAAAATTTTGGTACTTCTCAAGTTTCGTGTTTATTGTATTGTATACTAGTAGAATGTATTTTAGTTTTGATTCCGTATAAGAACAATATATAATGTAATATTTACAATAAAAAAAGGGACATTTACTTTTTATTATATTAAATAATATTTGTATGCCAACTGAAAAAATAACAAAATATAAGAAGTGCATAGTGTGAAATATTGCAAGTAAATCATGGTAAAAAAACGTGGAATTGTGTGGAATTATTACGATAAGAAGATGGCTGGTTCTCAGGTGATTGCATTTTGTAAATTTTGCAATCAGTCGTATATTCAGAATGCTACTCGAATGGAACGACATATGGAAAGGTGTCCAAAGTGCCCAGAAGATATCAAACAACAATTCATACAAGTAGCTCATAACAAGAAACATAAAGCTAACAATCTTGATAATAAAATAAACAATGGTTGGCCAAAGCAGGAATCATCTGTAGATCACAGTATAACTGATAATGAATTGGATGATTTGGATGATTGGAATTATAGAAATCAGTCTTATTCGAATGAAGCATCTAATATAGTACAACAAAATATGGATCTGGTGATACAAAATACAGAGCAAACTTGGGCAAATCGAAATAGCACAGTCGAAAACAATGATACGGATACAAGTTCAGTCAATAGGAATTGGGAAACAAATCAGAATGATACTGGATCTGTTGTACCTGGTAATATGAAAAGATCTTCTCTTACCAAAGTTCTAAGTTATAAACTTAGTTTTAGGTTACATTTAGATGGATTACATAATACAATTAGATCTCAGAGAGTTATTTAATACAAATGTTTAAGGAATTTTTGAATATGTCATATAGCTGGACCTGAGGAAAGGACAGGTTTGGTTCATCAGAGGAAATCGTATAATCCTAGAAGAATATCTCAATGGCCAATTTCTTCCATGCATGCATCCGATTGTTCACCTTTGCAAAGCAAAATATACCAGGAGCAGTTATTAGAAAGACGTGCCTTAAGAAGAGCTGCAGAATTGGAATTACGACGTAAAACATTGGAATTAGAAAGGTTCCAATGGGAGTATGAAAGAGATAAAATTCAAACTGAAGTTCGTTGGGCACATGAAACCCGTATGATGCAACTTAAAGAAGAACGAGAAAAACAAGCCATTGAACATAATAGAACAAGGACAATTTCACATGTGGTGTAACCAATTGTAAATAATGACTTATATCTACTGATAATGAACAATATTATCGCATCTCTGAAGTATAGAAACAGATTTTTATAGAAGATGAAACCATTCCTATTCAAACAAAATGCACAAAAAGATAGCAACAGAATATATAAAAATATATTATATGCTGTGTAAAGAATATGACTTATGTTTATAAATAATTTTTTATCGAAAGTTTTCATTTAACAATTGGAAAATATCTTTTAACTGCACTGAACCATGCGAATAAAAGAAGAATGTACTAATGTGCTTTTATAAACATTCAAATTTGTTGTTTGTATTTTATAGTATAATAAATTTAAATTTATTTTTTATATTTTAGTATGTATAATCCAATTTGTAAATGAAGCTAATATTAAAACAGTTTTATACAAATGATAAAAATCCATATACATCTCGATTAATCTTTATGTATTTGAAAAACTAGTTTTCATTTATACTGTGTATTTCTTGAGTAATGTTGTTGAAGTAGTATTTTAGATAAATAAATTTTTGATGTCATTAAAAGTAACGAACAATGCACATATTATGTTGACTTCTTTCCTCTTTTGTAACTTATAAATAAGTATATATTCGAGTAATAATGTCTATCAAGAACATTAATTTTTTTCATTAGTTAAAGTACATAAAATAAGAGATTAAAAAATAGAACGCAAGATTCTGTTTACACAAGGGTGACACGAGAAAAATGATATCCGACGGTATGAGATTAGGTTAGATGTTTTTGCAATAATACCATAGACATAATATTTTTCTTTTAACAGTAAAAGACAACGAAGTCTAACAACCCTTTCAGTTCAACAATGTCGCAATCAGGGAATGCTACAGCCGCAAAATTAACCACCGTAATGAGCGACGAGAATTACTATTACGTCGGCGTAAAAGCATCCCCTTTTGCGAGTGATTGTGTTGTCTTCGGCTTAAATTCGGACGAAATTTTGGCTCTCTCCAAGCGCTTTCCAAACTCTGGTACAGATGTGGTCAACGGCGTTATGATCAAAGGTTAACATCAACCATTTTTATATACATTTTGTTTAAAAAGTTAATGTAGTTTAATTGCTACATTTTCTTCGTGTAAAAATTTACGTGACTTAAGAAGCTCGATATGTTTCAAATCAAAGTCTTTGTACATATGAATATTAATTGAAATCTCTTAATTTATGACACGAAATTTATTTCAGGACCACCTTTTTGCATCATTAATGCCCTGGCAGAGTTAGGATATCGAGTTATCTGTAGTACAGGAGAGGCCGAGATACTCTGGACTCTGCAAAGAGAGCTATAAGATCAACAATTGTTCTCAGTATTAAAATTTGACAGACAGATATGTACATGCATATTTAAATTATGCAGGTGCAGTTGTCCATTATTAACGAAGTATTAAATTATTTACCAAAAATGCATACACAGAACACACGGATATGCGAATTAGTGTGTTCATTTTTGTTATTGTATTTCGATCGATACTTTTCAAACTTCCTTTAGGGATATGTGCCTTTTATAGGATGAATTTATATAAATAGACGTACAAGAATGATTTTTACCGATTTTCGTAAATTCGTAAAAATGTAGTTGACAGTAAATTGCAGTTATTTTGTATTGTTTTATACTTAAATTACAATAATCGAGTCCATAGATTGTTTTCTACTTCGATAACAATTAATAACAAAATTACGACAATGATAAGACTGTACGGGTACAATTTATGACATTTTCTACATTTCCTCCGATTAAAGTATTTTGTTACGGCCGTTCATTTATCCGACATGTAAAGTGGCATGAAAAGCAATTATCGAACGGATAGATACGCGAGTAGAATTATGTAACGTTATTTGCACATATAACAAAAATAATAATTTTAAATTTTATTTAATCTCTTTTAATTTACACAGAATCAAGATTCGCGAAAACATAGTGCAATATATTAATCTGCCTTGTGTTTAAACAATTTTAAGGCATTTTATACCCAGCTATTTTTACGATCGAATCATACCGTTTCGTATTATTGTTTTTTGAGTATATATTTGTAATCCTTATATTGATATGAAATATACGGAATCAAAACTATTGTTAATATTATGTAGTATGATAAAAGAATTTTTATTGCGACTAGCATTTATTGGATTAATATATTAATCAATAAGGCAGTAATTGTTAGCGCAGCATTACGCTTGTCGATGTGAAACAACTTGTAGCAATTAATTAAAGTGCTCTACTTATATACAAAGTAATTGAAAAATAATATTATTGTATAAAGGCCGATTTTCTGTAACGGCCTTATTTTCATAGGCATTTTCAATATTCTTACGAATTATAAAATTGTGTACACAACGGTGTAGACAATTTTTGCATATTTTGCATATTGACAATGAATGTTGATTAATTAAAGAATATAACGACGTACCATAATCTAAGAATATTTTCTAACACTTTCTTCGTGGCTCGAGTTTATATTTCTTTTAAAAAGGTTAAGTGTAACCTCTACTTTTTTGGTGAAATGTTAGGCAGGTGAGATTTATTCAGATACTCGTGACTACGCACACGATAAACATGGAACACAGTCATGGACATAATGATCAGAATGTATGCTGCAGTTCGGGTAACGACCTCGGTATTCGTCAATCTCTCGTAGAAATGGAGTTTGAACGTGGTATATGGTATGCAGGTAAACAATTAAAGTGTAACTGATGTTATTGACTCTTGTAAACATGTTGTAGAGGACTTGTTCTGAAATTATGTAATTTTTAGCGCAATATAACGATTTGGACCGTGTGAAAACCTTGCTGAAGAAAGGTATTTCAGCCAATGTCGAAGATTCCGCGGGATATACAGCTTTACATTACGCATCTCGAAACGGACATTACGAAATGTGCAAAATATTGTTGGAGAACGATGCGAAAGTTAATGCACGGACTCATTGTGGGCACGCTACTGCTCTGCATAGAGCAGCAATGCAAGGTCACGTTAACATTGTTCAACTTTTATTGAAATCCGGCGCAGACTCTAATTTAAAAGATGTAGATGGTTACACTGCTTTACATAGAGCATTTATAGCTCGTTCGGAGTCTGTTTGCAAACTTTTGATACCATGCACAAACTTAACATTGTTGAGTAACAATCAACAAAGTGCAGAACAATTGGCAAAGGAAAACTGTCCTAACATCTTACCATTTTTATCCGAATACATAAATACAGAATGATAAATCAAGGACAATCAATAAACCATACAGTTTATTTACCACAAGAAGGTGAATGTATAAAAACAAAATCGTAGAATCAAAAAAAAAAAAAAAAAAAAAAAACTCGAGCATATTAGCAAAGTTAAAGAAACTATCAGTGTGAATAATATACATAAATGTATTTTTAATGTTAATAAATTCTCCTGACCCCTATGTATAAAAATTGTTGGGAACGCTATGAAAAATAAATTCGCAAAGTAAATGTATGTACACTGATAAATATCTTGAAAACTTAATGTGACGAATAAGAGTAAAGATATATTCGATACCGTTCTTTCGATAATTACGATACAAATAAGAAGAAAAGTTGTCGAAAAATACAATCGTCGACTAATAAATGTATTAGTTATCCTTCTTTGTTACATATACTCATCGTTTAAATTAGCTTGACAATTTGCCCGTTATCGAACTAAATAAGTAATATGCATCAAGCTTCGTGAAGTTTCATTTTACGACATAGGACGATACTTTTTCTTCGTAATAGAGAAACGAATACCGATAAGAAAGGAATGCACGCGTTATTCGATCAAGCGATAAAGGAATAAATTTACAAATAAAGCCGATGGATGTGCGTCGTTGTATTCGTCTCGTTCCATGTGCTCGTCGTCCGTCGGCCGTCGGAACGGAGAGGGGTCGTGCACTTGATATTGAATCGTTCGTGCCCGGTCGTTTCCTCTCGGCGAGGCTCGGTAATCGTCGTGAAAATTCGACGGTACTCGATGAGTTGCGGTACGCGGAGCGCAGTACGGCCGCCGGAGCCCCCTCGCGATAAATGGTGCTGCCACCTACCGGAACACCTCCCGTCTTCTGTACGACTGCAATCGTTGCATGGAGTCAGTCGTTTCACGAATACCGCGGGTGGTTTGCGCGAAGGCTCGCCGCCGCCTTTAGCCGTTCCGCGACGGGATCGTCCGTCGTTTCGCGGTCCGAGGTTTCGTCTGCGTGTCTTCGACCACCTTTTCCCGCTTTGGAATTCCGGTGCGATTTTGCTCGTCGATTTGAGTGACAATCGCGAGCGATGTAACCGTGCCCTGACGTCACACGGCTAATCAAGTGCACACACGAACGCAAACACTGGCGCGCGCGCGCCTGCCACTCGTGTCCGTATACAGTGTATACTATACACGGACGGCCTGCGTAGCTGCGTGCAGTATACTACGTGCGAACACGTATAGGGCCGTGCACACGAGCGAAACCGATAGAGCTCGAAGAAGAGGGAAACAGCGTGATCACGAAAGATAGAGGAGAAAGAACGGAAACTGTGAAGATAAGAAAGAAAGAAAGAGATATACATATATATGTATATGTATATATATACATGTTAATATATATATATATATATATATATACAGAAGCGTATATATGTTTGATATCGAGAGAACGGTGTTAGAGAAAAGGAGTGAGGCGTAAGAGACGTATACACGGAGGACATTTCACACTTGCACACGTCTGGTACGCGCTTGCGAGCCTTTCGCTTTATAAAACATTACATGCCCAGGTATTACACGGGAAAAGACGAGTCAGTGTGTGCCCCGGACGTTCCGAGATACACGACGGATCGACTTTTCTCGAACGTCGTTGTTTTTGTGGCCCGTGCTTGCGAGGGATTTCACGTTTTCACGACACGTGCAAGACAAAGCTGTGAAATCGAATAAAGAAGACGGAGAAAGAGCGAGAGAGAGAAGTGTCTACATCTCGTGGCGCCCCGTTGTGTTTTTCTACGGAAAGCTGAGCTCAAGAACCTGCCGTCGTGAACTTTCCGAATGGAAAGAAAGAGGGATTTACGCGACCATGATAAATAATATAAAATCCTTCTCGGGCGGCTCGTGATACAGAATCGGCGAAATTCAACGAAGAGGCGAGGGAGGACCTTGAATGGACCGACACCGATGGATGGACAAGTTTTATCCCAATCGAACCGGTTAGTGTAATAATTTTGTGTTTATCGTTCGACATTTTTCCTCGCTACTGTTACGTGTGAATTTTTTTTGATCGTAAGCACGGGATTGCGCGTGTGTCTGTGACATGGCTGCGGGTGTACGTTGTTTCGTGCAATAATAAGAAAGTGGGGTCTCCGCGTTCCGTTTTTATTAACTTGTCGGACGGTCCACTGCTTTGAGAGTCAAGTTCGTCGCGCTTCGCTGTACGCGCCGTGTCTGGCGGTCGCGCGCGCGCATACTTGCTCGCGCTTTCGGTCGCGCTACGCGACAAGCTTTCTATTCGAAGCGAGATGAAACGTTTCCTCTTCGTGTTATCGAGAACCATTGCTAAGGGTTAACATCGAATTAACCGACGGTTACATCGTTCCTTCTACGAGACTATCGACGGATCCTTGAACGTTTCGTTCGAACGCGCACGAGTACGGCTACTCGTGGCGAAAGATGTATTCGATTCGATTATTCGTGGTTTCATAACCTTAAAGATCGAGGTCGAAGGAGACGATAGAAAAATTAGGCGGTAAAAGATGGGAGAAGCAATCGAGTGAATGATTTCTTTGATATATTTATTTTCTTTTCTTTTTATCCGTGACGTCTTTACATAGAATTAACTCGAATAATTGTATCGAGAGGTTAAGCCTGTAGAAAACTTGTTTCTCTTTTCATCGTGCGACGATAGCAGACGAGAAAGCGAAACAAAGTCGGTGATAGGAATAATAACGAAAAATAAGAGTACTTTATCACGGGTATTTCAATCGTTTAATAGAATTTTTCGTTCACGTGTGACACGTAACAATCGCGAGTGACAGAGATGAACGATAAATGGATACACAGCGAGAACGTTGTTTCGATGTTTACCGTTTTTACGCATTAATATGATTCTTAATCTTTATGTAAAAGAACTTTATCGCGCGAATATTTCGCTACTGTTCCCCGCGAATATATTTTCGCGTGTTTATCTCGAGCTGTCAGCTTAACCCTTTCGTTCTGAAATTCTCGAAGACTCGAAAGATAGGATATTTTTATATTCGTATCAAGTGGCAAGTAATAAATTGATGAAAATAATTGAACATTTTAAACGTTTGAGAATCGTTATCGTGTTGTTTCCACTGCAAATATGTACGCGTATTTTGCATTGCATAGTTCTTATCGCGACGAAGTTATATAGATTTCGAAGCTTCGGTTACAGTAACACTTGTCGCTGTATCGTAATGGCATTTAAAGTGAAACGAATTTTTCAAGACCGAAGGAAACGGATGCGTATTCATTGATTCGAAGATATAGATGGCAGTAACAGTTTGTGAAATTATTCAAAATGCTTAGCCATATGGTTACAGTGGGAATGAAAGGGTTAAGCGTCGTCGACGATATCGATCAACTTTTCCTAAACGTGCCTCGTTCTACATATGTTTGGAAGCAGAATGGGGTGTGGACATGCGCGTATACGGAGCATTGTATTAGTAGTGCGTCAAGTGCGACGCCATGTGATGCGCGAGATTATGATACAGCAATAAACGGTCCTCGGCTCGACCAATATTTCCCGCTTGTAAAAGATTTTCGAATTAACTCCATTAAGTATATAATCCGCTTATTATCTGGAACGGTAAAAATAGATGACGATAACTCCGTGAAACGGGACATTCGGCTGTCGCACGATATTGAACTTGGTCACACCTATACGTCGAAGAATCGATAAAAATACCCCCGGTTTCGTTTCGGACGCGGTCATTATATATCTGTATTTTTTGGGATTGTTAGTGTCGCATTAGAACGACAGGAGGACGACGAACATAATAAAAATCGAATAGTATTAATTTTTCACGAGCGCGAATTTTACAGATGATGATTTTATTTCATCGGTCTCACTTTACTATGTTATCCGCGGATGCATTGTAAAAATATCGAAAAGTCGTACATGTGGGGATAATTGTACCTACGGTAGCGTTTCCTTTAAATTGCTTGTGTTACATTATTCTCGTTGGAAATTCACATTAAGTCGTCTGGCCACCCTGAGCGCTCGCCAGAGGGATGCTATTCTTAGCAAAAAAAATTAATCAAGTAATCGCAAAAATCCAATTGCTACTCTCTTGCGACAAACTCCAGAAACAATCTAATATTTTTTTTCTTCTTTTTCACGTGCAACCTAAAGTATATAATGATGGGACAGCCCACGCGCGTTTCGTGCCGAGGGCCTTCGCTAAAATTTTCGAACCGCCGCCGTTTTTTTTTTTTGTTATCTCAAAAAATTTGTCATGTGTTCGCGAAACCGTTCTTTAGTATGTGTCGAAACATAAAAATATTTGTTTCTATATTTTCGCATTTATGAATTTTTTTTAAGAATTAGTACCCATCTGGCGAACGCTCAGGGTGGCCAGACGCCTTAATAATAAATTAAAGAATACTAGGATAATGCGTTTTGTCTTCTGCTATTGACATAGTGTGAGTGATCTGGGCACACGCTGTACGAGAGGTTAGAAAACGCGCGTTCAAATACAAACAGTACTGTAGTTTGTCTGAAAATAATTGATTTATATTACTTTATGATACAATATAAATATAATAGATATAATAACGATTAAAAATCAATGCTTAACACAATTTGTTTTTTATTTTGATATAAAATTGCGAACAATTGTAATATTTGAAATACTACGCCGGATCTACTACTACGTGAATCAAGCGCCAATAGTAACTCTATATTGACTTACAGCGTAACTGTAGAGCCTCCTTAAAAGTAATATTTCGTTTTCACTCGTTGCTCGTTACATCGTTCGCTAATAACGTTTTAATTGTCAGGATTCACAAGGTTACGAAGCTCTCCCCGAGACCCCGCAAAACGGAAGCTTGCCGAAGAGGACGAAACAAGCTTCCGGAGTTGGACCGCAACGAAACGATCCTCGAGGGAGATAATAATTCTTCGACGTTTGCGAGGAAGACGTCTTTTCCTTGGTAACTCCGGAAGAATTGCCTGTCGCTGAATATTTACAAGGGACTCCGCGTTTGGAAAGGGAATAGAAAACCGATCGTTCCCGGCCAGTGACAGCGACGGCTTAAACGAGAAAAAGGGAAACGACAGGGACGCTTAAGGTTTCTATTCTTCGCCGGTAGATTACGCGTACGGCTCGAGAAAAAGAGACGACACGGGAACGTCTTGGCTCGGACGCGAGTAGTGTGAACGAGTGGGTGAGAAAGTAACGTCGAAAAGTGAACACGATGTTCGACGATGGTGAGAAGGAAATGAAGGTGACGGTGCTCGGTCGATAAGAAGAGTTACGCGTAGTGCCAAGAAAGTAAATAGAGAGAGAGAGAGAGAAGAAGAAAAAAAGTGTACTCGGTTGGGGGATATTTTCGCGGCAGTGATCCCGGTCGACAGTGTCGTGAATATTTCAATGACAGAACCGAATGTCGGTAAACACAGTGGAAGGGTACGGCTAGGACAATGCGATTAAGAACACGCGTTCAGTGTGTGAGCGTCGCTCGAGGAAAGGAAACTATTCGTCTTCGCTGATCTCCGCGTTTGGTGACTTCGTACGAAATATTATTTTTGTGTTTCCTTTTATTTTACTTTCTTCCTCTCTCCCTCCCTCCCTGCCTACCATCTCTACCCGCGCGTGTTTCGTTTTCCGGACTCGCGAATCGAGGAACTCGAATCCCGAATCGCGCGGTTGTACACGAAATCGTCGGTTCGAATATTCCCGCGCATTGACGGATTGAGGAAGTGTCGAGTGGTGATACATCAGTGGTGCGTTTCATTCGTCGTCGAGTGGTGAATATCGCGCGTTGTTAGCGGTGCGAGGGTATGGTGAAGGGTGGTGGTGGTGGTGGTGGTGGTGGCAGATCGTGTGACAAGAAAACGTTCGTCTGTGACTCTTTAAACCATTACCACGGATCTCCCCCGGCATTTTGACTCCGCAGCCATCCTCGATGAGAGGAGGCACATGTCCATTGCTGCTGCTGAAAATGCAGGGTGAGTACTCCCTCTCTCGATTTTCACCTTTGCTCTTCGACCTTGTTTGTCATTCTATCGAACTAGGGATGTTCGATTCCGATTCGATTCTTTAGAAAATCGATTTTTTCAATCGATTCTTTGGTATTCGATTTGGTAATTATAGAGAGAACAGGTAGATCCTCATCGATTTCGATGATTTTTAAATATGTTGTAGAAATCAATCTTTTGAACAACTTTTTCCTATACATATAACCGTCGCTCGGCCTCAGTATCCGAGATATTTAGGAGGTATCGATTCTCTCATTCCGATTCAAGAATCGATTCCTTTCCGGTGAATCGAACATCCCTATATCGAACGAACGCGTTTACTCGTTTCGACCGATGGTCCTTTTTTATTTTTATTTTTCTTACCGACGCGTCGATGGCGCACGTGTCGTCAAAATGGCCACATTCCGCCGCGAATATTTACCAACGGATATTACCTTTTACTCGTCATCTATTGTTCGAACGAAACTTTGCCCACATCTGGTATTTATAGAGTTTGCACGTGTTCCACGCTGCGGGAGTTAAGATGTAAAGTAAATGGAACTGTTACTATAGTTGCTTAGCACAATTAACCTCTTAAGTGAGGAATTACGCGGGCGAAAGTTTTATACTCGGTTCCTTCGGGCTCTCGTCAGTCGCCATTGTCTGTTTCTACGGTATGTTACGGTTTCGGGCATTTTTCGTGATTCGAATGACTCTTAAGAAGGGAGTCTGGTCCAGCTAATGTATTTTTCTAATGCATATAACTTCCAGATATAATTAATTTTTGTTATTGAAACTTTTATATATATATATAAAGGACCTTTCAAAGAAGAAAATTTGACAGTGTAGATTTAATTTGAATGTATACATATATACAGGGTGTCCCAGTCTTAGTGATACAGCGCTCTAACTTCAAAACTATCATTCGAATGCAAAATTTCGAATATGGAAATTGCATGGTAAAGTGTGGCTCGTGTTTCAGCGAGATGGAATTTTTGTTAACTTTGTTATTTAACGAGATATGATGGTCAAGTTTCGTTTTTCAAATGGAACTATATATTTTGTTTGATACCATGCGATAGTACTTTTCAAGACGAATTTATTAAGCTTTAATGTACTTACCCGATTTTTATTAGTTTTCAAGCTATAACGCTTCAAAGTTTGCTAATTTTCGAGGAAAAATCTCGGCGGTTCCATTGATGCAGTAAGCACCATGCGGTTCTTAAAATCGATATACGGAGGGTCTCGCTTGAGATTCTTCCCATTTTCCTCCGTATCGATTTTAAGAACCGCATGGTGCTTACCGCATCAATGGGACCACTCGGGGCCGAACCGAGTTTTTTCCTTGAAAATTAGCAAACTTTGAAGCCGCCTATCTTCAAAACTAATAAAAAGCGGGTGAATACATTAAAGGTTAATGAATTTATCTTGGAAACTACTATCGCATGGTAGAAAAAATATATATAGTTCCAATTGAAGAACGAAACTTGACCATCATATCTCGTTACATAACAAAGTTAACAAAAACTCCTTTTCGCTGGAACATGAACCCCACTTTATCATGCAACTTCCATATTTGAAATTTTGCATTCGAGCGATAGTTTTGGAGTTAGAGTGCTGTATCACTAAAGCTGGGACACCCTGTAGATATAGTAGTCGCAAGGAAAGAATTCGGTGAAAACTGTGGGATACGTGGAGCCCTGGGAAAACATCTGATAGGAAAAAATTAGAAAATTTGTTTCTTTAGTAGGTACGTAAAATGCGTATGAATCTTAATTTGCAAGAAAAAATTGATAATTGGAAAAATGACGACATAAACATGAAAACGAACGATACATGTCGGTCGTTACTTTGCAATAACTTTATGCTATAATAATAATTCATTAAGAGCCGAGGTTCGTGAGCATATAAACTTAATTACCTTTAATTTAAGCGTTGAATCAAGTGAATCGGATAAAAATTTGATGAGCTATGCGTTCCACCGTTTTGACCGAATCCTTTTCTTGCGACTACTACATCTATACATATGTATACATTCAAATTAAATGTACACTGTTAAATTTTCTTCTTTTAACGTGCCTTTATATGTAAAAAAAAAGTTTCAATAACAAACATTCATTATATCTGGAAGTTAGATGCATTAGAAAAATACATTAGCTGGACCAGATTCCCCCCTTAATAATCCCCTTAATAATAATAAATACGAAATGTGGTTACTACGTCTTTGTTTTTATTGCATTTTCTCCGTACAATGGATCGGGAATATTTTGATAACCGTCGCACGAATTTTTTAATCGTCACGTTGGGCGGTACAGTGGTTGGCGTTGAATGTAGGTCACTCACAGAAGAGTACGTATCGTAATGTTTCACTTGCATCTACAATGATATCTGTGGGACTGAGTCGAGAGAGAGAGAGGGCAGGGAGGGTTCCTGAGGTCATCGTAGAATAAAAACGATATACATGCTTCTTACATGTGTCAGGTTAAATTAATGGACTGACTAAAGGGATTTGGTGCTCGGTTGCTTTGAAGTGTGTCTTGATTCGTGCTCACATGTCTGATGCATTCCGGAGCAATTTGGAATTTTACTTTTATTCCCTGGACGCTCCATTACTATTTTTCTCCGTTAAACTAATTAATTTTACACGCGTACATGTTTCTTACCATACACCGGGTAGAAATGAATTCTGTGGCTTTATTTACACGTGGATTGTTTCAACATTTAGTTTTCCAATTAACTTGAAAGTTGCACGGTTTTTCTTTATAAATAAATGATACATTTACCTTAGAAACAGAATTAATTTCTACACCTAATACTATTGTAATACATTTAAAGGAACGAGAGGTATGCGCATACTTATCGGTTCTTATTTCGAATTAAGTCAGACATTTCAAGAGTTATATAGGTCAAACGTATAATATATGGTTAAAATTTAAATTTTAGGAATCGTTGAATAATCGTTGCAAAAGAAATGCACGCGAATCACTTTCAATAATTCCGCCGTGATATTATCGGGTTAACGCTGTGCTCTTTATCTTCCATGCTTTTAAAAGCTCTAGTGCACGATATTGATCTCCAAGCTATGGTATTTCGCGATAAAGAACTTGAAAAGTGACGCAAACTGAGACAGGAAAAAAAGTAGCCTCTTTTTTTTTTTTTATATACTATAAACGCAACTCGCGTTACGCTGGCTTATCATTTATGGTAATTTGATATTCTTAATCTGAATTCCGATAAACGTTTACCAAACTCGGTTGTTTATCTCTGCGTTAGGTCTATTAAACAATTTAATAGAATGATGGTAATAGAATTCCAGGGAATGTTTCATTGTAAATATGTATATAAATGAACTTTACGCGTGTATATATTTAGAATGAAAGATTTATTTGGTAACATCAATCCTATCGTTCAATTTCTACTGGCGTATATATTCGGTATATATCGCGCGAAATTTTTTAAGCAACCTCATGCTCCATTCGCGTGCACCGAAATACAAAATTATATTCTCACAGGGAATGAGCAAAGGATAAGGGACGGTGCATCATCCGTCGTTATGTTTGAGTTAAAAAATTTAAGAGCTCTCCCTTTGAGAGGTTGAATTGTGCCGACACCTGCTGCCCCCTTTTTTTAATTTTTTACCGACGGAAACCTTTTGCATCCAACCTCTTCCAGCTTCCACTGAACCTATCTCGATCCGCCTACCTGAGAATGCCTCCTTCGTATCCCGAGAGCGCCTTCCGCATACACGCTCAGGTGTACGCTGCCTAAAACTATCTCGTTGCTTGTTTGTCGTACATCGCGGCTCTATCGATATTAATACTTTCTCCGGCGGTGTTTGTATAGGAAGTAGGTTCACGGTGGAACCTCGATTACTGCGCGGAATTTCTGCAATAATCGAGGTGATTTACATAATTTTTCCTTCCATTTTTCCACGCGATAAATAGAAGGAATATGCCGACAAGTGATCGTATAAAATTGACGTTATCGTTAAGAAACACGACTCAACGGGACACAGCTATCGTGTAGCGTGAAAACGATAGTAGCATTTTTAGACACTATTAGACAACCCGTTCGATAAGAAAGTTGCGTAATGATACATATTCCCTAGCTTTGTACTGCCGTTTCGTGCTACCGATACACAGTGCACTTGCGTAACAGCCGACGGGACTAATTCGAAACAGATGACACGAAACGTCAATGTATTCTCGCGTAAAAGTCTACGTACGATGTCGTATATATCTTCGCCAACTTTGAGCGGATCGACTTGAAATTTTCAGGCAATTGCTTCTGCCATTCTACATCTTCACACTTTATCTACCGGGCTATTTAAAAGCAGACTTTAACTAGCTGGTTATTGTTTCTCGCTTAATTCATATAGCTATTCATGTTTATTTTGTGTGCGACCCTTAACGGGCCACGCAAGGAACTTCCCGATTTCCGATTACAGCGCCATCTATCGCGAATAAAAAAAATGTTTGAAACTGGTGTTTCGAAAAGGTCTCATAGCCAGCTTTCACAGTGCATGATAAAAGATGAGGTGTTCCGTTAAAAAAATCATGTTGACCTTGACGTGACTTTGACCGGTCCTTTGAAGGTCAAATAACACGATCGTTCAATAGAATTTTTGAAATACTAAAACATTTCTCTAAACCATTTTTCCCACAAATGTTCCATTTTGGAAATATTTGACTGTTTCCATACTTTTAGAGCACCCTGTATGTATATATACATGTATTATATACGCATAAATATAATAATAATAATAATAATATATGTATATATATTATTTATTTCCGTTTAGTTATTCGCTCATAAATTTGTATTCTCCCATCTAGATTGCGTTATTGAGTTAAGTTTTCTTAAAAAAACTAAAAAATCACTGGACCGAATTAGAACAAAATCTAATCAGCTCTAAGTCAGATTGATACACATCGATTGCATCGTCGATCATTTTGATCTCGCTATTAGTTTTTTTTAGAAAACGTTAACGAAAAATTTGTTTACATACGTACATACATACGCGCGCGCGCGCGCGCGCACGAACAATTTGTTAACAATAGGCTAAAATTACTGCAATGACCTTGAAACATGGAGATCTGCTAAAAAATCGATTTTTCATTTTAGGGGCAAATACAATAACTTCCCTATAAATCGGGAAGTTAATTAAAAAAAAAAAAAAAAAAGAATTTTCTACAGTAGCATATGCCAATCTAGCCTGTACAACAATAAGTCCTCCGTACTGTTACTAGTTACATTGAAAGCCAAGTCTGTTACCAACCACTGAACATTGTTCGTAGACAACCATCAACACATTAAATAAATTCGAATAACTAAATACTGCGATTAAGAAGCTTATAAATAGGCTCCCGGTAAATAAAGTGTCAAGAAATCGGTAACAAAAAAGAGAACACGATTTTTTTACGAAATTTCAAGATAATTCGGCCGGGCATACCCTCTCGTTGATCGAAAGTAGAAATTTTCCGGTTTCATGGAATCGTTCATGGGTCGTGTAGCCTCTCGAGAGTGGTCGTTTCTATCTGATTAAGGATGCGTTTAGGTAATAAGCTTTATGCGTGGCTCATAATCCCCCTCCCGCCCCGCCCCCTGGCGATATGTTTTATTAGCTCGTAAATAAAGCCTTAGAGACACCGGTAACGGCTACGTGGAACAGTACATTCGAAAATAACAGCCTCCGGAGCGAATTCCTTGACTCGCTTTCAGGCTCGCCGAACGAAGGATAAACGAGCACGGCCGGGCAAGCCTCTCTCGCGTGTCTCCGACGTATCAATTCTCTCGTATTAAACGAGATGCAATACGCGTATCGAAAAACAAGACGTATCCACGGGTCGTCGAGGAAATTGTAGAGGCACGCGAAACATAAGATAGAACGCGGACAAGCGCGGCACGTCGTCCGACGGTCGAAGCCGATCGCGGTGAGAGTCGCGTGCGAGCCACATGTAGCGAAATAGAAACTTGGCTCGGTGTTGCGTGGGCGTGCGGATCGGTGCAACTACGGCTATATAACTGATTCATCACCTGGCCCTTGGAATAAGGATATTAGAGGCTAGACAGAATTAGGTTCGGTAATTGCTGGAGCTTTCGGATATTTTTGTCTACGTTGGAATAACGCGTGGTTTGTTGACGGTTCAAGTATGTCCTTATTATCTGTTGAAGTGGTCAGATTGATAACGCTCTTAATAAGAGTGGAATACCACGCTTCGAGGTAAAACCAGTCGTCTACAGGGTGTCCCAGTCTTAGTGGTACAGCGCTCTAACTTCAAAACTATCGTTCGAATGCAAAATTTCAAATATGGAAATTGCATGGTAAAGTGGGGCTCGTGTTTCAGCGAGAAGGAATTTTTGTTAACTTTGTTATTTAACGAGATACGATGGTCAAGTTTCGTTTTTCAAACGGAACTATATATTTTATTTGATACCATGAGATAGTACTTTTCAAGACGAATTCATTAAGCTTTAATGTACTCACCCGATTTTTATTAGTTTTCAAGCTGTAACGCTTAAAAGTTTGCTAATTTTCAAGGAAAAGACTCGGTTCGATCCGGAACGGTCCCATTGATGCAATATAAGCACCATGGGGTTCTTGAAATGGATACGGAAGGTCTCGCTTGCGATTCCAGGCCCAAGGATGGAAAACGGGAAAAGTATTGACCGCTACCGATGCATTACTTGTACCGTCGAAAATGTTCTATGTAGGTAATCGCTAGTATAGTCGAATATTCCGCAAACGTTGTGTTTGTATACTCGAAGGTGTACCTGAGCCCTTGGTCAATGACAATCTCGCAAAGCTCGCTCGGAACGATGACGAGAATTTTCGAGTCACGATCGCCGGTCTCGGTTGTAAATCAGGATGGGAGGATAGAAATCGTTAATCGCTTGGTCGTTTCGTAGTCGCGCGTGTCACGATCGTCGTTCGTGCGTTTTGTCGGGGGTGTAATTCTTGAGCGTAGAGCGGAGGAACGCGGAAACGGCTAGAGCCTCGGCGAAGGAATCGATCGAGGTGACGATCGATAAGCTTAGATTCCTAGATACAAAGTGGTGATAGCGCGCAACCGAGAGACCCCGGAGGAAGTGCAAAAAGGTCGAGGAGAGAGAAGAAAAAAAAAAAAACGAGCCAGGCGAAATCGGCTCGATGTCTGCCGAATAGCGAGTAGCGTGCAAGCGTGTCACGTGGTCGGTGCCGAGGAGAACCGAGGGCCGAGCCGAGGTTAGCCGAGCTTAGCCGAACCGCGCCGCACCGCGTCGCGCCAGCTCGGGGATATAGATCCTCCGGTGCGCGATGCGGCGTTGCCAAGTCACCGCTACGGAGCCGGCCGGCTTCTCGACCAGCCAACTCTTTCGTTCGTTCGTTTGTTCGCTTCTTTGCGAGTCGACCCATCGACTATCCCATCCATGCCTCTACGGGAAAAATAGTGTTGTTGCCTTGGCTTTCTTTCCTCGGTTGACTCACGCTCCGACCGCGTTTCCATTCGCGAAAATACTTTTAATTTTGCGATCGAAGCCGTCGAATTATCCGTCTCGAGAAAACAAAGCGACGAGACCACGTCGCTCGGACCACACCGATGATGTAATTCCTTTGTTTCGGTTCGATTCCAACGTTTTCCTCTTATCGAAAAACTTTACGAAACGCATCGATGCGATTACGTAAGATGCGGATTTTGATCAACCGATCGATTAACGCACGCCAGAGGTGGCCAATATATTTATCGGATAACAGATAGACGAACAAGAACAGTTTATTTAGGTAAGCTTCCATTTGTTCGACTTGTAACGAATACAACCGTTGCTAGAAACAAGAATTTTTACCATCTTTGGCCCTCGCGTTGAAACGTTGTTTCGAGCGTCGTACGATACCTTTAAAAGTGTTTTATAGCTTGTTTGTTTCGTCGTATTTTTATTTCTACCTTAAAAGGCAGCGTTTTAGTAATTTAAACGCGGATGAAGAGACCCAGCAACGGCACGTCTCTCTAAGCACACGGTAAAAATAGCACGGTGTAAAATACACCGTTATGCATCCTGTATATATATATATAGATATATATATTTATTATGCGTAAACTTACACAACGCGTCATTAGTATACGCAATCATTTGTTGCATAACACGTAATGAATTAGCAATTATTTCCAGAGAAAAAGACACTTTACACTGCGTGGTAATCTGTATAAATGGCAGGTACCGTTTTCTCGGATAACATGATACTAATTAATTTAGACCTGCGAAGGCACCGATGACCTCGGCTACCTCGCTACTTTCGAATATTTTTACGTAATTTCGTCTTCGGAACCCGTGGCCGGTATTTAGAACGCACCGTTATCGCGAACAGTGCCCGTCTGTTTCTCGGAGTCCCTCTGGATTCGAATTTACGGCGCGTTTAGCTTTGAGAATCCACCCACCCCCACCCCCACCCCCCCGGCGCGGGGGGGGGGGTTTCTCTCTCTCTCTCTCGTCGACACTCGAAAATAACCTAAACAACATTTTCGCGAGAAATTTCTAGTTCGGTCTGTGATCGTAAAGTGAAAACATCGATCAACTTAATTGGAAAGCACGCTCGTCTTCGTGTTTTCATTCCTCGTTTAGTCGGTTTCATTGAATTGCTACTTTAATTGGTCGAGAAGTTTGCTTCTTTGTACGTAGATACACGGTGTACCGTAGCGTGTGTGCGCACGAGTTACGAGATTATGCGAGTTTCTTCACGTGGAAAACTCTCAAATCGTCGCCGTTGTCGGCAGAGTGTGACACGGAATTGCGACGTTGCCAATGTTTGCAGTCACTCAAGGGCAGTTCACACCGTGTCACTGTTACCTGAACGAGTAATCGCATTAATCTTGTCATGCGCAGTATCGACGCTGCGTTTCTCTGCGTATCGAAAACAATTACGGTTACGTTCGCGGCTCATTTAAATAATCTAATCGTTTCAACGTCGAATCGATAACGATATCGACGTTAGATAATCGTTGAAAAATGATGGATCGTTTTATAATACGGATACAATAGGTACGAGAGAATTCGTGATGTTCTCTAAATAAAAACCGAGCAAACGATCGAGTATTTCGAGCGGCGCGTTAAAGGGTGAAAAATCAATGAGTCACGAGTAACAATAAAACCAGGGCAATTTATTTCGCGAGGCAGGAATGTTTGAAGGAACGAGCTTTTTAAACGGAATGATTTAATCTAAAATTAGCGGTGATTTATGCGCGTTGGATATGAATCATTTAGGATGGATTTAGGGCTTTAGGATCGAGGACCGTCGTACACGCCGATCTAATTTCTAATCTCCTTCCTCGCTTCTGAAAATAGTAATATCACATGGAATAGTCTAAGATAGTCGAGCCTAGAGAGAACCGCCACTTGTAATACTGCAACAGTTATGCGTTAGGTGTAGAGATTAATTCTGTCCCTCTATATTCGATCCTTTATAATTATTAGGATAATTGCTAATCTTTGTTCAGTAGCACTCTGATCGAAATACGGATAGAATATCGATAATAGCAATTCGCAGGTTTCTTTTTTTCACCAGGAGTCGGACATCGACGCCGACTTGTTAAGCATTGTATTTTGCGCCAGTTTTCGGTACGAAACTCGATACAATAGTTGCTCGCGATATCTTTTTCCTTTCGTTTTCTGTATCGAGTTCCAGGCATCCGGATTATAGCGTATCGAGTTTAATCAGTTCCTAGTCACGTGGATTCAAAACTTGAGATTTCAATAGTGCTACGAAGTATGGCAGGGACTCCCGTATCCGAACTAATATGGGAGACAAAAGTGGCCGGATAGCGGAATTTTCAGATAATGGAACGATTACTTTCTTTCGCATTAAATATCATTTATTCAAGTATTAGGTTGTCCCGAAAGTTTCTTTCGCGAGTTGCGCTCGATTATTTTATGTGGTCGTGTTTATATAAATAGACAATCTAATTTCATAGATACAGTCAGCGTAATAAGTATTCGTACAGGAACTATTTATTTTAAATGGGTTGCTGTACGAATACTTCTTACGCTAACTGTATTCATGTTGTAGCAGTAATGGAGCAAAATGAATCGTGCACAATTCAGTAATGTAACATAAAACGTAAACTATTGTGCATGTATTACTTATTAATAAAGCGAAAGAAACTTTCGGGACAACCTAATACAAAAGTCCCGCCGAGTTACATAAATTTTCCGTTGTAAGCAGCTGGGTAGAATTACTGTACATTCTCGTTGTGCCTCAAACCATACAAGTCCTTTTTAACAGACTTTGAAAAGGGTCCATTGTATTTAATACGCTGTATTTAATAATTTAACCAAATTCATCAAGAGCCGGTGAGTAATAAAATAATTTTTAGAAAAAAATATATATAACCGACTTGGAAAAAATATTAAAACTGCATTAAAAGGTATGAAATAATTTCTAGTTAATTGATACGAATACTCGCCAGTTCTAGATATAATTGCTTGAAAGTATGAAATAATTTCTATTTCCTTTATATCGAATTATGTTAAATAACTTTTTCATAGTCTGTTAATAATGCAGTTTAAATAGAAATTATTTCATACTTTTCAGTGCATTTTCTCATACTTTCAAGCAATTATATCTAGAGCTGGTGAGTATTCGTATAAATTAACTGGAAACTATTTCATACTTTTTAATGCAGTTTTAATATTTTTTCCAAGTCGGTTGTAGCCTTTATCCAAAAATTATTTTATTCAAATCACACAAATGCTTCGACATGAGAAATCACGTTGTGCGGATAGCAGAACATGCGGATAATCGAACGTCCGTATATTACCGAATAAAAAATTGTCGTTGGAGAATTTAAAAGAAATTATTTATTTCGCAGTGCTTTTTTCGAAGTCGGTTAAACCTTTTTTCTCGAGAAGTTTCTTATTAAGGTTCGAGTATCGGAAATTTTTCGGAATAGAGGTCACCGCTTTCGTCCGTGAATTTTCAATTTCTCCGAGAGAGTGGATTCTTCGCGCTTGATCGCGAAAAATCACGCGTCTCTCTTCTGCTTTATTTTCGCACCTACGTACAAAATCCCCAAAACCCGATTCACGAACGACGATAAAAGAAAGTAGATACTCGCGTCTCTCGTTCGAGTTCATTCGCGATGCGATTGCTTGATACAAGCGACGTTTGTTAACTGTTTATTTGAGGAAGTTCGGAAAGCCGGGAACCAAAGGACTCGAAAGTTTCCAACTCAAAATTTCACTGGGTAAAACTTGAACAACAGTTACAAACAAGGATCTGTTACACGTACTTCTTACTTCGTCAAACCCTGTTATAAATAGTTTGTTCCCCTTCGCGACCAGGGCCGTTCAAGGATACCTGGCGCCCTTAGAATATCGTTGTAACGATGCAGAAGTAGGAAATTACAGAAAGAGTTGATATAATTCTATAGCGTCTGGAATTAATTCGACGGACGAAGAAACTGGAGAAAAGTTCCCTTTGGCTACCTAAGCAAATTTTCCTCGGTATCGTCCGGAGACCGTAATTATTCTTCAATGCCGCGTGTCCTGTTAACGGGGGCCAACCCGCCGCGTGGACAACACTTGTTACACAACAATAAAAGCGACAATAAGGTTACCTAAATTACGCCACTTTCTCCGACGTCGCGGGACAGCCGACTATAATACGACATCGTGTACCGCTATGAAACACGCCAGTACACATAACCGTGGACCGAGCATTCTGACCAGTTGCTCGTCTTAGCTCGTCGTGACATTAATTACCGACATCCATTTCCAGAAGCGGAGGAGAAAGCGATAATACCAGATTCGCGCGAGCAGCCTTTTGTTACGCTCGATTTTCCCGTTCGAGAAATATTCAACGTTTTGTTGCTACTCGGAACATTTTTGACCCTTTGCACTCGAGGCCCTTTTTTTCTGGTATATCTACCAGTAACTCGAATGTTAAGCTTAGATTGACTTGGAAGATGTAGCCGGATTCGTGATCGCAAACTATTTTATTTGATTTTTACTGATTATTTTCCACCAGTGTTCCGATTAAATCGTTAGCAGCAACTAAACGCTTACAAGAGCGTTCTCGTTCTTCCAAATAAAAATTGTCACTTTTTAAGCGAGCAAACCATTTTCCCACGGTACTTTCAGCGACCAAATAATTTGAGATTTTACTGCACCTTTGACTAACCTTTACTGCACCGACAATCATTTTATCGACACTTGGAGTTCCAAAGAAATGAAACTTAAACAAACATTATTGTAGATTTACTGCGTGAAACCTAGTGGTGACCGAGAGTCAGCTCTCGAGTGCAAAGGGTTAACATCGTTTAAGTAGGAAGCAGGGAACGTTTATATCGCGCAGTTTTTCCACTCGATGAAATTATAGCGTTCGAATGGGCGGGTCTTCTCGTTTCTTAACACCTAGTGGAAACGCGGAATAACGTTGCACAATAATAACAACGCGGAGCAACGATTATTATTCGAGGGAATGCAGTTGCAGGAATTAAACGTTGACTCATTACGAGTACGTACGCGGCGAAACGAAAGGAAAACGGACGCCGGACACCAGTTGTCTTTGCGCATAACCGCATCATATCTTTATTAACGTTCCTTCGTATTGCCCGTAAACGTATCAAGTGGAAATAAAACTTTTCTTCTCTTGTTTTCTTTCTCACAGTTCGTGACCGTCGGGCTCTCTCGAAAATCCGAACCAAAGACGGGGTGAAACCGCGCGTAAACGTGGAAAAATATTGCTTTCATTTATGAAAACACGTTCTATTAAAATGGGAAAACTAATGAGCATGGCGCGTCCGTAATACAACGTGTGTACATAATTGCTGGTACCTACGTCGGATCTTGTTTCTACGTGTTCTCTACGATGCGCTTTGCGAGTTAGGGATATATATTCGATGTGGAACACGATGAATATGTAACGCGTGTTTCTGTTTTCTCAGCCGATTTAAATCGTTCCAATTTAAACGGAATTAAAACATAGTTGATGTTCGTGTAAACAGTGTTTGGAATTAAACGTATCATATTTTACTTAATTGGCCTTGTTCCGCGTTGCAAAAATCATGATTTATTTCACGAAACTGGAGTTTACTTAGTTTCAATTCGGTTGCATGAAGAGGTTCTATTAATCGTTGTCACATTGGTAATATTAATCTTCGTATTGAGTTTCGAAGGTCTAGAATTTGCCCGTCTTTTTAAAAAGCTTATCTCCCTTTTAGTTCTAAATTTTCTATGTTAAGTTTGACATCTTTCGTTGTTTTTTTTTTTCAAGAAACCAAACAGGACAACTTAAACAAAAATTTGTGGGTGTTTTTCTCGACCTCGACTTTTATTTTTTATTTCGTTAACCAACTACAATTTGGACAATCCGCCTTCGCTGTTTTGTAGATAAGGCGATTCCGCGTAAGAAAAGAATTTGTTCGGACTCGATAGGTAAACTATAGCCCGAGTAATTGCTACCGAAAGACCAAAAAAGTACGATTTTCCAAGATCATGTGAACATTTCTTTTTTCGAAATTTTTTTTCGCCATTTCTAACTATTGAAAAATTATAAAAATTAGCATCAACAGATCCGGAAAAGGTTAAATTTTGATACAAAAAATAAAAAAAAATAAAAAAAAAATCGATTTTTTCCCCGAAGAATATGTAGCGTGTGTCCCTTTAAAGAGATAGACCGATAGTAATTTTTTTTTTTTATTTATTTCTCGAGGTACAATTCCAAAATTATTTCCTGGTATTGAACGTAACGAATCGAATAAGATCAAGACGACAAACAAGTTTTTTTGTTTATCCGACAATATTCGAAACATGTATTCTTGAGAAATTGCAAGGAGAATCGATAAAAAAAAAGACCCGAAGAGCGCTCGAGTCGGGCCGCGCGAGCACGATCACCGTTGTCAAACGTTACTTAACTCGCCTCGGTCTTGTTTGTTGGTTAATCCACGGTTACGCGTCAAATTATGTCGCGCTCGGCGTGCTTAAATATACCGAGACTCGCGTTTACGTACCGAAAGACCCCGGCCTTTTTGCGGCTTCGGGTTACTGTCATTCGCTCTTACGCTAATCAGATGTCTGTTATCTGCCGCGGGGCATCGGGGAATAGTAATTAATGCCGGCAGATCGTATCAAAAATCGGGAATTGCCGGCATGCAGACGGGGCGGGCCCCTTCCTTCGACAATGTAGTCGTAAAGCGAAGCGCGGACGGAGCACTCGATTCCGTTTCCACGTTTTTCTCATCAACAGGTCTGACCGGCTGGAAATGGCCGAGCGCGCATCGGTTTCCTTAGTTTCGCGTGGATATCGATGGAAAAAGGGAGAGGCAGGAAAAACACGAGGAGGAAGGAACGAGCCCGTGTAAGGGAAAAGTGGTGAAAAGAAGAAAACCATCGCTCGAGTGAATCGTTGCAGAAATTGTACACCGCGAAACCTTTTTCCCCTCCCTTCTAATTACATATACCGGGCGTGCCCTTATAAACGGCGGGATTTATCGCAAAAAAAAAAAAAAAAAAAAAGAAAACGGTTGAAAACGTTACCGTAAACGTGTGACCCATTTTTGCTTTGTTCGGGAGTCGAGAAGGCATTTTTGTGTTGAGGGCAACTTGCAACGTATCGCGAAAGTAGTCGAGCGCTTGCAGGCAAGCATTTCAATAGACAGGATGCGTCGATTAAACGAAACCTTTATTTTTTTTTCAAAATGGCGCTGTTGCTGCGGCAACAGACTGCTCGCATTTGCCGAGTCCTGAAAGAAGTCCGGTAACGGATTGCGAGTGTTGCGCGACGTTTCTCGGAAACAGGAAGTGCGCGATGATTGTCATCGGCCGAAATGAATTATTTAAAATTAGCGGGTGATAGGGTTTATAGCCTGAATCAGTGAAATAGGCTCGTATGATTCGTATTTAATCAAATGACAATCGAGCGAAGTTTTGTTAAAATCCTACATTAAATAAATCTACGGAACAGTAATCTGGGACAGTAAAGTCTCTATGAATGCACAAGTCTCGGGACTGACATTGTGCGTTTATCATAGAGTTATTCATTATTCATTTGACACGAGACATTTCTCTGATTAACACGTTGATCGCCGCGTCACCCATACATGGGTGACAGTACTTTTCATTGAAAAACGAAAACTATTCATTCTGAAAGTTAAGTGTCGTAGAAAATGAATTTAAATGTAATACTCGAATTTTGATGAGGTTACAGAACTAAATACAAAAATAAATGTTTCGTTACGCAGCTTCCAATAGTCTGTAAACAAAATTTGAACACGGTAGAAATTTTCAAGAGTTTTAGACTGACAGTGAACGTGTCAAAATGAGAATCTTTTTAGTTAGTGGTGTACAGTATATGTTACGAATTATGTCGTGTTTGGTCCTAATTACTCAGAAAGATGTCAGGAATATAAAAGTTTTACAACCAAAAAGTTTCACCGTTGCATTAAATTGTTTCACCGACGCACCCCTGTGTTTTCGCTCCGTCCTCTTCTTTCTTCGCTGTCCTCTACGTTCGAAGCTCGTGGGTAAACGAACTCCTTGACCCCTTCGAAAGTTATACTCTCAGTGGTGTGGATGGTTTCTGTGCATTTACGGTAGAGAAATTTGTGTATTTATGGAGACTCGAGTAATTCAGCATATCGAACCGCGCCAGTATCGTTGATACGCATCGTCGTAGCATAGCCATCGGTACTGAAGATGAAGCAGACCAATAGGTCTCGCACAGGCTTGGCTTTCAAGTGCAAGGTGGTAGTTTCACGCACTTGATGTGTAATGACCGTAACGCGCGGCGAAACGGGCGGTATGTTTATGCAAATTTTCTTCTTATCGGCTTTTCTTTTCGATGCCTAATCTGTCAACCAAGTGGGTTCCTTACGTTTGCTCGAATGTTTAACGGTCATTTCCTCAGCCAGTGGTGTATAAATTGAATCAGGAAGTAAACGACTTTGACTAGAAGGCATAGGGGTTATAGAATCTCCGAAAAAATACTTCTCTTTCTTTAAATTAGAAACGCATTACGCAATCGTAACAGGTTTATGATAAACTTTCGTAAACCTGTCCAATGACAACGTTACGATTTCAGTTGAGAACTAGAAATACTAGCGTTGAAATATTTTAGTTTTACTCTCATTTGCTATTCGTCGAAATGAGTAATAAAATTTTCGTTAAATATTACGATGAATTAGCGATAATGTTGCTAGTTATAAAACACGAAGCTAAAGATTAGGTAAACAACCATGGCTGACATTAATAATTTGTTTTAGATTAACTGAACAAGCGTAGATAAGTCGATCGTAACGAGATCAGCCAAACAAGGATAGTTTCAATTTTATTGGCTATCAAATAGCTAAGCAAGCATAAGTTCGATCGTTAATCGGTGTAAACCGTGTTTACCGATTCTCATTGGTAATACGTATTCAAGTTTGTCGTTTTTTCCTTTACATACGATGTATCGATTGTTTTCTGTATCGGTTCGCTTGCGTTAGAATTGAATTTTCCTATCTCTTCCAGTAGTTATTTACGTTCATTTTTCATCATTCTTGACGCCGATTATAGCGCAATTATACGTACGCCAGTTGTTAATAACTATAATAACATACAGGACGATTAGATCAATTATTAACATTCTTCGAAGCACTTTTTATTTGCATAGATTTGTTCTATCGCTTGTTTTCTACATTAATTCGCTTACTTTACAATCGAGTTACCCTATCTTTTCCAGAAGTTGTCGAGCTTTGTTCTCGCAAATTATAGCCCAATTATACACGGACACCAGTTGTTAAAAACCGTACAGGATAATTTAGATTAATTATTAACGTTTCTCGAACAACTTTCTCTGTACACGTTTACTTTAAACGTAACATCTAGATGCAAATGTTGTTTTTCGTTATCGGGACTCGTTAGTACACTGTGTTTTTTTTTTTATAGCAGTGTCATTAATTTTTCACGATTAGCCATTACTTAGTTTACCGAGTGGCTATTCGCAATGATAGTGGCACGTTATCTTCCACTGGCGCTCTATCGTTCGTCTTAAAATACTCGAAGAAGTCTATTCTTAACTCGAGCACCACGAGAGTGGAAGCAGTGCAATTCTTCTATTGCACGCGCGCGCTTATTCGTTCGTATTGTCTGCTCTCGACTATTTGTTTACCGTTGACCTTTTTGTACTCTTCGAACTATTCGATCACCTTTCGGAGTCATTTTTGGACCCATGATTATACAGCATCGTCTCGAAATAAGCAACTCGGTCGGGACCGGCGAGTTGCTTACCTCGAGGGGAGTTATGCTATTCGGCTTGACTTTGAATTCGTAGATAAAACAGGGAGTTCGGTGTAGCTGCAAATTACATACAAAATTACATACAACTAACAGTGTTGTTTCGGAGAACACACGCTCCAGAGAAAGAGAAAACGATTACACATGTTCTGTGCTCTTTTCACTAATCTGTTTAGCTTCTCGATTTCACGGACCTCTCGCTTCTTTTCTCATCTCTCATTCTGTAGGCAATTTCAAACAAAAATGTAGGGATAGCGAGTTGCTTATTTCGAGGCGGAGAACAGTTGCTTATTTCGAGACGATACTGTAGCCACGATTTCCTCCGTATTATTCAAGAAAGATTAAAACGACGACGTTGGTAAACGGGCTTTCGAAGTTCGTTCGCGTATTCGGGACATGTAACTATTTCAGTGATAAGGAAAGGGTGGCGCAATTCGAAACAGAAAACATGTTTTGCGTATAAACGAGATTTCACGTGTTGAACGATTAAGGCCAAGGAACACGCGAGCAATTACGAAAACGAAAACAAAATTTCTATTATCAGCAAAAGTAATTAAACCCTCGACAACGTACAATTTTCTTCACTCGTTTATCCTCCTTATCGCACGGTGTTAACGTACGCCATTTACGTCGAATATATTCTATCGATTATTATAACGATATTGTTATTTTATTTTGCATAAGTGCGCACAAGTAGGTAGGACAGGCGTTGGTTTACCACGTGTTTATTCAGTTTACCACGAGTTTGCATCGTAAATGCATAAAGTCCTCGGCACCCTCAGGGGCTGTAGCTATGTTTGATTGTAAATATAGTTACAGTACGGGCTTAGCGATCCCGAGGTACCCGAGCTATAAAAGGGCCCCAATGGGTCCCGACAGACCTGCAAAGGAATGCAATGTAACAAGTTAAGGATTAATGAAAAATAAAAAGTAATGTGAATGCGATATGGAAAAAGATACACATGACTGATGATTTATAACAAGTAAAACTGGACCAATAGGTACAACAATCTATATAAAACAGATTACGTACTTTTACAAAATAAATGAACAACCAAAATCCTCGGTATACTCGATAATATAATCTTCCGCTCAAGAATACAATGGGTGTAGAGAGTAACTAATGTGTTTACGTCACAAGAATCGTACAAATACTTATTGCTCCTACACTTTTACCCACTTTTCGCATCTTTCTTGTTAATTTCACAAATTATATCAACTAGTAAATGTTATTTGGGCTATATCTATCTTAGAGATTTCCGAGAATATGTAAAATATCATTGATTATAAAAAAGGAAGTTAAGAAACTACAATTTCACACAGAAGTTTTATTTGTAAATTGATCGGTGTACGAATACATTCTACACTCACTGTACGTAGAATAAAAAGATCGCCATTGACCTATTTATTTTCCTAACAAGTGCCGCTTGCGAAAACAATTGCCCTCCGATATTTCAATAAGGTAATGAATATTTAGCCGCGCTGTTTATGCCCACTCATTGCACGCGGAGAAATCACGGAACAATGAAAGTAGTAAGTCGGTAGAGACCGGCACGATGACTGCGCACCCGATACCTACGTTTATCTGGTGCCAACAATAATTAGGGCCCGCGTTGCATTTACGATTGCAGCCGAGAGGAGCGCGGCAGCGTGTTTCCTTTCGCCACGGTTCACGATAACGAGAAACAGTTATCACTGGCGTGCACGCGTTCAAAGGCGACTCCCTCCCGAACCACCGTGCCTCGATTCCCTGTAATGGCATCGCGAGACAATGGCAGTGACACACTGATTGCAAAAGAAGGTGATCGAATGGCAGCCGTGTCGAAGCAGCCGTTCTTGATCCACCTCTTATCAGTTCGCGGAACGAACCGACCGAGAGTAACCGCGCGAACGAGAAAAGAAAAACGAATGCCGGAGATGATTATTATTATTATTATTATTATTATTATTATTCCTCAGGGACGTGTTCGGGATCAGTGGGACCGCGGAACTCTGTGGGTGTTTATGTAAAATAAATAAAAGCACGCGAGACTGAAGACAAGTTTGTATAGTGGACATAGAAAATTAGTTAAATTAAAATTGTATTAGATTGTCCCGAAAGTTTCTTTCGCTATATTAATAAGTAATACATGCACAATAGTTTATGTTTTATGTTACGTTACTGAATTGTGCAAGATTCATTTTGCTCCGTTACTGTTACAACATGAATATCTATGAAATTTGATTGTCTATTTATATAAACACGGCTACATAAAATAATTGAGTGCAACTCGTGAAAGAAACTTTCGGGACAACCTAATATTATTATGGTATCGCGCGCGCAGCTTAAGCACGTTTAAGGCGAAAATGTGAGATTGCGAATCTCGGAGAAATACTCGACATCCGTTTCTCTATTTAACCGCAAAGGGCCGCTGTGTTCCGAGCCGAGGAAAATGTTCAACACAGTAAAAAGAAACATTCGAAGAAGAATTTATATCTTGTACGTTGCACCACTGAATTCATGCCGGACCAAGCATTTCTGAACTAGGGAGACACACCATCTTCGGAAAACAGGTTCATTTGTGTAATGAAATGAGTCACCCATTTCTGTCGCGGGCTCTCGGACTAGCAGGGGTTGGAAACAGCGTTCAAAGTGGGAGACGAAAAACATATTTTTCGCGACGTTTCGAAAACTGCTCAAGCTCTTCCTGTATTGGACAGTTCTCGAGATACCGAGAAAAATATGTTCTTCATCCTCGCAACGTCAGGGGCTGCTTTCTCCGCTTAAATGTCGACCATCGCGAAGAAAAAAAGAAAGATAAATATCTTTAGGAGAATCTTGATCCTACCGTAGGTTCCTATTTTAATTTTATTTGAAACGTGAAAAATATGAAGTGGTTTTAAGTTGAAACTTTCAACACGGTAGAGAAATTTTATAGTAAATGGGGATTTGCAGTCCCTGGTGCCAACGGTCCGCCACTGGCTGTGGTTCGGCGTAGTGGGAGGGATTTACTGGAAGAAAGCAAAGTGCACGGTCGTATCTTTTTCTCCGGTGGTGAAATTGTTGACGCGGCTAAAGCCACGAGGGGCGGTATGCCGTTTCTCGGACGCAACGATACCTACGGCCGCGAGGATGTAATACTCCGCGCTCGAATTCGTAGAGCTCAACTCGTTCCCTGGAAAACGCGAAGTAAATAAATCGGAAAAGAAGGAGCGCGTTGAAAAAGAAAAACAGCCGCGCAATTTGATATTTCTTGTTCACCCGCGGCTACTGCGCAGCGCGAAGCGAATCGATGTCTCGAATAATTGATCCTCATCTGGTAGGGTGCCACGCTGTTGGCCTATACTTACCGTTCTCTAAACGTTCGTAACCGATTCGCCTAGAATCTACCACTCTTCGATTGCCATCGTCAGAATTTTTCTACTCGTTTATTTGTAGATATAAAATACACGCTCCAGAGCGTGCTCGTATTCTAATTCCGTCTGTTTGTATTTTCCATTAAATACATTTCTTAATTAGCTAAACCGTGGCTCAATTGGGGTCAAGTTGACCAGTTACCAGTTACGCAACAAGCATTTCGCTCTATCGGTTCAGGGTTATCGATAGCGACTTTGCTTTTCTTTCACGCTCAATGCTAATGACGCTTCGCGCTCAAAATCCTTACGTTTTTTTTTTGTTTTTTTTCTTTTAAGCTGTTCAAACGGTTGCAATTTGCAGCGATAGGTGAGAGTTTCGGTTGTTAACACGTTGATCGCCACGTCATCCATATGTGGGTGACAGTGCTTTTCACTGAAGAACTAAAAAAATTAATTCTGAAAGTTAGACGTCACAGGAGATGAATTTAAATGATATTCGCGTATTTTGATGAAGTTAGAAAAATAAATATCTCGACGGATGTTTGATTATGTAGTCTACAATAGTCTGAATAATATTTAATCCTAGCAGAAATTTTCAAGAATATTTCTCTGGCAGTCAACGTGTTAAAAGGGGTGTCGGTTTAGGTTCGTTTCGGATTCCATGCATTTACGACGTACAATAATATAGAAAATAAATGTAATATGTATTAGGTCTACCGAAAAGTTCTGTCCGTTTTTAAAATAAAACAAAATAATAAATTTCTCCTACCTTGAATAAATTTTATTGAGTGATATAATTGTTATCGTTATTTATGACATCTTGCCAGTGTGATTGCAATTTGTATATCATTTTTAACGAATATGCGCCTACTCGTCGAAACATATGTAGATATATAACAAACACGTGGTGAACATAACCAAAAGATGTATATACTTATGCAAAATGAATGTATATATTATTATATATATATATAATGTATGCCGAATACGTTCTATAATTATTATAAGAATATTCTTACTTCATTTTGCACAAGTATATACATCTTTTGGTTACGTTCATCACGTGTTTGTTACGTTAGATTATTTCATAAATGCATATAATCCGCAGTCTAGCGATAATAAACAATTCGCAGGTTATCCTTTTCCAATAAAATCTCTTGCCACTTTAGTTCAATTAAACCAAACGCGCAGATTCGAGAGAACAGATTCCAGAGGGGGCCGCGTTGGTCTTCATCCCCTATCCAAGAGAGTTTCGCCGAGGTGGTGCCGACCAGTTTGCAAATATCGACGGCTAGGGTCGTATTTTGCGTCGTAACCGTGTCATGTCCATTATGTAAACGGTAGCGTAAAATCTCAGCTGTATGCAGCGGCACACCTCGAGCGCGCAATTGTAATGTCGAGCATTGTCTTCGACTCGAATTCGAACATGTTATTTTCTGTTTTATTGCCGCGTTCCGTGCTTTCGATGAAGTACCGGCGTGCGAAAGCGATAGTAAGCGGTTTGCTTATTGTTCACGCTTTTCGGGACGAGATGGGGAGGGGTTAAAAAGTGATCTTTGGGAGGGCAGGGTTTAGTATCTCCCATGAGAAAGGAAGGCAACGTTAATCTATAGTTTCATTTGATGCGAGTGGATGAACATCCTGCAGTCTAATTATGCTACTGTCACAGGAACTATCCTTTTTTTTTTTTTTTTTTAAATTTAAATATACTACTTTTTAGTAGAAATATTGAATTCTGCATAGATTATAGGGAAATCATGGAAAAATCAAAGAATTGAGAACGTTATGATCTTCTGTTGCATGAATATCTGCAGTCTAATTATGGTATTGTCACGGGAACAATTTCTTTTTTTAAGTTTAGATATAGTACTTTTCAGTAGGAATATTTCATTCTGTACAGACTATAGGGAAATCATGGAAAAATCAAAGAATTGAGAATGGTATGACCAACGTATAATCTGACTACATTCGCTACAGAATGAACAATTCTCCCGAAATTATATAAAAATTCTTCAAAATCAAATTTCATTTAAAAATTTCATTTAAAAATTTCATTTAAAAATTTCATTTAAAAATTACACTCGTCCACCTCGCCGTCAGATATTCTTACAGACGGATCTAGAGAGTGATCAGAGCATCCCCTCGTTCCTCCCAAAAGCAAAAGAATAACAACACCGAAACGTAAACGTAAATATTCCTACGAAAGCTGAAGTAGCAAGTTCTTCCTCCTGCTCCCCCCCCCCCCTCCCCGAAAAGAATTTTCTGAAAACGTAGTAAGGTACGGTTCGCGTTTCGGAGCGAAGCTAGAATTCGCAGTATGGCGAACCGTGCTCGCCGTTGCGTTAACGTTCTCCGCGGCCCCTCGGCGAGATTGTCAGACACAGAAACGGTGGACGACCAGTTTGCAAATGTCGAGGGTTGCCATCGTATTTCACGTGGCCGCGGGTATACGGTGCGGTTACACGGCGAGATTCCCAGAGAGGAGGCAAGAGTCGCAGGCAAACGGAACGAAGAACCGTTTTCTATGCGCGTTCCGTCTATTCGGTCCTTGATCGTACGCGCGCTATACCATACGCACGGTTATACACCAGCGAAACACGCCGGAGAGACTTTCACTTCGATCGTTAATTAACTCGGCTCGTTTTGTGTAAATCGATCTTTGATTCGCTCGTACAAAAGGCGTCACGGGCAGACGGAGATGAAAAAAAAAAAAAAAAAGAAAGGAAAAAAAAGCAACGCGCGATTTTATCGGGCGAAACGGCATAACCAGGTTTTTACTAGATTCCCTCGTTTCTCGTCGATAACTCCCAGAATTTACGAGGTATCTATAATTAAACGCGATGTACCGAAAGATACCGATGCGGATTCGGTGGTTTTATCGCCGCGGGGATGCAAATTAAACGAGCCACAGTTACGTCGAGCGAAACTCGTCGACCGGGGTCCGAAAATGATTTACTTGGCTGTATTCCTGTATTACACGGTAGTGTTTCACGTTTCGATTCGAGGCGTCGGGACAAGGCACGTTGGAGGAATTGTAATTACTCCATCGATGGGAAGTAAAGGGGCTCCACACCTGGGATAAACGAAAGTGGAACTTTATCCAACTATTTTACGTTGGAAATTTATTATACGTTCTCCGTTGAACTTCGTATTTTCATCTGTTGATCCCGTGAGTTTCGTTTGAAAATTAAGAGAAATACGAACGTAAGAATTTGTATAATCCATGAGGTCCTTTTACACGGTCATATCTGTTCTCAGTCCAGTTTCAGTTTCACTCGAACTACCAGTGTTCAAAAAGTAAAGAGTAAAAGAAGAATGGAAACGAAAACTGGGAACTAACTGGAAGGATATATCTAGTTGTTTCGTTTCGTTTCTTGGAATTCCTAAGCAGAAACAAGGGAACAGCGAGAACTGAAACTGAATTGAGAAACAGATATGATCGTCTAAAAGGACTTGTACATATAACGTTATCTCCAAAACAGACGAAAGAAGTTAACCTTTGCCTGAAGTTGCCCTTGTCGAAACTGATTTAATTCACCGTGTCGTCGATACGCAGTTTCTCGGCACGTGACTAACGATTACACGTGACGCATGTTCCCATTCTGGTTACGCAATACGCACCCGACAGGGACCATCGAAAATGTTTACCCGAATTCGCGTTATCTGTTTATTTGCACGCGATCGAGCCTCGCAAAAGACGATTCGATGATATTCCCGAGCAAAATAAAAAATTGCATCCTTAGACCCGTTTATTACACCGTGTCTATCTACATCCTTAAAATTGGCCATTGTTGCAATGATTAGTCGGGATTGGTATACGCGTTACAGCCACACATGCTGAGCCCAGTAATAAGCGGTGCGGCGTTATAGTAATACAGTTGCAACGAAGATGCCGGGGCAACGTCGAATGGCGAATTACACGTTGCGCGTAATTCTACCGTGGCGGTTCGTACTCATTGAAATATAGCACGCCGTATATATGCGTATAAATAATATAAATTATCCATCACGTGTGCTCGTAAGGTAACGGTGGCCGCGAAGAATGAATATTACAGCGTTTGAAGTGATTGCTTTGGTAATTCATGGCGTGCACTATTTGCGTTGAACGCTTCTTCGAAGAAGACATCGGGACGTGAAAGAAATGACAATTCAAACGCGTTCCTATCGTTCGCCCGTAGATACGAGTTATCGCGATCGTAGAAAAAGGGGAGAAACAAAATGATTGCATTTTTTCAAAGCGTTCGATTCACGTGCATTTATATATTTTTATTTTTTAAATTCTTCTACACTATCTACACTTTCCGGAAGTATGTTTGTTTTTTCATTTTCTTTCGATTATGTAGTTTCATAAGGGTTCTTCAGCTTTTTTAAAATTCCGCTCGCTAGAACTGAATTCCATTCGGAGGCAGAACTCTTGGATGTTCTGGCGCAAAAATCCATCGAAGGACAGAAGTATTTGTCCCGGAATCTCGGTTCATTTGCGATCCACGGTGTTTTTAGTTGGCGTATATAGCAGGCGTGCTATATTTCCGAGCCGGCGAAGAGTCCAGCTGATTACTTCGCTTCCATCGGTTATTTTTGTAAAGCATTATTCAGCGCCGTTCTTTGTATTTCAATGGCCGTATTCACACAGACTCCGTCTCATTCATCCGATAACTTAGCGCCAAATAAAGCGTTGTCTTCTGCACGCTGGATACCGTAACGTACGCGGTGTGACTGAAATCCTCGAAAGCGACAAAATATGCTCGCACGAACGCGCGTCCTGTTTAACTTTATTCTCTGGGAGATTTTCTAACGGGAGGCTAGCGATCTAGTAATTTGTATCCGCTTACCGTCGCGAGAGACGCTCGGAATGATCACCTCGCACCTTGGTGCGAACTTGCAGACATCTCTGCTCATGCGAGGAACACCCGGAAGTGTTGAAAGAGGAAGGAGATTAATGGTCGGACGTCTACGAGTTTGCATCTAGATGTCAGGTGGTCATTTTGAGCGGATACAAGTTGTTAAAAAAGAGGCTACACGAAACAAGGTCGAGGTTTGAGCCTCGGTTTCGATCCTGGAATCTGCGTTGCGAAAGTATCGTCTCCCAAAAAGAGCGGCGTACCACCCGAAGATAAAATAAATAAATGAAAGCGAAAGTATCGGTAAATTATTATTCGAAGTAGCTTCGAAATCTAGTAGAATCGATACGTTTGGTCTGGAGGTAACGAAACGTATCGTCGACGTTATTATTTTTCGAATTCTGCCGTAAAAAGATTGCCAGCAGCGTTTAAAAAGAACCAAGTGTTCGGACTCGAAGAGAATTATGCTCATCGGATTATGCTCTCCTTGAAATGAGGCAAGATTCGTTCGGCTGGTTTTTTGTCCATCGTCAACCATAAATGAGTTATTCACAGTGCCCGCCTTAAGTGCCCTCACCTTGTATATCTCTCCGAAAGCTGCACTCGAGTGCAGAGTTAGTTCTGTGTATATCACGACGGGTTCGGTAATGGTGGCTCAGACACAACTCACAGTCGCACGTTTAGTCTAAATCTCGCTAGCTCTCGAGTTGCTAGACGTCGGTACTCGGGTTACTCGATACCCAGCACTTAGCGCCAATTACTGTCTGCCTTTAAACTGTGTCGTAACTGCGCGTTACCACGAGAAACTGTTATATCGAAATATATTCTATTGTTACGTTATAACAGTTTACATTCCTCCTGCCCGGATTCCGGCGACGCCGTTCCTTCTCGCGCCCGCGATTCTGTCGCTTTAATCCGTTTTCTTTCTGGGACAACTTTTATCGTTATTATTATGCGCGTTCTTCCAGTAGGACATTCGTGGCTGCCGATGATTATTGTTTAGGATATCGAATGTTATTAACCGTTTGGTGAGTGAGACTCGTCATAAGGAATTTGGTTCATAAACAATAAGCACGTGTCTGACTCGTGGTACTTGGTTCGGACTTCCTACCTTTCTGTTTAGTATGGCCCGAGGAATCGGGAGATAGTGTGTAGGTCAAGGGGTTAAAAGAGATTTTATCGTGGCATACGGATTAGGTGTTCTTTAAAACATATCCACGTGTCAATATTTTACCACTGGACATGTTTTCGCAACGTAGACTGTTTCATTGAATTCGTTGAAAGAAATATTTGATGTCTTATAAAATTGGAATTTTTGCCAGCTCGAGCATTAGTATTTATTATTATTATTATTTGTCGACTTTACACTCCATTCCAACGATCTGAAAGTAAGCGAAAATTAATTCGAACAAAAGAAATTAAATACGCTGTTCTCGTAGAGCAAACAATTCTCTTTGAAATGACGTATACCATTGCACAAGAACATTTTCGTTTTAACGCGAAATTTTTAATTTAAAAGAAAAAAAAAAAAAGGCGCCGAATGGGCCAACCCGATACAATAATTACATGTAATATTATTGCTCCAAATAGCAATACTTGTTTCGACCACCTGCTTTCGATACAAATTAACGGAAAAGCACCCAAACACCCAGTTTTACGATAAAGTATACGATTCTCGCGGAGACAGCCTCCGCGGACGAGAAAAGATCCCGGACCACCGGTGGCCGAGGAATTAATATGTTAATATTTTGAAAGAACGTCTAATTTATGCATCGCGTCGGAATTTATTCGTCGAGCGTGCGTCGGTCACCTTATTAAGCAATAAAGTCATCGGAGTAGCTGATTCTCTAATTGTCTGCGGCAGTTCCCCACGGTCGGCCGCTCTGGAAAGACGAGTTTTAATTAAATTGAAACGTACAACGGTGGAAACGACGGATTACCCGCTCAGGTGATCTTGCACGGCGATAAGGCGTTTAAAACTTTAATCGCCGCTCGCCGCGGAAAGTATCGTTGCCGGACGTGTTAATTGTTTCGCGCTGTGCTGGAAAACGCGACAACGCGTTATCGCTTATTGAAATTATTATTTACTCGCGCTGAATATTGTACGCCGAAGAAGGGAATTAGCGGTAGGGCGATATCAACTATTGTTGTAAATACGTTATTTTTAGTACGCTGGGTTTATAGTACCAACACGGAGATATCTGTAATCAGTGCTTCTCAAGGTTCGCGTTTCCCACGAACCTTCCCAACGCACGAGAAACTTTACATGCATCGTTACATGCATCGTTACATGCATCGTTACATGCATCTTTACACGCGGCGGAATGAAAGCTGTTAAATTAATTTTAGAATTGGTTATCGTGGAACTTTTCATATTATTCATTTAAGAATTCATCTCGCGAGTGATCCTGCCTTGTAGATCATCGTTGCACAGGTACGAACACATCTTGTTTTCGTTTCACCTCGGCGCAATGCATGGAGTTAATTTTACAGTCCATGGGACGCGCTTTTTGTTTGCCAATCGCGCTGGAAAAATTTGTAGGTCAGCCCACGGTACGCTCTGTATAACGTAGCATTTATTAGTTAACCTTGCTGATAAGAAGCGTTTGCTCTCCGACGCCGTTTTCGATGAAACTTTCCAGGTTTTTAGAGCACCAAAAAATCTGCAACGCTCATCTTTCGTTACGATATCTATCGATATTTCAAAGATTAGTTGCTTTAGATCGTCTAGTATATTTTCTTGTTTTCGCCATCAAGTTTTTCAAGTTTCACTCGAAGAATTCGTTTAACAAACGTCCCTGCACCTCCAACAGTCTTCAAAGTAGCATTCGAAGTTCAAAACTTGTTAAATTTCCACTCATTCGATTATAAAAGAAAAAAAAAACACAAACACACGGTTACCCCTTTCCAAGGTAAAAACTCTCGAAGTTTCATCGAAGCAAAATTTTTTGCTAGTCGGTAGAAGCAAGCCCAAGTCGAATTCCACCATTCATCCGATCCCTGAAAAGTTTTTTCTCACCCAGCCGAAGAGCCAAACGAGCGAGCAGTTATTAACGATATTCCCTATGGGTTGCCCTAACACGTAATCAGTTACGCGCCAAGTATTTCACGAGTACCTTACTCGCGTGTTTCGTCCGGCAAAAAACGTAATTACGTTGCCTGCTGGCGGTATTTATTTTGGCTCCTCGCGTGAAAATTGATAACGAAAGCATTATATCGCTCAGTTCGTGACGTGCGCAATTTCGTTCGATGAGAGCTCGGTTTTCACGGCACGAACACCTTTTAGGAACTCGCCCTTTCGCGCACCCAACGTCCGAGCCGATTGTTTCGGCCGCCCCAAGGCTGTTTTACGGCTCTAGGTTAGGTTCCCGTCTCCGTTTTTGCATCCTCGCTGGTTACCAAGGTTTTACAGTAGTGTCTCGTTAAGTGCACAACATTTGTCTACGATAAGTGCACAGGAACCAGCCCCACCACAGGGTGGGTATACCCAGAAATTTGATCGTGTTTGGTCTCACTTTAATTAGAGAAATGTCAGAAATATGACGGTAAAAGTTTTGCAACAAAAAAGTGAAGTTCCGCCGTTGCTTTAACCCTTTGCGCTCGTGAAGTGACTCTCAGTCACATCTTAACGCGATGCAGTAACTCGAGAGGTGATTCTCGGTCGCCACCAGGTTTGACGCAGTGAATCAACCAGCAATAATGTTTGTGTACGTTTCATTTCATTAGAACTCCAAGTGTCGATAAAATAATTGTCGAAAGAGGTAAGGGGTGGGGTCTGATTTTCAAATCTCGGATTAGAAATTTCATCTTCGAAGTCAACCTAAGCTTAACATTTCTGGGAATAGAATGCTAAGGGTTAGACTGTCTCCTCTGG
This sequence comes from Hylaeus anthracinus, assembly GCF_026225885.1. Classification (NCBI taxonomy): domain Eukaryota; kingdom Metazoa; phylum Arthropoda; class Insecta; order Hymenoptera; family Colletidae; genus Hylaeus; species Hylaeus anthracinus. Next base: position 7,419,638 of record NW_026535322.1, on the reverse strand, counting down.
TGTTATCGCTTCGTCCTCTTCTTTTATTCGCTGTACTTCTCTACGTTCGAATCTCGTCGGCGAACATCAGAGAATATACGAACTGTACGATAACTGCACAAGGTCAGTCCCGAACTTGTACGTTTAACGAGAGGTTACTGTAATCTTAACGCGTTAGCTGCCAGACTAAACACGTGAAAATTTCGGACATTTTGTCTCAAGATCGTTACGTTAGATGATTCAACATTCGTCGTAGAATTAAAATGTTAAATCACACAAATTCACGAGTCCCGTTCAAATTTAATTTCGTTGTCGCCTCACCTTTGGGATTAGTATTTCCATTTCATTGATAACAAGTTCCGTCTCCCATTTCTTGGCGACGTGGCGCCCAACGTGTCACAGTGGGTATCCTAATGTACAGCATCGATTTTTAATTCTCTTTGATGTGTAGTCGGTAATGATTTGATTTGCGCGCTGAAAGTGCGAGAGCGCGACGACACGGGCTCCTACGTTTTTTGCTCGCGACACTCGTGTGTCTACGGTATGCCAAATACGGTATAGCAGTAACGTTCTGCGAGTCGACCCGTCAACAACGATACGAATAAACCACGTGAAACCGTTGAATCTGTTCTTCCTTAACAACCACGCCCAGAAAGAATAAAAGTATTTCCACAGATGATTTTTTTCAAAGTCACAGGTCCTATCTCGTACAAAGGGCAAGGTTTTCCTCCGCCTACGTTGTCTCCTCGATAACACTATAACCAGTCGAGGCACCCTCTTCTTATTCCACCACCTTATTCTTACACCCCAAACTTGGGTAAAAACATTGACGCGCGCAAAATGTTTTTTTACGGGTCGCGAACGGTTGTTCGGGGCGGCGTTCGCGTGGGCTTTCGCGTAATCTTGTAAAAAGTGTACGGCCTGAAAAGGATTTAGAAAGTCGGAGGGGTGGCTTAAGCGCGATCGATCGACGTCCGACGCTTCTGCTCGAAAAACTTTAATCTCGCGCTAGAGGATTGATCGGACATCTCCTCCCGTTCCCCGTGTCGGTGGATTCTAAATCTTGAGGTCAAGACCGACATTCGAAAGTTCGGGGAGCATCGACGAGGACCTTGATACCGAACGTGACCAGCCGTCGTTTATCGAGGCACGCCGCTCCAGTCATCCGGAGCGAAGTAACGACATACAGTCGGTTCCATAAATACCGTCTAGGTCTGTTAACGAAATTTGTCTAAATCTCATTATAGGTTTAATGTTTCCAAATAAATTCTTTTTATTGTCACCGTATAAACGTGTAGACTCTATTTACGTACATACGTATAAAAGTCTGTTTACACGTATCCGTAACGTGTCAGTTCCGTATCCGTTCGGTTTCGTAAAGTTCCATCAGTGTCAGTGATTTTAAATATTCTTCAGTTGTTTTTGAATGGGCATGTTCACACACGTCCGACACCGCTCCGTGACGTTATTGATACGGAACTGACACGTTACGGATATGTGTAAATAGATCTGAACGAAGCATTTTTGTTTGAAAATGTAATGATAGGTTTGATGTTTGCAAATAAATTTTTGTTATTGTCACTGTGTAAACGTATAAACTCTATTTGTGTACGTACGTGTAACGAAGCATTTGTTTGAAAATATTCAACCTATCGTTTAGTTTAGACAGAGTTCTCCAATAAACGTAGAGGATACGAATATATTTGTTTACTGACTGTACTACGTCATCTCACAAGTTTCTGTAGACTTTTATTAAATACTAGCTGCATCCCGCGGTTTCTAGTATTAGCCGACATTAGTATAGATCGAACTACGGATGTCTCATCTTCGCTAATCCCATTCTGCGAACATCGAGCTCGGGAAAAATCACCGCAGGTCCTTGCATTACTTTTTCCCTCGATTTTTCCGACCTTCCTCGTCGAACATCGATCTTTCCATGGGTCGGTAGAAACTTTTAAACGCGTCGCTTGCGTCACCGAACCGCTGCTCATCCTCGCGGTTATCAATTGTCTCTTTCTCACGCGTGTTCTCGCAAACCGCGAAAATACTTAACGAGAATTTAATTGCGCCTGCGTTTATCCTCGGCTCCTTTCGAAAATAACGGCGATAATTTATACGCCTTTCTTCCTCTTCGTTTCTCGTTTCTCTTTTTTTCAATCTTTTTAAATTGCTTCTCTTTCGACTGTTCGGGGCGACCGTAGCCGAAACTGGTTTGACGATTCTAAGATTCGCTCGCGAGAGCCCCCCCGTGATCGATAGGCTGGGAGGAAAAAAGACTTGTGTATTTTATTTGATACCCGAGACCAAAATGATTCGGCGCATTTTGCTGCTCGATCATCGGAGACTAATTCGACAGCTTGCGCCAAACCTCGACCGAGGCTGTATCATCTGTCTTCACCGAAACAACTAAACGGGGGCACAGTGGTTCGTTTCGCGAGAAATCTGGCCAAAATTCTATATTTCAAGTACGCGGAGTTTCATAAATACAAAGTTTCATGAGAATCTAATAACTGTTTAACATACATGTCGGCTACATTGGATCCGGCATTTTGAATTTTCTAATTCTGATATTAGATTCGTAATTTGCGGCCCAAATAACTCAAAAATACCTAGTTTCGTGAAGATCCGAAAACACTTTCTATTTTTGGCCATCCGGACCACTGTGTCGAGGAAATTTCATTGAAAACCACCCTGTACGATATAACGCGCATCTTTCGAATTTTTACTAGACGTTCTGAACAAAAGAAGTGTACACGTTGAATTCTTTTCGAGCCCATAGCGCCCATGCTAATAGTGAATATTATTCATTATCCTAAATGTGTATCGGTCATTATTAGACTATGCGGATTTTATGCATTTGCAATAGAAACTAACGTGGCAAATACATGCTAAACATACTAAAAAGGCGTGTACACACGTACAAAACATAATCCAGTCAGTTTCTCGTAAGTATTCGTACAGCTCCATGTCTATCGAAAAAATTTGTCAAACTAAAATTATAAGTTTGACGCTTCCAAATAAATGATTCCATTGTAAGCATATAGATGAATAAACCTTACACGTATGTATATTTATAAAGAACAATTTACTCGATAATATCAAATCTGTCGTTCGATCAAACAAATTTCTTCGATAAACATACTGCGTACGAATATTTATTGAACCGACTGTATATCGATAGATTATAAACGACATACAATGTCTATTCTTAGTGCGTTTCTCAGACTATTTCACTCGACAAATGCACAAAATCTGCACTCCAGCAATTATTTCAAGCGTACCCAGAACAAACTGGAGTCGCATCGTGTGAAAAATAATTCGTTAAAACGATATCACGGTATCGATTAAACGTTGATACAGGAACCGGATGGCTCCAGTAATTTGCTAGTAAAGTTTCAACCTCGAGGGTCGCGACCGTAATCCTGTCCACCGATGCCACTTCGCGATTGCTTCCGAGCAGTAAAATGACTACCAAGCGACGATTAGAATCTGCGGAATATTATTACTCCGTTGGGGCAAGCTTAGTACCGACGACGTCCGCGTAGACCCATTAGAAACTTCAGGCAGATCAATTTTCGTGGTTTCAAGTTAGAAGCCAGTTAATCCTCGCCAGCTGCTACTCGTCCCGGCGGTGACACCAATTTCCTGGACAGACGTAAAACTGAAGCGATAGCTCCAGCGATTGCATCTTCCTCTTAGCGACCCCGGTCGCTTCGGGCTTCGGAGTTCCTTCAACGCTGGCCAACCAGATGGACAGCTTGATTGGACATCAATTTGTCTGTGGATATATTAAGTCTCAAGTTTATATATATTACATGTATAATGGCTTGTTTGATTGAATATCAATGGGAAACTGGCAGTGGTCGACAGGCATAATTGAAACCTTTCGATCTTTACTTGGACTCGTTCCATCTATTGTCAGTTGTTGGAATGTTGGTAAAGGCACGTCTTCACTCTTTGTTGGATAAGAACTCGTAATTGACTCGTAACAAGTGACTATCAGTTTTGTGTTTTACGTCATTCGATAACATTCTAATAAAAATCGAGCAAGTCCTGAGAGCATTTATGCCACTTTGCAGAAGTTAAACCTCTAAGGAAATATTAAAACTAATTCGACCATAGAATTGTCCATGAAATAAGAATTCAGAGCTGCGTTAGGAAATGTGACCGATACGCGTAAAACAGTAACGGGTACGTTGTTAAAACACTCGGTTAACACAGATGTTATGATGACACCAATTTCCTGGACAGACGTAAAACTGAAGCGATAGCACCGACGATTGCATCTTCCTCTCGGCGAGCACGGTCGCTTTAGACTTCCTTCAACGGCGGCCAAACAACCAGGCAGCTTGATTGAACGTCATCAATTTGTCCCGGGAGCATCGCGATTGCCTTCCCTTCGTTCCACGCGAATCTTGAATCCGACGACCGTTCGACGGAGTTGGTTGCGTTCGACCGCGTGCGATGCTGATAAATCAGCGATTCTTAACCGCTACACCGTCCCACCTCACGCAGAGAAAACACAACTGTAGCGTGTCTAAAACGTTTGCCCAGGACTCCGTCGAATATTTTTCGCTTGGAAGCTTTTAAACAGTCGCTGGTATTATTTGATGGATAAAAAGGGAAAAATTTAGTTCCTGGAAGAAGGATTTGATGTAACAACAGTCAGACGTACTAACCAACTTCTCATCTCCGCACTGTACATGCCTAGCTCCCTACTTGTGCTATCAATACTCAAACTAATAATAAGTGAGTGAACCTTGGGAGCTTTTAAACAGTCGCGGGTATTATTTGACGGATAAAAGGGAAAAATTCAGCCCTCAAAACAACGATTTACTATACCACCAATCAGACCTACTAGCCAACTTCTCATCTCCGCACTGTACATATCTAGCTTCCTACTTGTGCTATTAATACTCAAACTAACTCCTCCATCACGGAACTAAAAAATTAGAAAAGCCTACGGAAGGATTAAACCAAAATTTCGTTAACATTAACCACACGGTACCCTCGATATATCCAGACTAGCAGAGAGGATGCGAAAGGGAGCCGGTTTTCGATTCGTTTTAGGGTATCCCAAGTCCGTTCCAATTGCCTCCAGTGTCTAGAACTCTTCTCGAGTTCTAGGCGGGTACACGGGCAAACAGACAAACGGGCAGGCAAACTGGTAGGCGGGTTAGTCAGCCAGGCACCTGAGAAGGGATACGAAATGTGCGCGCTCGGAACCACGTAGCCGCCCGTTTCCCTGGCTGCCTGCCTGCTGTTAATCCTCCAAATTCTTCGCTAGGAGGTATCGGGGACGATACACAATATAACCGGTGGTCGGCTTCGAAAACCGTTCCTAATAACGAGCTGCTTTGGCAAACCGCATCGTTAACTACGCGACGACAACACGTTCACTCTACTTTCCTCGATGACGAACGACCAGATTAACCCTTTGCCTCGGTGGGCCCAAGGGTTTTCCAGAAGAGACTCCACGATTTTCTATTTGGATTTTCTACTGGATCTTATACGCGATTTATTGTGCGTACAGCTTATTACTTTTATTAATTTCTCAACCATTTGCACGATTTCGTTCGTGCCTCGATAGTTTTCATTTTACAAGCAATCGTTGATACTCGTAAGAGAGAAGTTCGTCAATTTTCAATGAGGTATAAACAAAACGATGAGCGGTACAAACGGGTACAAACGATTCTAAAGAATAGGAAAAAAACAAATTTCAAATATCTGAATGTCTGGTGCTGGCCATTTTTTTTTTTTTTATTTTATTATTATTATTAATTGGTGAAGGTACAAACGAAATATTATCATTTTCCATAAAGAGAAATTAATTTTTGAAAAATCAGGTATCAGGTTCACACACCTCGTGCCACAGTTTTCCGTTTGTCTACGCTAATACACGCGGTTCACAGTCAGACTTCTTATCACCTTAACTACCAATCGATCGAACGGCGCGGCGATTGTCAAGTTCGGACGAGGTCGTGGATGTCGCGGACATTCAATGGAAAGGGGGATTTATAAGAGGACCCGATGAATATTCCGAACGGAATAATGCGAGGCAATTTTAGAACGTCGAATATTTCCACAAAAATTTCGCTTTCCGCTTTCGATACTTTTATCCGAGGCGACTATTTTAAGACGTCCTACTGGTGAACTGGAACAACCGCTGCATCTAATAGAATACTGATCGCGCCGTTCGTTGCGGTTCTTAGACCGATTCCACGAACCTCGGACAATGGACGCGCCAAGAACAAAAAGTATCCGCCGGCAAAAAATATTTTTTTAATTTCAAAGTCCGCGCGGGTATACCGTGCCGAGGTACACGCGCGATTATCGCTGATTTCCAGTCACGACTCGCAGCGTGGCATCTCGTAATGACACTCGTAAAATATTAAACGCTGGCTTGTGATTCTAATTTCACTTCTACGTACGGGCTGACTCCAGGAACTTGGACGAACCTCGGATTATTTCCACGTAAAAAATTCTTGGGCGCGATTCTATAGATTCTATAGATTCTGAACACATTTTTCCGCGCGATTTGTTTCAGTCGGTTAAAAGATAAAAAGATTTCTGATTTCGCTTTTGTTTAATTACAAGCTTCGTCTATCGAAATGTACGAGGCATACGAAGCACGGAATCCAAAGTGGAAAATCTTACACCGGTCGCATATCGCGAATGGCACGGATTCGAATCAGAAACTCTGGATATCCGCCTTGGCGAGTTTCCAAATGACCTCTGCCGCCATCAATTTGCTGTTTGTCGTGGACGTGCTTTACCAACTCGCGTAGGAACATCGCGTTCTTTATTATTCTCCAGTTCGCAAGTCTCTCTCGTTTCATCCTCTCGCCCCGAGTTATCGTTCAACCTTCGACTGTGTTCGTTATTCCAAAAAAGAGTCACCTTTGACGATTTCGTGAGATCACCGATCGTTCGGGAACGATGGAAGAGAAATTCCGTTTGCGCGATCGATTGGAAAAATCGTTGAAATAGAAATCCCATACCAAGACTTGATCACAAGAATACAACGCACATCGAAAGAAGAATGGAATAAAATATGGAACAATAAAAGAACAAAAACTCACAATATATAACGCACGACTTTTACCAAACGGTATCCCAACACTCCATGACCAGGAGAGAAAAAATAGTAACGACTAGATTGGGAACTGGACGTTCAAAAATCACACGCGAATACATATTAAAGAAAACGGACCCTCCCCACTGCGACTCCTGCAATAAGGAAACCACAACTGACCACCTACTATACGAATGCAGCAAACTCGATCAACAAAGAAGGAAGTATAACCTCGATCCAGAAACAGCTCTAACATCCCAGGAACATATGCAAAATACCATCAACTACCTCAAGGACACCAAACTCTACACGTAGTATGTAGCACCACCAGAAACCCAATCAAATTCGTCGCTAATTACCATGCAGTAGATGCGACGTAAAATAAATGCATATAAAAAAAAAAAAGAAAAAAAAAATTAAAAATTAAAAATAAAATTGAAACGCGAGTCGAACAAGAAATTTGCAGTTAAGTCATTTCACGGAATAAGTACATTGTAACGATATGCGACGTGTATTCGCAATGAGCCGCGGAGAAAATTGAATTTACCGAAGAAACGCTCCTGGGATGCACGTGGATAGATGACGACGGTCGTTTCAGACGTTGCGTGCGCAGCGGTATTACTCGCGCTTAACGAGGATAGTTTAGCGTCGAGCAGGTAAACGAAGCAATTGTTTTTCGAAATTGTCCAGGAACTCGAAATCGCGAACGCGAATGACGGGACAATCGGTTCGCGCCTATTATTACGAGATCTGATTAACGGCGGGGCACAATGCCTACTTTATTTTCCGTTACGTGAATCGTTTTTCCACGTGCGTAGGCAACGAGATTATCGTTATGAATGGATGACGTTGTTTATTCATTGTTACGCCATCCGCGTTCCCGTACCGTTTCATGCTAGAAAAGTGTCTTAATTTGCCCGTTAAATGCTCGACGCTTAGCTGCCGTGGCGAGGGCCCGCGCAATGGTTTCTAGAAAGCGATTGTTATCGAAAGGTGGACGCAGAGTAGCATTGTTCGAGACTTGTTTTACGAGGAACGCGAATTCTGGACGGAAACACTGTACTCGTACTTCTGTTTGCGGTAGACTGTAGCGTTACAGGGTATAATTTCATTATCGGCGGTCTTAGAGAAAGGAAGATGATGCACCGTTGCATTTTCAAACAAATGCGTTCCAACGAATACATGCATTCTTATAGTAAAGGGTGAAATTTCTTCTTTTATTGTGGGCATCTTTAAGTCACGATGAATTACTTCGCTGATAACATACCAAGGTGCGTCAGAGACTAGCTCTTGGTACTTTTAGATTGAAGTCTTTGTAGAATCTCGATGTTAGAGTTGCTCGCAACGCCCCACAATTGTATCTCACAATTTAGCGTTAGTAAAATCGAATTCTTTTCGGATCTCTCTCACAACGGCGAGCAACTTTAAACAAAAAAACAGTTGCTTATTTCGAGACAATACCGCGTATAAATTTACTCGTTGTACAAATGAATGAAGGATGCAGAAATCCATGGAAAATGTCGCGTAGGGTACCTGGAAAGGCCCTGCAAGGTTCCTCATCCCCGTATCGATCCGTCCCGTATGATAAGAGGGCAGCCGGCAGGTACTTGTAAATTTGAAATCGATCGACGGAGGGTCGCCTCGAGCCGCGGCCAATCGAACGGAATCGGTCGTGGTAGGTAGTTTTGTTTAGAAAGTTACGTGCCGACGAATGGCCATGGAAATGACGGCGCGAGACAAGCTTCACGGCTTCGAGGCTCGCGCGTCGCCATTACGAAGCTACGTGCTCGATAGGAACGGGACACATATATCGGTATATTCCTCTCGCACGCGATATCCAAGCGATACCCATGCCACGAAGAAAATACTCATTCTTCGAGAAGCACGTATCAAGCCATTGAATACGGACATCCTATTTATGCAACGGTGATATATCCGTGATCGGTACACCCTTTCCCCCCCCCGTTATCATCCCATAAACGTAATTTCCCGTTCACGGGACCTCGGAATTGCTCGGAAAATCGAAATACAACGAGCTGGAAGTATCGCTTCGGCGACACGAAACGGCACGTGTTTCCTTCGAGCATTCGTTTCGGTTCGCATTGGACAGAAATGCGGGCGCTTGTTCGATTTTAGGAATAGATAAGTATCGCGAGGTTTGTCATATCGAATATTTCATGTAAATTCACGATTACTATTTCATCGTTAATGTATCGGATCAAAATCTGATAAGAGGATCGCTGAACGTCGATGAAACACTTTTGAGATTCCTTTTCTTCCCTTTTTTTTTTTTTTTTTATTCGCACTGTTAGGTTAAAGCTCGAAATGTTCGATAAAACCTGTCTATTCGGTCGTTTCTCGTGGAATGATTTATCGCGCTAACGCGGAAACGTTTACTTTTAACCCTTTGCACTCGAGACCTTCTTTTCTGGTATCTACCAGCGACTCGAGATGCTTTCTTGACATTCTACATTCTACATTGCCACGAATGCCAAGCTTCCACTGACTTCGAAGATGTCATTTTATCGACGCTTCTAGTTCCAAAGAAATGAAATCTAAAGAAACGTTAGGTGTTGTAGATTTGCTCCGTGAAACCTAATGGCGACTGAGACTCGCCTCTCGAGTGCAAAGGGTTAATATTCGACACAAGCTCGATTCGACGCAATTCGGGTGATTGGATTAAAAGAAATAAGCGCTTTCTCCTCGAGCGCAATTTTCCACGATTGAATTCGGTGCGAGGACAGGACATTGCGGTTTTGATGGACGCGCTATCGTACCGCGAACTCGTGACGCGAGGACGATATTTTTATAAGTTTCGTGGCATCGTTCCAAACGCAACGGACCTCCCTCGATCGAGCCAATATTGAAAATGAAAAAAAAAAAAAGAAGTAGCTCGCATGCGATTTCTCGTCAATTTGCTGATTAAAGGGTTGCAATTTCGCTTGTCGAAACTTGTTTCGCTCCGATTATTAGTCCTTTACACTCGAGAGGTAACTCTCGGTCGCTAGTAGGTTTCACGGAGCAAATCTACGACACCTAAAGTTTTTAGGTTCTATTTCTTTGGAGCTCGACGTATCAATAAAATGATTGTCGGTGAGGTAAAGGTGAGTTAAAGGTGACCTTATTCCAAAAGTCTCGATAGCTTTAGAACTCGTAGCAATAGAATGTTAAGAAACATCTCGAGTTGCTGGTAGATACCAGAAAAAGGGCCTCGAGTGCAAAGGGTTAATTTCTTTGAAGGTTTAAATGTCAATAAAATTATTGTCGGTGAGTTAAAGGTGACCTCGTTCTAAAATCTCGATAGCTTTAGAACTCGTAGCAATAGAATGTTAAGAAACATCTCGAGTTGCTGGTAGATACCAGAAAAAGGGTCTCGAGTGCAAAGGGTTAGACTTTTTGGGAGTAGCACCGTTTCTAATTTGTTGGAGCAAGTAAACAGTGGCAAGCTCGCGAGGTAGTGTTTAATGGGTTAAGCAAGCACATATAACAATAGACAATATTATTCTACGATAAACCAACGCGGTTGAAACTAATGGTAAAATTATTCCGTGATAAACCGCGTTAGTTGAAACTAACGACGTGGTTTATCATGGACTAATTTTGTCTATCGTTGCACGTGATTTCGTGACCTGTTAAAACCGCTCCTGAAGAGCTCTTAACAAAGAAATACACGAAACGAAAAAATTCTCACCTGCATTCGTTACCCGTAGCGGAAGTTACGAATCAACCCAGTATCTGTAAGGTTTCGCGAGATAAAATATCGATTTTTCGTCGCCCGTATAGCGCGTATACGGCGTGCGCCATTAATTTTGGACACTAGATATTCCGCTGTAACCCGAGCCACGGAGCACGATCAAATTCCGTCGATTTTCCAGCAGAGTTAACCAGACGGCGACAAATTATTGTCCGCGAAACTCGCGATTACGTAACGGCGTCGGATCGAGCCGGTTTTTTTTTTTTCGGTCTGGCCACGAAAAATCGCCGGTTATTCGCGTCGCGTCGCCCGATAACCCGAAGTTAGAGTTACTTTTATCGAGCCGGGTCCCTCCGAGAGTGGACGTGGAGAAAACTGACGCATCCACGCGGACATTGTGGGTCAAGGTTCGCGGCGATAGTCGCTTCGCCGAATCGCTTTGCCGCAGATACGTCGAATTAGGTGGCCAGCGTTGCCGAGCCGAGTCCGTCGAGTAATTTCATCGTCTTCCGATGGGAACCCGCCCTTCCCACGGTGCCGAAAAACGCCCGAAACCTAGCCAGAAATGATTTTCATCGAAGGAACTACGATATTAATTTTGAACGCGAGAGTTGAGAAAAAGATTACCAAGCTTACTTTAGAACGTTCGTGAAATATTCCCAAGGTTGTGAGAAGATTAAATTTGTAATTTTTGGTTTTTGATGTTTTGCACACGAGAGGTGACTCTCAGTCACCATTAAGTTTCACGCAGCAAATCTACGATACTTGATGTTTCTTTAGGTTTCATTTCTTAGGAGCTCCAAGTGCCAATAAAGTGATTTTCGGAAGGTGATCTTATTCTCAAATCTAGATAGCTTAGAATTCATGGCAATAGAGCGCTAAGAAACATCTCGAGTTGCTGGTAGATACAAGAAAAAAAGGCCTCGAGTGCCGAGGGTTAATATTTTGCCTCCTAACGTGGGTTTCACGTAAACCCTTTCAAGGCAACTGAGAGGTAACTGGTTGCTACTGCTAACCACAAATTGTAAATTAATTTTCAAGTGCCTACTAGTTTCTATCAAAAACCATAATGGAATATGTATTGCCTATGCCATAAATATGTGTCTACATTTCCTTCCCATAATTTTATTTATACACATACTTTAAATCAACTTGCAAAAATAAAAACGTGTCTAGTAAAGTATTTTTAATTCCGTCTTCAAAGGGTTAAATAGTATTTCAATATCGAGAAGATCGATAAGTGGATACTTATTACGAAGAACCATACACTTCTAACGATAACATTCACAGGTGTGAAATTCGCAATCGTTAGCGGATTTCTCACAATTTCTCTGCGTATAAGGCGCGAGGGTAATGGCTACTAAAAGATTCTCGAATATTGAAAATTGAGATCGAATAAAGTTTTACTGCGCCGTTAGCGCCTCCTGTAACGGCGCACTAAAATTTGAATATATAGCTAAGTACCGGTATTTTATTCGGGAAGCATTTAAGGAAACATTTGTTTACCGCTGTTGAGGCGGCTCGGATGGTACTGCACCGTTTCGATCGCTTTGCTCTCTGGTATTTTTCAATCGTCCGTTTCGATAAATAAGAGTGCGCGTGCGCGTCTGGTTATTTACAATTTTAATTTTACAACTAATTTTATGCACTTTTGTGCATCGGTACGTTAGAAAAATGCAACTACACTTGTTTTTTTAAATGGAGACATATATTTCTGACGATACAGATCGATGGAGTTTCTTGTGCTCTACAAAAAAAGTACCAACATACTTATGCCCTAAACTTGTTCGTTAGGAAGTTAGCGATGGTAAAAGTTATCCGAACTATTTCTGTCCCTCGGCAAGTGTTTCCAGGTATTTACCTTATGTGATGCTAATACTAGTCACTGTAAGATGAAGATTTCCATCGGTAACTATTCACTACCCATTGTGAACAGTGATTCGAAGACTCAAGCTTTGATAATGATTTTATATATACGTATAATATATTAATTTGTACATGTACATAGATACAAATCATTACATATTCAAGTTTCTAAATCAAATACTGTTCACCGTCGACCAATTATCCTTCGTACGGGTCGATTCTCTCTATTTCCTCGGCAAACTCGAACCAAGATCAGTCGATACGGTGGCGCGCGTTAAAGGCGTCGTAAATTCCTGGATAATTTCGCAGATTCGGCGGCGTTTCGATAAAATCGAGTCGTTCTCGCCGGCGGCGACAAGGCGGCTTTTTCTCTTGTTTCTGTTTGTCGTGGCAGCGTTAAAAGTTCGTCCCTCCTCCGAGAATCGACGGAAACCTCGGCTGGAAGTTGACGAGCTTCCTGAGACGCATCGCGCACCGGTATATACACTCGCACACGTTCCCCGTAGGCGCCACCGTCCAAGAATTTAATTAGTGGCATCCTCTTTCTCTCCGAAAGTAGAGTCGGAGCCTTTATCCATCTCGGTGGTTTTCAACCGTGCCACGAGCCGCTGATAACTGCCGCGGCCGACATACCAACCACCGGCGAACATGAAAATTAAAAATTTCACTAACTCCGACCGTTGCCGGATAAACGAGTTCCCCCAGATTCCTCTCGTATTAATATACCGTCGAATTAAAGTCCCGGCCGGTCGTCGAAGAATCCTCGACAGCGAAATGGGAAGTTTTGTTTCTTATCCACGGAGCGGGAGGGTGTTCATTATGGAATTCTTTTGTGAGAAAATTGCCAGCACCGAATCGTTGGAAATTTTCTGCAGGGAAACGTAAACGCACGTAAGACAGGGAATATACGAGAAGTAGCTAAAGTCGAAACTAAAATCGGAATTCCAGAAGACATTGTTTGTAAAATGACTCGAATTATCTTACTCCCGGCTCGCGACTTTCCTAAGCCTAAAGTTTCCTTTGAAAGTTTCACCGTTGCATTACATCGTCTCACCGACATAACCCGGTGTTGTCGCTCCGACCTCTTCCTTCGTTCGCATCAGAGAATGTACGAAGTCTACCATAAATGCACCAGTTCGGTCCCGAGTTTGAATAGAAGATAGAAAATATACTAAAATTACCAACCGATTATACTGTTTCTCAACTTTTGTCAGTAAGTCTATATCCCGAGAGGCGAGATCTTATCGTGAACGACTACTCCAGGGTCGAGAACGACAAAAAAAAAAGAAAAAAAAAAAAAACATTGATTCGCAAGGGAGTAAAGCTCTAGCCTATTACGAGTGGCGCAAACCAACGAATGTTAGCGCATTGATCGCAAAGAATGGCCGGCCGTAGGCTCGGTTCCCACATCGGAGTTGTGCGATCGCAACGTCGAAAGATCCGGAAACGCGGCAAAAGTGACTGAACGAACACACGATGTCATAAATCAGGGTAGAACAATGCTCAGCCGACGAACGTGAGCCCGGCGAAAGAGAGAGGGACGTTATAATGGAATTGTGACTTTAATCGCGAGCCCGTACTATTGAGCTTTTTCCTAGCGCTAGAAACGTTCGAACAAAATGTTCTCAAGGCGCGCACCAAGCACGCTGAATGGTAACCAGCACCCCTCGTGTTCTATTGGCAATGACGCAACGCTCGTAGGAACGGCTTAAGCGTATCTGCATTAACCGAGAAGAATGGACGTCCTTCCAACGGTTTGCTCTTTGACGAGGTGCACGATGTGCGGTTGACGCTTTATTCAGCCTCGTAGGAGCACGGAATCGTGGCCGCGATTATTTTTTTCAAAATCCACCCGAGAAACCGGTACCGGGACGAGAAAGCGCGCCACGAGCGGGAGGAGGGAAACGCCCGGTTAGATTCTCGGCTTCGGAATATCACCGCGACGATCGTTACGATCGCCAATGAATTTAATTGATACCGAAATGGCGTGGAACTCGGGGCTTAGAGGTAAATCAAGACGCTATGTACAGCTTATTACTTCCATAATCGTGCAAAATCATAGAAGCAGTTTGGTACGGTCGATAATGTGTGAGGTTGCGAAGTCAATATATTGGGTTGTCCGGAAAGTCCATGCCGATTTTTGATAGGTGATGCAGGTCTGAATATGTCGAAATGGCTGAAAACAAATAATATATATATATATATGTACATCCCTTAAAAGGTGGAAAGGTTGTGGAACAAAATGGTACCTATGTAATTCAACAAATATACATATAAATAAATGTATATTACAATTCAAATGTGCGTTTGAAGTTTTCTTAAAACTTGGCACGAACTTTCTGGACAACGTAATATTAATAATAGTAATAATATTAATAATAGTACTTTATTTACGGGCAATCTGCCCTCGATGTCAAGTACAATGTAATAACAATGACAACAAGAAAAACAAAACAAAAATGGAGACGATCACGGAATCTTATAATATAACGTGTTCAAACTAGATTGCGCATCCGCAAAATTGCATCGACTGATCTTTTAAATGCCAAAGGTGAGTCATGAAAAAAAATCAACAGACATATTAAGGCTGTTAGCCATCGCACATATTGCTCTGGACTAGGTTCGATCCCCCATAATCGTGAAAAATGAAAACAAGGTCGTTAGTAAAAAAACCAAATGACGAATTTGCGAAACTAGATGGGGGCTCTAATAAGTCCTAAAAAGTTTCGCTTAAACGAACCATATTTGAACGTTAGCTCGAGAGGTCGCACAGAAAGCGTAGCTGAATACAATCCATCTCGAATCACATACGATACGGGAACGGAATCTGCTCGATTCGGTATCACCGGCATTGTTCCGAACCTTGTCAATTTTAATCATCTCGGCGAAGAGGACAGGTACTCCGCGTACGCCCATCCCAGCCGATCGACCGTGTGCCTAGCGCCTATCGGAAAGGAAGCATGGTTAATTAACACGCTGCAAATTGGCCCTTGCGTCAGAGCGTCCAGCGACGCTAACAGTTTCCGAGAATCCGTGCACGGATGCTGCCACGGAGCCACCAGCCCCTCCGGTCGCAATTACATAACGTCACAACGGCTGTACCCTTTAAAGGGTTTAATCGATTCTCGGACTCGGTGGCTCGGCCATGCGAGGCTACTTAATTATTCGACGAGCTCACCGAGCGCGCCAGCGTTAACCCTAACCGCGAAAACGCGTGGGCTTGCTTTGATCCCGGCCGGTCTCGCGGACCGGGGAGGAAGGCGAGAAAAAAAAAGGAAAGAAAGAAAGAAAGAAACGTACATACGTGGCGCCGCCGAACGCCAACGCCGACGCTGTTGGCGTCGTCGTTGGGTGACGGAGGCAGGCGTGGTACATTCGACGACCTTGACCCCCGTCCTCAACCGCCAGCTAGTTCGCAGTCTGGTCGATATGTGCCTCTCCTCATCCCCCTCGATACACACCCCCGCGCTCTGCCGACTGATTCTCATCCGCCTTGCCCTGCCCAAGACCACCCCCGCCATCTCTACCCCGCAACGGCGACCGACATCGACGTTCGTCTCCGTTTCGACGCCACTTGGACGGAATCCTTCGATTCCTTTTTCGAGCATCGGTAACTCGTACGAGTGGAATATCGCTCGTCTACGGCACTCGAGACAATGGAACACGAACGAAATGAAACCTTTGCTGTCAGAAATCAGAAAATCTGAACCTCGGAAGGTTAAACGAATAATTCTGTGGTCGATCGAGAATCTTGTATAGATGTGCTTATGTAGCTTCTAAGTTTGGAGATCTTCGAAACGGTCTTTAACATTCTTTTTGTAATTCCAAGCCATTAACACCGAGCATATTATTACCAAGAAAACGATGTTTTCTCAACTCCCCCTTTTCTACAATCCTCTAGAACAGAGAATGATCGCTTTGCAACGCGTATAATTTTTATTACAATTTTTAATCGAGTTAGACAGGTCTGAATACCTCTAACAACAAAGAAAAATTACACCTGAGTATTGAACTCCCCCTTTTCGACGATCCTCTGTAACAGAGAAAATAATCGCTTTGCGACCCCTAGCATTTTTATGAGAAAAATATCTCTAATGTCTGAATTGCGCGTTTGTATCTCTAACAACAAAGGAAAATTACGCAAACCACACACGTTCGCAATCGGTGGCGTACACGGGTTCTTTACTCGGGAACAATTGAAACTTCTTCACGGTCATAAGTAGGCAACTAGCCAGCCAACGACGCTCACGGGATTATTCGCAAACTATTCCGTCGCGCGACGGTTTACAGTTCCGCGAATAAACTTTACGCGAGTAACTATCAACGACTTTCCGGGGGAGGATTTTGGAATTGATGCGGGACAAACATTGATTCCATTTACGGCTTTAGCGTTCTGCGAAGTTCCGTCGTCGATGACGACGACGACGACGACGACGACGACGACGCAGTACCCCGACGTGTTTGGTGCGCGCGTTTGTATCGATTTCGGTGAAGCCGTTCCAACGTGGCCACGTTTCGCGACCAAGTTCGGGAAAAGTATGGTATCTATCGCTTGGACGAGAAGTAAAGGGTTCTTTTTTTTAGATGGGACTGGAGAATTGACACAAAAATTACCAAAACTTTTGCTCTCTGTCTTTGTTGCCATTGCAGAAAGTAATCGATAGACTACTGGTCGGTACAGCGTCGAGATGAAATTTGAATTTGACGTTTATATTCAATAAAAAATACCACGTGAAGATACGGTACATATATTAATTTGAATAGGACAACGGTAAGCGGCGCGAACTCGTGAAACAATCTAATATACGTGGATGAAATTAACCAGGTTTTTATTAAACGACATCTCCCAACATTTGATCCTCTAATAAAGTAATTTTTGGAAACAAAAATATAACCGACATCGAGAAACATTAATTCACCATTGAAAAGTATGAAATAATTTCTATCTCCTTGATATTGAATTATATTAAATAGTATTGGGTTGTCCGGAAAGTCCATGCCGATTTTTGATAGGTGGTGCAGGTCTGAATATGTCGAAATGGCTGAAAACAAATAATATATATATATATATTAAGTAAGGTATAAGGTATAAGGTTGTGGAACAAAATGGTACCTATGTAATTCAACAAATATACATATAAATAAATGTATATTACAATTCAAATGTGCGTTTGAAGTTTTCTTAAAAATTGGCACGAACTTTCTGCACAACCCAATATATTAAGTTTTTGTTTCCTTTATATTAAATAACCTTTTCGGGGGGCGGATATATTCCACACCACCTATGTTTTATCGTAAAAAGGAAGCCTTTATTTATTCGACCACCGTTTCGTCCCGTTCGGGCAGGTGACGAACGGAGGAGCTTTTGCGAGCCTAGTATCAGGGATTCGAAACACGTTGCCTTTGGAAAGATTTTCTGGCTCTCGACGGGACAAAACGACCGGACCAAGTTTCCCGCGTGCGGGCCGTCGACATCGATAGCTCGGACCGCGTCGGAAACGGAGCTTTTTAACGCGAAGGAAATTTCAGCCCGCGCGAGATCAATGTCTTTTTCTTTCAATAAACAAAGTGGAACGAGCTCGGTTAAAAATAGACGTTCGTTAAGCAAATGCAGAATGTTTTGCTAATATTGTCGGGAAGAGCGAAGCTGCATTGTGCCCCCGCAACGACGAAGCTTTTGAAGCGTGCGCCGCGCTCGTGGCAGTTCATACTTCTTGTAGCGTGCGCTTCGCGTCGGTTGAATTTATTAATAAAGCGACGCGCGACGATACGGCGAAAAGTAAAATGGTTGTTCCCGCTCTAGATTGTCGTGGAATGTTACGTTTCGCCGGCTTTTTAATTGAAACACGAAGGAGAGAAGGCTCTGGAACCTGGGTGTTATCGATAATTTTATGCAATTAAATACTGCACCGCTTCGAGTAATTAACGAATCGTCTATTCGAGTGACACAGCTCATTGGTGACCCACATCTTCAGACTCGAACGTGTCGTGCGAGTTGAGCGTTCATTAAAAATACGAGGGGTATGAAATCTGCAGTAATTCTTTCATTCTTAGACACCGATTCATTCTCGTTCGTCGTTTCGGATATGAGACCCTCCAGCGTATAATTCATGCTTCCGAGCGATCGTCGATTCTCCACTGTTAATTTCAAATCTCGAACGGTATCGAGATTCCATTCAATGGTTCCACCCTCCCCTTCTCTGAGGGACATACGATTAACAAACATTTGATATGGAAACATCCAAACGAAATACCCGAATAAATAAAATAATAAATTTCTCGTAACTTGAATAAATATTATCGAACAATATAATTTTTATCATTATTCATGACACTTTGCCAGCGTGAATTGCAATTTGTATATCATTTTTAACGAATATGGTGCAAACTCGTTGAAACTTGTAACCGGAACGGAACAGACCTTTCCGGTAGAGCTAATAAATATAACTTTACATCATTACGTTGTTTACAGATCATTCCATTCTAATCGTGTTCTTCTATTTTGTTCCAGGTACGTATACGTTGACTTCGTACAGTGTCAATAACTCTTACAGAGAAGTATGGGGTAAGTGGTTCCACCATTACTCGAACTGAAGGAAGTAACTTCCCAGCAACGAATCAATACGCACCTTACCAGCAATGAATCGTGAAAATGGCCTCGAAACTGTCCCCACCAAAAAACAGAGTACCCCTTTAACGGAAACGTCGTGTCCCGACAGGATTCGGTCCCAGAAATATGCGGCTTCGTTTCCTTGGTCTCGGGTCCCAGTCGAGCGACGAATCCGACGAATCGGGCGGCTCGGTCGGACCGGTGAATGACGTGATTTATGTAGCCACGAATACGCGCGGGGGCCGGAAGGTCATTTTCGCGGCATCTGCTCGCGAATCCGGCTCGATACGGCCACGCTGCGTGCTTCGGCCGCAGCAAAAGCGCCCAAGCAAGCCACAGTCACCTACTTTCGAACGTGTGCATGCGTGCAGTGGCTCGCCTTCGTCGCGGCTCGTCGTCATTCTCGTAAGCCACCTTTGTTGTCGTTGTCCCTCGCGGTGCATTTACACCGTACACGGGCCTTCGAGCCGATTTTGTGGCAGGTCAGTCGGCAGTTTCTCGCATCGCGACGCGCTGCCATCATCGACGCGATATCCTCCGGCACACGTGGCACAGAAACCGAGCCCACTGGGCTGATTCAAAGAGCCTGTTTGCGGATTGAATTATCGGTACGATGTCGTTCTAGAATTTTACGAAGGGTTGCCTACGTCCCCGAACGAGCACTCGAGTTTCTGGTGATTTTCGATTCGATGAATTTTGTTTAGGTGTAACAGTACAAAAGAGTTGCGATTTCGTAATATTTTCGTCGCTGTTCGTGGCGGGAAGCCCAGTTTGCATCGTATTGCGCATCCACCCAACGAAGATCGATATTAAGAGGGGTAGGCTCGTTTGGGAAACCGCGAATTTAGGCTTTCTTTGTGCGCCTGTTTGAGACTAAAATTTAATAATCCAGCCCACGTTATATTTCTCTTAAACGTTCTTAAAAATCACTTGGATCTTTAAACCTAAGAAGAAGAGAATCCCCTCGAACAAATTCGTTTTAATTAAATTTCATTCGAGCTTCGTGTCCCTCGAGGCGACTTGTCGTTAATCTTCAACTTTGCTGCACCCTCGAGTCAGGAATTAAAAATCGAGCAAAATTTACGTTCGACCTCGAAGTTTCCCGCCGAAAGAAAGTTTAATTTTTCCATCGAGGTGAAAAAAATGAACCAGTCGAATTTGTCATCCTCCCACAATAGCCTGTAACCCCTTAACAGGAGTCTCGGTTGGGTTCCTCTCGCGCGTCATCCTTGTCGTCTTTGTTACCGCTATTGTTGCGCGCCATATCTTCGCGGTCGTCCCTGTTGCAATCGTCATCCTCATTGTTACTTTCGCCGCAGTCAGCACCTTCGTTGCACCGTTCTCGCGGCAGCCGTTCCAGCGGTATCTACGTCACCATCGCTATTGTTCTAATCGCCGGTCCCGTGGCTCGGACTTTATTATAATCCGTTATCGCGAGTACCATCCTCGACGAGTGTCCGTCGTAAACGTTCCTCGTCACCGCCGTCGTACCCGTGATCGCTACTCGCCGTAACCGCTTTCGTTGTCACGGTTTATCGTCGTTATTGCCGCCGTAACCGTTATCTCGCCGTCGTTATCAGCCCCATCGCGCTCCTCCACCTCCTTCCACCTCGCGAGGCTCGCGCGCGATGCGCTGGCGAATTTATCCTTTGACTACCGTCGTTGAGGGTCGTACGCGACCCGACAGAGGAAAGTTTCTTGGAAAGCAACCGATCACTTTCTAATCACTCTGAAAATAGTTGCATGCGACTGTGGATCTAGGTAAAACAAACACCGAACGCACACGGGTGCAACCGATTTGAAATTAGTGTTGCAAACCGTTTGCACGCTCTTTGGCCGATCGCACACGGGCGCACTTTCGAAATTTTACTATCGAAGCAGTTTTCTCGAAGCGCGGCAATGTTCCGCCGCGTAGCTTCGCGTTCGAAAACGGTTCACCGAGAGAATCGTGCCCTCGAAACTCAAAATCAAGGCTTATACGGCGCGCAGGGAACTCGGCATTATTTATAAGCCCCACGCAACTTTTGCGTTAGTTCTCCGGTCGCGTGAGTCACGCAATAATATGCGGTGTGCAATTGTTTCGCATCGTTTGCAAAACGTTGCGCTGCGGCACGCTGCACTGCGTCACTATCACCTCGTTCTTCGTCTAACCTTCGCCGGCAACCCTCGGGTATTCGGCGAGGGTGCTGGAAATTAAAACAGATGTCACCGTGCCTCCTGACAAAGGAAAACAACGCAAAACGAAATCTTTGTACTCGAACTTTGACTTCTAAGGCCGATCGCGCACGGCCGCAATCGACCAGTTTCAGACCACTCTGAAACTAGTTGCATGCAACCGTGGATCTAGGTAAAATAGAGACAGTGGAGTAAGGTAAAACAAAGGACGCAAACGGTTAGCAACACTAATTTCAAATCGGTTGCGTCGTATGCGATCGGACCAAGTCTGGTAATAAATCGTCGTTATAAACAAATCCTATTATCCACGAGTGTACTCGAGGTCTCTCGCACCCCCCGGGGTGTACCACTGCCGTGGCTTGGGGTAGGTCAGGTGTCCTCTCGCAACCGATATCGGCGCGCTGTTTGGCCGACAATAACCGTTGACAATCGGCCCCGATTCACGGTGGTTCCCCCTTCCTCGATGCACGCTCTTACTCTCCCGCACTCATCAGCCAATTGAATCGAGTCCGCCAGCACACGTGCTCCGGCCGATGGGAACCCCGAAAGTTTCGATAATCTAAACCCATACCCCCCCCTCCTCTCTCTCTCTCTCTCTCTCTCTCTCTCTCTCTTTCCTCCACCCTTTACCTTGGCCTCCCCTTCTTCCGTCTTCCTTTGCACGAACTACGCTCGGTTTAGGGTCAGAAGCGCGCAATACCGGTTTCGCATTTTAACCGAGAAAGAAACGTATAGGCCAACCCTCGAAAACCTGATCCTCCGACGAAACCGTCGCCGTGAGCGCGCGCACGTTTCACGCATGCTGGCCATACTTGATTTTGAGGCAGGTCAGACCAGCCTATTGGCTACGCGCTTCTCTCTCGCTCGCTCTCTCTCTTTCTCTTTCTCTCTCTATCCCCGCTCGGCTGAGATCGTCTCTCCTTGCTCTCTCCTTGCTCCGAAGCTGTGTGCCTTCGCTGCGTCGAAGACGAGCCCTTCGTAGTTCGCGTTCGGCCAGACGAGCCCTTTGTTGCTCCTCCGCGAGATCCAGGACATCCGAACACATAGTAGACGCGTCTAGCCTCTATCTAGCTGGAGGATCTGATGGAGCAGCGTCATGGAAGTGTACAGGTACGTGTCGATCGTGGAACGTGTCTCGCGACGCATAGGAGACTGTCGGTGTATCCTTTTGGTCACGCGATAGATAGATTACGCAGAATTTTGGATTACGAGAAGGTCTATTCGAGACGGGATTAGTTAGAATAGAATTAGTTGGAATAGCTCGAGGAGAAACTTTTATTTATTGGGTTGTCTGGAAAGTCCATGCCGATTTTTGATAGGTGGTGCAGGTCTGAATATGTCGAAATGGCTGAAAACAAATAATATATATATATATATGTACATCCCTTAAAAGGTGGAAAGGTTGTGGAACAAAATGGTACCTATGTAATTCAATAAATATACATATAAATAAATGTATATTACAATTCAAATGTGCGTTTGAAGTTTTTTTTAAAAATTGGCACGAATTTTCTGGACAACCTAATATTTATGGTAGAATAGCAGTCGCGAAGTTGGAGTTTTTTAAGGTCCTTTTAGACGGTCGTATCAGTTCTCGGTTCAGTTTCAGTTTTCGTTATCGTTTCATTTCAGTTCGGTAAACTAGGTCCTTTTAGACGATCCGTTCAGTTCTCACTGTTCCCAGTCGTTTTAATTCTTCGTACCTCAAACGTTTTGATTCAGGAGGCGGGCATTTCGAAAACTCGAGTCAATCGAAATTTGTACTTACTCTGAAATTCTTTTTACATTCACTTTTAATTTAACAAACGAAGTAGGTAAATTTAACGGCTCTATATTGAGAAGAACGAGGTGTTCCTTGATTGGAAGCGTATCTTATATGTAGTTAATTAAGAACACGACCAGGTTCTGGCGCTGGTTCGAATGCGACGATCGCTTGATTGATACATAATCCAAGAGCTCCTTCGGAACCTCTCTTGTTTCATTTTCAAACGAAAACATTCATCACCCATATTCCCTTGTGTCTTCTCACCTAAAGCATAAAAACGAAGCGCACAGATCGAAACCTGTAGATAGAAACCTGTTAAAAGAACGTTCGAAAAACCCATTGAAAATTTACCACCGCGACGTCAGCATAGACAACGACTAAATCTATCGTCACGCCGATTGGAATCGAAATTCCGTTGGCCGAGTTTCGTCGGGGGCGACTCTTTACAACTATGAAACGTATGGATTACGCGAGGCACGGATACACCCAATCATTGGAAAGCCGCGTTTAACTTGCACACAGTCGCGCGCGCACACGGACGTTCCCGTAACTAGTTCAGAGTTCCATTATTTCGGATCGTAATTACGTCGGGTCGCTGTTAATTCCAGCTGGGAAGCAACGGCGAGTAGCCAGTACGCGGAATTCACGCTAGATTGCTCGAAATCGTGCTAAATTGTGCGGCGATCTGCATGCGGTCGGAACGACGATCGGTTCTAGGTCACGTCGCCGTGATAAGCGCGTTGGGCCTTTAAAATCATCCCTTTTGGTCGCGCGACAGATAGGCTACGCAGACTTTTGGATTACGAGGACGAGGAGGGCTATTCGAGACGTGCGTTAGAATAGCACGAAGAGAAATTTTTATTTATTTATGGTAGAATATCTGTCGTGAACTTGGAATTCCCTGGCCATGATTCTTTGCGTAACTTGCTAACAGTACTGGACGGAATCCAGAGAAAAAGTATTTCGGATACTATTTCTATAATCTCACCGCGATGTGAAGCCCACTAAATTAAATCTACCCCTCAGACAAAATAAGAGAAACGACGAAGCTACGACGAATTAGGCGTCACTTGTCTCGAGATTCTATACTTTTCAATTTTTCTATGCAATTTATGTTATACGGTAGTCTCCATAAAGGCACAAATATCTCTATTATAAATGCACCGGCGTGTCACCGTCCACTTTCTTTATTCGCTCTCCTTCCCTACGTTCGAAGCTCATGTACGAAGTCTACCATAAACGCACTAGTTCAGTCCCGAGTTCATGTATCTATGGAGGCTTTACTGTCACATGTATTTTTTTTTTCAACGAAAGAAAATTGCCTGCTCGAACTTCGAATTTCGTTTAACTCCAAACACACGACGTATCAACTTGTGTTTTTAACCTTACAGATAAAAATGTAATCGTTGGCAACATTATCGGCATGAATTTGACGTCGTCCGCTATTTTTAACCATCGGCTTAATCTTTAATTGTACGACCGGGGAAAACTGTGTCGAAAGGTTCATCTTAACACCGTCGAATCCACTTCGGAATGTTACGCGTTCTCTGCGACGTTTTAATTAAGTGTTCTCTGTGCATATATCTGGTGTACTTGTCGAACAGTTCGAAGATGTGCATTGCAATTAAGATTCTTGGTTGTCCCGGACGTGTGTGAGATCGCGTACGCCGCACATCAAGCACCCATGGAGAAAAAAAAGTCTACTTTCACTCTGTAATTATGTTACATCAATTACGAGCGTATCCGGTATCGCTCGTTGGTATTAAATAATTTCGAACGGATCCGTCTGTTTCGTTGCCACGAGCGAATATTCGCGATAATAAACGGCGTGGGATACTAGCGGTACTGCTGGTATTAGCGGTATTGCAACATTGCCAATGCACCCGGATGATAAACGAAAAGTTGAGGATTTTTGTTGGACGGAGTTGAGATTTTTTGAAACGTTCTTCAAAGTCTTGCATGTTTGCCGTATTTTCTTGTTTGAGGTATAGATTCCTTTTATTAGGTACACCGGAAAGTAATATCGTTTCTATTATATTAAATTGAAACAAATTTTTAATAAATTTCTATTTTTAATCAATTACGTAATCGCTCTCGTTATCAACAACGTTTTGAGTTCACAGCGGATATTTATTAGCGTGCAAATTTTGAATGCCAAATCGGTAAATGAATGAGTTAATTATCGTTAAACAAGTATTTAAAATTGCAAAAACAACATTACTTTCCATTACTTTCCTTTTCGTAGGTGTGAGTGATTCATAGATGAGGTGTCGCCGGAGAATGATGTTTCTGAGCCAAAAACGTGCAATTCATCGCACTTGCGAATTACGGAGAGAAAGAGAGTGAGAGAGAGAGAGAGAGGGGGGGGGGAGGGTGAAATAATGGTCGTGTCAATTTGCCAGACGCGTCAGCCTGAAAATCTGATTGGGCCAATCGAGGGTCGGCCCGTGTTTTGTTAGTTGATCAGGTGCGTTTCGCTCGACTTCTGTTTTCGCATTGTCGGCGCGGTGTTGCGCAGCTGTTGAATACGCCGAATCGCATCCAGGCGAAATAACGCGTGTCACTTAGACCGTGGAGGTCACCATTCGCGGCATTTCGATCGAAACCACAGGGATTCGCCATCAGTGAGGGGAAGAAAACAAGAAAAGGGGCTGTTTCGTTTCGTTCGAATAATTGATAACGAATACGATTTATTCGCGACGTTTACTGGATTGGACGGTTCGACTTTTATTTGCTCGTTGCGAAATCACCGCTGAATTTATTCTATCGCAATAATTTCCTTCGATATCGAAGTACTTCATCCAATTTTAATAATTGCAGATAAACGAATTTAAATCGATGAAAGTGCGGTCTCGTTTCACCGAATAGTAAAGTCATACCGGTTTCATTTTAAGGGGTGGTTACCGTTCATGACGATGATAAATTAGATATTTCTTTGTTTACATAATTTGCATTCTTAAAGTGCTTAGAACACGTAGGCGAGAGGATACTTTCATATCTAAGGTATCTTAAAATTTACAGCGTCGGCTGAGAAACAATAGGTAGCTGGTTTCTTCGAAATAGTATTTCTTAGAGAACCGATATTCTCACGAATCCTTTGCCAGTTGAAAGGAAATTCAATTTGCGGGGCCATCGCGAAGCAATTTTTGTTAAAAATTGATTTGAACATTTTTTTTTCGTTCATTGAAGCAAGAAGATTGTTCTTTTTTTTTTCTTCATCAAACGGATGCCATTTTTTTATCCAGAGAATTTTTTGAAAATGAAAAACGATGAGCCCTGTCAAATTTATTCTACTTTAATAATTCGAAATCTGTTTTTGGTTCAAATAAACTAGCAAGGCTAGTGCATTTATTTATTTGATCTGAGCTGGAGCCGCCATTTTCGATTCTTTTTTCATAATAAAAATTGAAATTTACCTTCCAATTATACAAGTATGTATTAATTTGAAACCTATATCCGAAAGTATTTATTTTATATTAAAAACAAATTCCAGAACTTTACGCACGTTTCATACGTCTCGACGGTAACCTTCTCTTGATCAATGTTGGTCTAATGATACGTTGTAAAGAGAACTGTAAGGCACTGGCAAGAAATCTTTCAGACGAGTATATTAAAAAACAGAAAAAAAAAAGCAAAAGATGAAACAAAGAGTACGAGCACTCGTTTTTATCCGCTCGGTGAATAATTCGTCGAACGGTGAACTTTTTGCAGCGTATCTTATTCCATTACTATTTACATTTCGCTATGTAATCGGATAGAATGACGAAGGGGAAACAATGAGAAAATTTGCATAACTCTCGACGTTTTCTTCGAGAGGGCTCGTTACGAATGCAAGTACCACATTGCTTTATTAAGCGAAAGAGACGTAATAAGAAGCCATTATCGGTAATTGTGCAGTTTCAATTAAATTCGCGATTCATCGTTCATGTTCATACGTCGTCGTTGGTTAGTCGTTGGTCGTACAAGGGAGTCGCTGTCGTATTAACCCTTTGCGCTCGAGGCATTTTTTTTATAAAATCAAATCCGGTCCATTCTTCCAATAAATTTCTGTAAAACCGAAAACTCTACTTCGAAAAGAAACATCTACGAACATTCATCGCTCGATGCATTGTTATTTCAATTGATAATTAACTGTATTCTGATATGAGTAAAATTGAAATTGTACGTACAAAAAAGAATCACTTTTTAACACGTTCACTGGCAGACTAATAATACTCTTGAAAATTTCTACTGCGATTTAATTTTGCTTATAGACTTTTGAAAAGTGCGTAACGAAACATTTATTTTTGTATTTAGTTCTGTAACTTCATCAAAATTCAAGTATTTCGTTTAAATTCATTTTCTACGACACTTAACTTACAGAATTAATAGTTTTCGTTTTTCAGCGAAAAGCACTGTCACCCATATATAGGTGGGTGACGTGGCGATCAACGTGTTAATTACATATGTCGCCCTAGAGGCGCCACTCGAACGCAAAGGGTTAATTGAAAATTTCTTACCGGAATATTTTCAGTTTGTTCAAGAAAAAAAGAAAAGAATTCGCAAACATGCTCTTTTTTTCGAGGTAGGCTTTCCTGCTCGAGAGAACTATGATAGAAATAATAGCGTGTGGCAACGGAAGTAGGGGGGGGGGGGAGGGTCGCCCTCGAAAAATTGTAGAGCCGTTCCCCGGAGCATTTGGGTAACCTCGGCTACCAAGATGGATCTTTCTCGGTGTACACGGGTATCCTCTGGCCAGGGTTTACCCCGCACCCGTGAAATCGCTGGTCGCAGCCGACCGGATTTTAATTTTAACGTCGTCAGGAGCGGACGACGTTCGGGGAACTAGCGGGGCGCCTCTCGTCTCTTTTACGACACAGCCTCCGGTCTTCCTTGGTCGGCTTCGTTCCTCTTGCTCCCGAGTTTCTTTTCTTCGTCGTGGCCCGTTCTGTCCCTTTCTTCTATCCACGAAACGTCTCGTCTTCTCTCTCCTTCGTAGGCACCGTGGTCTTCGCGACGAGGAGGAGGGAATCCGCCCCTCTTCGACCGCGCGAGTTTCTCCGGTATCGATCCTGCGTTGCTCGGCTACTCGTCAAATGCGTATCCCGCTCCTGTCGATTTTCATTCGACCAACTTCTCAACTAACTAACTTAGGCAAATCAAGTTGTCATAGGGGTGTTGGAAACTTTTTTCTCAACGTCGGTGCAGATTTCATTTCGAACAGGAATAAGTTCCTCCGAGGGGGGAACAGCTGAGGGGATAGGGGTACAATGGCCGCCCAGTGACCCTCAACTAGTACCCCGGTTACTA
>NW_026535322.1:7363141-7391175 GCF_026225885.1 Hylaeus anthracinus | reverse complement strand
TCTGTTTATATATGATATATATTTTGTTATAATTGTTATAATCTGTTAATATATGTTATATATATATATATATTTGATATATATATTATATATATATTATATATATATAATTGTTATATTATATATATATGATTAGACTGCGGATTTGTATGCAAAATAAAATCTTGGCGAACGTGCCAACAAAAATTGAACCTAAATAGGAATTTATTTTATTCTGCAAATATCATAACATGAACTTAACTTTCAATCTTTTTTATATTCTAGCATATTGTTGGAATTTGGAGTTTCTTGCACATTCAAATTTCCTATAAATGCATAAAGACCCGCAGTCAGTTCATATAAGAAAATAGATAAATATATGTTCGTCTGCAAAATAGAGTATTTATTTGGTTACTAATATTATACATTATGTACGCTATTTACGATATTTACAACATAATTTTACCTGAAAAATAGAGGAACGACGATACAAGTCTATTCTCTCTATTATATTTTATATTTTATATTCACTCCTGTACACAACTTGAAATGGTTATTTATATCTTATTAGCATACTTACGCGAGTGTTCTCTGTCTCTCTGTTCTCCTATCTCTAATTTTCAATCCTCCTCACAGAGCGCGCTGAGTGATTAGCGCGCGTAGTTCAGATTAAAGAAAGTACACTTTGTTAACATATATTTACTCGTTATTTGGGCGTGTTAGCCCTTTATTTACTGAATTTCTGAAAGGTTCGTAAAATCTAGGCGTCTATCTTAGCCTTGTATCATCTTATAGAATTGCCTCTTAACAAGTTTCCAAAAGAAGAAAAGCTTGTGCTGCCCGTCCAACGATTAAAAACGAACTTGTACTTCGTAGAAGTGGGCTTAAAAGTCGCGATAGGTTTCGAAGCGTTTAACACGTTGATCGCTACGTCACCCAAATATGGATGACAGTGGTTTTCACTAAAGAAGAATTCTGAATGTTCAGTATCGAATCAAATAAATTCGAATGAAATTCTTGAATTTCGATGAAGTTACAAAAATAAATGGCAAGACGAATGTTTGGTTATGTAGTTTCCAATAGTCTCTGAACAAAATTTGATCTCGGTAGAAATTTTCGATATTAGTCTGGCAGTCAACGTGTTAAATTAATATACCATGAGAAAATTGATGGGACTCGTAAGTCCCGTCAGTAAATAAACGGTTAAAGTGGAAATGTTACGTCCTTAATCTGATCTCTACCACGGTGTATCTATACGCGTAACCCGAGTCCCAACATGATAGTCATTGCAATACAATTATTATCTTTCTTTTACAATTGCTGTGATTGTCCAGTACACTTGTAATCTGTCAGGATAATAACGATGTAGTAGGAAATCCAGAATGGCGTAACAGCAGAAGTCGTGTGCGACGTGATTCACCGTCGGGGAAGTAGCCTTGAACGCTCGGTTGATTTTGTCTCGACTATAGCTGCTCTCTCGAATCGGGTTTACGCGGCTGGTAATGGACTCGAGCCGGGGAAAGTGGCCACATTACATACCGTCGCATAACGCCGACTAAAGATAAACTAATTGAAGATAAAGCTCGTGTCGGCCGTTAGTCTTTACACGCGCGAATGTTTTTAAATGCGCGTCCATCATCGATCGAAGCTGATTTTATATATCGCAGAGAAAATCTATCAGGTCTTGGAAGCGGACGTTTGATATTAATTTAGTATTTATGGATGACGATACGAATACAGAATTGTCTCGAAATAAGCAACTCGGTCGGGACTGGCGAATTGCTTATCGAGAGGAAGGTATGGTATTTGCTTAGCTCGACTTTGTTCTCGAGCGAGACGAGGAGAAGGATTGTTCTTTGGTGAAGGATAGAAGTTAACGTGCTTTCTCATTTTAGTACTAGTTCGATAAAATCGAATTCTTTTCGGATTTCTCACTCGGCGATTTTAAACAAAAAGGTGGGGATAGCGAGCTGCTTATTTCGAGACAGTACCGTACATATTCAGTTCCTTAATGTTTTCAAAAACCTAACCAGTCATATAATATTACGCTGCAATATTACGCAGTAATGTACCAAGAAAGTAATTATCTCCGTTTGGAGTTACAAATAATCGAATATAAAGGTCCGGAATTAATTTCTACGTCCGATATATGTACACGGAATTGTTCCACTTCGCCGACAGGCGTTTATTTCGTTATTGAAAACAATCATCCAGGTTCTTTTGTAAAGAGCCCACTGCGGATGCTTGTAAAATTTTTTCACGAGAAACGTCCCCGTCAAAAACCAGCATCGAATGTTTGGCTCGAGGAGGAGGCTCGTAATACCGGGCCCGTTTCTTTCATTGGTCCAAAGTGGGCCCCACGAGAGAAAGTATTTCTGCATTCTTGCGCGCGCTGGCCATAATGTCTTCTTCGTAACGGGATTTAAAGAGCAATGCATGCCACGGGAAACGATCGAACCTTGGATCCTCGCGTACCGAACGGAAGTCACTCGATCGCGTGTATCCTTGAACCTGTACGTTCCGAAAATCCGCACGGTTTGGATCGTCGTCGCTGACGGGAGGAAAATTTGCATACTCGAAGGCAAGGAACGCCGCCGAGCCGCGTGTAGGTATGTTAGACACGAGCGAATCTTTCGTCAGCGTAATATTTTATTAAAAAATATTGTACATGAAACGTTGACGTCCGATTCTGTTTATTCTAATCGGTTCCGTTGATTTCTATTTCTTCCAATCTTTATGAAATAACGATTCATAGTTCCTTTTATATACTTTAATTTGAAAGCTTTCGATCTCAGAGTCTACAAAATAGAGATACATGAAAACAAATAGATTGAGCATCGATTGGCCATTCGTTAATGGGTTACTACTGTCAGGCCGGCGACGACGCTCGACGTAGCGAGTACAAACGAGCCGGTTGGCTTTACGACCGCAAACGATGACGTCTCTAGGAGCGATCAGCTCCTCGCGGTGGATGCTTCCACCTACGCAAATATTGATACAGACGAGTGCGTGCTCGTGTCCCGACGCCTCGTTAAGTCGTCTAACAATTACCGAGTGCCCCCCACGTGAATATCCTGGCTCGATTCCTCCGTTTGTTCATCGCTCTCGTCCTTCCGATCGGCTCTCGCGCTTGAGATCTTCATTCCAGTAAATTATTTCGTTCCAACGTTGACGGTGACGGTGCTCGTTAGACTCGTGACAACTGAACGCTAGTTATACTATCATCGGAGATAAATAAAAGAATTAAAACGTTGATGTCCCTGTTCAAACGTTGATTTCTCCAATGTTCAAATCGTGGCGCAGAAAGTACAAATATATTATAATTGACAGCGTCCTCTTCACCTCGTAGCAGTCTTGCAGCACCGTTATTTATGATTTCATGTTATTATTTTCTATTTAAACTATTACTTGGAGAACATCTCTATCTTGCAATGGCAACTTCCACCACCCACGACGCGATCTCCGCGCCCTTAGCGGTTTTATGACAAGGCTTTATGAAACTGTCTTCGGTTTCGTTACCAGCGGCGACTTGCAAGCAATTTTCTCGCGAAAGAAACAAATTCGTGCTCGTCAATCCGTGAATTACAGTCGAGTTACAGCCGAGTTAGAGTTTCTTGGAAATTAACTCGCTCGGGGGCACACTCGAACCCGAAGAGACGTCCAGCGCGATAATAATAAATAAAATTGAAAAAGACAGGATAAAACTTCTGTATTTTTGAAACAACTGTTATCGTTCATACACGATCACTTGTTTCGATAAACGTATACATATGGTATAAACAATATGGTCGACATGTATATTAAAAAATTATTAAATTTTCACGAAACTTGGTATTTATGACTTATTTGAGCCGCAAACTTTGAATCTGATATCAGAATTGCAAAATTCGAAATGGTACGGATTCAATATGGCCGACATGTCCGGGCAATGTAAGAAGTATTCGTGCAGCAACTAATTTAAAATAAATGGTTCCCGTACGAATACTTATTACACTGACTATACATACATATGTATACACACTCATACGTTTCCCTCGTAGTTTTATTAACAATATAACACAGTCATTCTTCGTTTGTAATCGTCAACCAAGTAAGTCTTATCAACATAAACGTTCCTCTTCGTTTATTATTACCGATCGACGAATTAATTTGGAAATCGTGTCAACTGTTTTATTCTTCGAAGTCAATATCTCGATAAGAGTTTCGTTAACGTACGCGACAGAATCGAGTCTCGCGTGATTCTTTCTCCGTCGCGGGCGAAACGTAGGATCGATACGCGGGGGATCTTGATGTTGATTACGTAACGCATCCCTGCCCTAGAAGCGCCGCTGGTGTTCGGTACGCCTAAACCACTCCCTCCTGCTTCCACCTACACCCTCGTCACCCCCGACCGCTGTGACGCAAAGACGCAAAGTTACGTCATCATGGCAACAGAGCGCCGCGGCGTCGTGTTCCGTCCTCATGGCAACGCCGTTCCTCCCCTTCCCGGGTTACGTCCACGTTACGTGTTTACCATTAGCATCTCATCTAGCCAGTGCGCGTATTAAATATCATTCTCCCGATTCTTCTCCTTCTTCACCGCGGGTTTCTCGCCGCGGCTCGCGTTTCCTCCGCGCGACTCGACCGCGAGCACCGAGGGCCACAGACCAGCGAAATTCTCGAATTTAAATTTCATGTAACTTATTATTGGTTATTGGTGTTAGAAAGTAATTATCACTCAGTTATACCCAGTTTTAACACTTTATTTTCCGGGAACCTATTTATAGGGTTTTTAATTGCAGTATTTAGTCATTCGAATTTATTTGTACGAGTCTAAACGAAAAATAAGGCACAGGGATTCGAACCCACGATAGTCGGATCCACAGTCGACCGCTTTACCTACGCGACCAATCTCGTACCCTACGTTTCGTGTTCTTATTTGACTCCTTATTGTTGGGTATGGGAGGCGCGGACACTACAATATTTAATGCGTCGATGGTTGTCTACTTACAATGTTCAGTTTTTGGAAACCGACTTGGCTTTCAATGTACCTAGTGACGATACTGAGGAATTGTTTTCAGCCTAGATTGGTATATGCTACTGTAGAAAATTCTTTCTTGAATTAAATACTGTTACTAAAGAACCCGGTAGATAAAGTATTAAGGGACTCTTTATTTCGATCAGAGAGTTAGGAGCTGCGATGTTGCTCTCAAGAAGACCACGATCGAACCGGGTATTTCGACGTCAGTGGAAAAAATGCAACGAAAACTATCGGTGGACTCTTGTCTCGGAAAAAGATCTGCTGACTTTCTCTTTCAGGTCATAAACTAACTCCAAGAGACATTTTCCAACGTTGGTTTATTTTTTACCGTCAGAGTCTTAGACTTCGAGTCGCCAAGGGCTCGAAGTATCCAACACTTAGAACTAATAAATATCGGGAATAAAATTCGTCGCGTTAGATTTTTAGCGGAATTGAATATTTTCTATTCGTCGCCTACTATTCGCGTAAAGTTTAGTCCGAAGGCAATCGCGATGAGAGTAACATACATAGCGACATACTCGTACGACGAGTCACACAACGAGTTGCAACGATAGTAGCATCCCATTTTCATCTTACTTAACGAATCGTCTTCCAACAAGGTGACAAATAGAAGCGACGCTCGGGCGATTTATTTCAGACGTTTATTCGACTCGACCGTTACTCCCGATAAGTTTCGTCCCGTCGTTAAAACGAATTCGTAAAGATTCGGGATTCGCGATCGTGTAAACTGGTGTCCGATCGTCTCGAACTCGAAGTGTTTGGTTAAAAGGAGGACCGAGAATCGCCTACCGGGGCGGGGAGGGGGCGTGAGTAAATAAATTGTATCATTGTGCGGTTGAGGTTGGAATTTACGTTTCAATTTATGGTTCGCCCATTCGTTGGCGAGGATCGCATAGCGCGAAGGCAGTAAAACTTGAGTGGATGTTGCGGTTGAGCTTGAAATTTCTGTTGTAATTTATGATTTAGACGTTAGCTGGCCTGGTATCTTTTTGGGGGAGGATGGAGGACGGAGTTCGTCGTGAGATATTCTCTCCTTCCACGAAAAATCGTATCAGGAAAAATTCTCAACTTTTTAGCGAACTTGTGCAATACCCCATATAAGTACCAGTATCGACGAAAGGCTACAAAATTGTAGTCTTCGAGCTATAGTCTATTTCGAACATTCTCTATTCGACGTTAATTACGATCAGGCCAGAAATGACTTTTCCCATTGATTAACTAATTCGTTCGGCGTTGAAAAGACGAGTTCCTTTCTGCGTTTCCTATCAATTCGTGAACGTAAAATGTTCTATAGCATCTATTCGATTATTCGATACCCGAGCTGTTTTCATCTATCAATTCGTAATGCGTGTAAACAACTTTCCAGTGTCGGGATGGAAATCGTTAAAAGATTGCGAAAAAACCTTTACAACGTGTTGTCCATTATCTCTCCCCTCCCTCTCCCGCACACGAAGTATTCTCAAGTTGTACACATAGGAACGAGCGACACTTCGTTTGCAATTAAAGAATGCAGGACCGGTTTTCCGAGTCCAACTATATACTTCTAACAGAACGGTGACTCACGCGTTCAATGTACAAAATGCTGAAATCAAAACCGTCCTGCCTTTTATTCCCGTGCGCAGGGTCCCTTTACATTTAAATATGGAAAAGGAGCTACATTTACTCGTTATTTCACTACGGATGTTTACGCGAACTCGTGCTTTTAGCAAATTCAGACAAAGTATACACAGTATTGTATTTTATTGTTGGTATTTCGTATATTTCTCCGTTCATGCACATTATCGTACATTTTCACCCGGTGTTTATTAGTAATAGAAATAATTCCAAACTCCATGGTAGTAGAAAACAGAAATTTGTTTGCACTCGAGGCTTTTTTTTTCTTTTGTATTTCATTTGCTTTCTTACCATTCAATTGTCACGAATGCTAAGCTATCGAGATTTCAGAATCAGGTCACTCTCAATTTATTGACACTAAGTAATTGACTATAATTATTACACCGACTCTACATTGACTTCGAAAATGAGATTTCTAATTTGAGATTTGAGAATCAGGTCATCTTTACCTCACCCGGCAATCATTTTATTGACACTTGGAGTTCCAAAGAAATTAAACTTAAAGAAACATTATTGCTGATAGATTTGCTGCGTGAAAGTTAATAGTGACTAGGAATGGCGTGAAAAATCACTGTTAGTGATGGCGTTTCAGAAGCGGTTCATGTTAATTGTTATCGTTAGTGTCTCGCTGTCTCCCCTTAGCGCAAATTCAAGAAACTACAAATGAGTCAAATTTAAATTGTATTAAAATTATATTAACATTGCTTTTAGACCATATTATAATACCTATATAATCTAAGAACAACATGATTCGTGAAAAGTGAAAAGTGAATGTTCTCTGCCAATCAGAAGCGATCACGAAGAATCACGAATCGCTGTGAAAAATCATCGTGATTGAGAATGAACGTGATTGAATCACGAGTGATTCAAAGGTAGCAGTTCACGCCATCTCTAATTGCGAACAGTATCAAAACAATGCGGGAGAAATAAGCTAGTAATAAGTAGCCAATAGCGTAATAACTTTGTATAAGTTACGCACTTTAAATAAATAAATAAATGAATGATGTCCACGTTAGTCGCACAAGGTCAGTCCCGAATTTCTGCGTCTAACGAGACATTACTGTATCATCATTTTTTGAATAAAAGTAAGAGGTCGTTTATTTTCGTTCGTCACTCGAAGTTCGTATTCGGATAAGCATTTTACTCGTACGTGGTTCTGAGGTATATCGCGTCTTTTTAGTTGTTCAATTTACATCCGAGGGATAAGGCGAATTCCTCGCGCAACATTGACTCTCAATTAAATGTCTTCGTTCGAGGTCCTCGCGGGTTCTATGGGGCGGCGTCCGTCCGCGAAACGACGATCGCTATACCGTGTATAAGCGTAACTGCCTCCTGGACCGCAGCGATAAGGGACCATAAATTGCCCTCGTACGTATTCCCGCGAGTTAATACCATCTCCTTTTTTGGGGGAAACCTCGAATAACATTTTTCATATCGAGCCTTAAGACGGTGGTCCCTTTCCTCGCTTACCGAGAAATATTTCCGTCGTTTATGGTTTTTCTTGAAAAGTTTCCGTTTTATCATTCGCGACGCTCGGTAATCGTTTCAAACGATCTGGAAGTTCCGCGACCGGCTGAATCTGCATTTATACAAACCGCGCTCGTGTTTCAGGTTAACAGATTGGATTACCCTGGTAACAAAAGTCATTAAACTCGTCGCGTTTGATTAATAATTGCTTTCGGAGCCGTGCCGTTTCTTTGAAGAAACGGACCGTATTCCGATCGAAAGAGGAAACGATTTCAATAATTCACGAGTACCCGCGACCATTGAATCTGCTCGATCAATCAACAGTGTTCCAGATGCGAGCATTATCCCCGAAGATGATTCTCCTTAACACGTTGATCGCCACGTCACCCGTATATGGGTGACAGTGCTTTCCACCGAAAAACGAACAAAATTAATTCCGAATGTTAAGTATCAACGAAAATAAATTCGAACGAAATTCTTAACCTTCACTGAAGTTATAAAAATAAATACCACAATAAATGTTTGATTACGTAGCTTCCAATAGTCCGGAAACGAAACTTAATCACAGTAGAAATTTTGAAGAGTATTAGTCTGCCAGTGAACACGTTAAACGATATTTCGAATTTCGAATTTGTGGTGGCTATTCCTGTGGAGGGGACTCTCATCAGTAAGGCTACTTAGCAGACCCGTGTTTTAGATTTCGGAATGTTTACAGGTTGGTCGGGAGTAACTTAACATACATAATTCAACAGTCTCCTTAAATGCACAAGTTTCTCTACGATAAATGGACAGTAACATGATCCGGGATCTCGATGAGACAATGCTAATGCAACGATCAAACTTTTTTATTATTACCGTTTTTGTTGTAAAACTGTTACCATCGCATTCCTGACATTTTCCTGATTAAAACGAGACCAAACACGACGTAACTCGCAACATATTTACTGCCATATTGTCTCACCGAAATAATCCCGGTGTTGGCCGCCATTTTCGCACGTCGCTCCGTCCTCTTCTTCGTTCGCTGTCCTTCTCTACGCTCGAAGTTTGTTGGCAAAACATTAAAAGATACAGTATCGACCGAAGGAGGCATGGAAAATCGGAGACCCAAAACATTGCACTCGAGTGTTTTTATGTATTTACACTTGACTCGAGTCGAGCGTCGAACGTAGAAAAGGACAGATAGTGAAAGAGAAAGAGGCCCGAGAAAAAGAGAAACACTCTACAGAAGCGTATCAATCGGTGAGGATCATATTACACCGGTGGTCGGGGTTACTCGGGCAAAACTACGGGTAAAAGAAATATGAATGGGCTGGTAGCGTGGGGGATGGGTATCTGAGAGACATACAGAGTAGGGATGTTCGATTCCGATTCGATTCTTTAGAAAATCGATTCTTTCGGTAAAAATATCGATTTTTTGAATCGATTGATTTCGAATCGATGAATCTCTCAACCTCGCACTTTGGCTTTTTTTCTGCGTCAAACGACAAAGCTTTGGATTAAACGCTCTTCATGCCGCAAGAAATGATGATCCTTAATATCGATGTCATCGAAGACCGTGTCCTGTGATTTTTATTTCGAACCAACCCAAGACAGACCAAGCTCCAAACGACCACGTGTGCCCGCAGTATTTTTCGTTGGCCGATTACGTAACGGCCGGTCGATTTTATCAGAGCTTTCCGATGCAAAGGGTTACGTGGCCTGAATCCATAAAAGGGCCACGCAGGAAAGGGAAAGGACGATCGAGGCTCGCGTGCGAAGGTTTTCGAAACGCGGTTGCGGAGTCGGAAGCATGCGAGGAAACGGACGCAAGATCCCGATCGCCACGAGCATGATCAGATGCGCATGCCACATGCGCAAGGCAGATGCGCGTTGGCATCGGCCCTGAAACGCTTCCAGCTTAGGCCTGAATTTGGCCAGCGTGTCACGTTCACTGCTGGGACATCGGTGGCTTTCACTCGCCGGCTGGATTCACTTTCAAAATTGAAGGGGCTCGTCGCTGTTTAACCTAACACGATTTCGATGGAAATGCGTACGAGGATTCCCGAAGCCGTGATTTTTGGGTAACTTTTAAGGAGGGAATTTTTGGAGGGAATATCTTAACCATTTTAACTCGGTATTTTTCTGTTTGATTCATTTTACTCCCTGGACGGGAATCCCACCTTAACAAGGATTCCCTTCCTCGTTGATCGTTGCTTGCAACGTTCCAACATTTCACACGCCGCTCGAGATTCTTACGGTTTATTTTTCTCCCACGTACGAAATAAATTCGCGATTGACACTTTATCTACCGGGCTATTTAGAAACAGTCTTTGATT
The DNA here is from genome assembly GCF_026225885.1 of Hylaeus anthracinus. NCBI lineage: Eukaryota > Metazoa > Arthropoda > Insecta > Hymenoptera > Colletidae > Hylaeus > Hylaeus anthracinus. The sequence continues at coordinate 7,380,780 of NW_026535322.1, read as the reverse complement.
CAAAAAAGAATTTTCTACAGTAACATATGTTAATGTAGACTGACAATAATTCCTCTATATCGTTACTAGGTACATTGAAAGCCAAGTCTGTTACCAAATACCGAACATTGTTCGTAGACAACCATCGACACGATAAATAAATTCGAAAAACTAAATACTGCAATGAAAAATAAAGCGTTAACAACGATTCCCTTCATCGTTGGTCGTTGCTTGCAACGTTCCACGTTTTACACGCCGCTCGATTCTTACGGTTTCTTTTTCTCTCCTGAACGAAATAAATTCGCGATTAAGAAACGCGCAACGAGCCCAGACTTCCACCTAAGGTATACGACGGTGATTATTCGTAGTCGCGTAACGACGTCGATGAACGAGCATCGCGCGCTGTTGCACAAATCGCGACAAAGATTCCGCGCATTTGTTTTCTTTCTCCATTTGCGAATTTCCACGCGATCGAAGAAGAGATATCACGAGGAAATATCATCCTCCGATACGTAGAAAAGTAAAGTACAATAGGATCTCGATGAGTAAGCGATAGTCATGTTCGAAGAAGCCCGTGAGTCACTTGACGGTATCGCGAGAAAATAGTTTAGAATTCCAATGCACCGACTCCAGAAGCGCGTTGACCTCTATACATAAATTATCCGATTTTCATTTCGCCAAGTGACAATGCATAATTATGGAAGCGCGCGTTACATAAGCGCAGGCCTGTCAGCCGTAACCGCGTCGATCGTGGCTCGAACGTTATCGCCAATTAAGGAATATGCATTATTTAAAACGGACACCGATGTTTCCCTGTTTCTTTACTCGTCCCGGCTCCCTGAGCAAACAACGTTAGAGACGTTACGCGAAAAGAAATCTCGCGAAAGAAATCTTGTAATACCCGTCGCTGTGCAAGCGTAATAATTATCAGTCATCGGCCACGACTATCAATTTCCACTATAAAATTATGGCAGGTTTATTAGCATACTTTCACCCGATGAAGCAATCGGAGGTCAAAGAGAGAATGAACGTGTACTCGGTCTTAATTGAAGCCGCGATTGACAGTGGTAAGTGAAATTTCTTCGATTGGAATAGCTCGGACGATGGAGATTGAAATTACACCGGGTATTGCGATATCTTATGGGGAATTCTTATTCGCGATTCCATCAGATTTCTCGTACCCTCGCGCTAATTATATTCCAGTACGTACCAACAGACACGGAACAAAAGTCTAGGTTCAGGATTTTTGATCAGAAACTACGCTTAGTATTCTTCAATTACAAATTTAAGATAAATAGACGAACACAAAAGTTTAATTCAATTTTAGCGAATATTGTCTCAAAATTGCATACCCGATCGACTGGTTAACGAGACGATTCCGAGTTCCGCTTCATTTTTCTTGCAACTTTGTGCTCGATGGTTAACGAAGAAGGTGTGGTCAAGCGACCCGAGGCAGTTAATCTTAATCTTATTCGCTATAATTCCATGCACAAGCATGTAAATCGGGTAACGAGGCCTCGTATGATAAATAAGACCGTAAAATGCTTCCAAATTTTTATTTCTTTTTTTTTCACCTGAATTTATCGTTCCAATTTCAATAATTAACGATGCATTAAATAATACAAATTGCGATAAAAGGACCATATTTGCCCATTTTTATTTCCTTCTTGTACCAGAATTTATTGTTTCAACAATTAATCCACATATGCACGCGCAACGAGTTATATTTCTGTCAACTATCTTTGTTTACTATTTGCTTTATTGTGTCAATTTTATAATATATATATACGGGCATAATCCATTATAAAATTGACACAATAAAGCAAATAGTAAACAAAGATAGTTGACAGAAATATAACTCGTTGCGCGTGTGTATGTGGATTAATATATATATATATATATTGAAATAAATAAATAAATAAATATTTCGAAATGGAGCAATTTCCATCCAGCGTAGCGCGACGATCCTCTTCGTCGTCGACCCTGAAAAATTGTCCCTGATATACATATTCGCCGAGACGCCACCCAGCCGGGGCGATAAGGGAAGGCACGTGTTGTGTGAACCTGAACTCGGCATGATGGCTCGAACAGCGAAAGGATAGAAAGGGTTACTATATAGCCGTGTATGCGCGGTGCCGCGAGAAATCTGGTCGATGGCTGTGGGCGTAGTAACAGTTTACAACTGCATATCCGAGCCAGGGAAGTGTGTTGCTACTCGAGCTCGACCAATTGAAATGCGCGATCGCCTTCTACGGATCTTCATCGACCCGGTAAAACGCGCCACTTCGATTGCCTGTTCGATGAAATATCGATACGAATCTCGTAGATAAAGTTCGGGGATTAAAACGACAATTGTAACGTTAATTTTTTCTTTTTTTTCTTTTTTAATGCATGTAACTTGTTACACTAAACGGAGATCTTTCGCCAAGTATCGCAATCCGCGTGTAGTTTCTTTTATGCCCGATAAAAAGAACCTTTTTATTCTGTTTTATAAGGTGCGCACGGGTACTTGGTCGACATGTAAGGTTAATTAGAATTAATAGACTGCGGACTACACGGATTTATGGCAAACGGGAAAATCGTATGTTAAACGTATGCAGAATATATTACGCGCTTATGTGAAACGAAGTACTGATACCACTATATTAATTTAATAAAATTAGTTATTACTTTCTGCATGTGTTTTCCATGTAAATGTTTTCTACATTAGCGCACGTCGCAAATACGATCTGAATTTCCTCGGTCCGTCAATTCATTTCTTGTGTTCGAACTGGAAAAATGTAATATAAAGGAAGGAACAGTTGTGGCAGGAATTGTAGGTCGTACCGGGTCAGACGATTTTGTCTGCCTGCGCTGTCCACATTCTAATTACCTGGACCACTACGTTCTCCTCGACTCGTGTCTGATCTGGTTCCTCTGATTCTACTGTCTCTTAAATGTATTTCCATTCGTAAGAAATTCTATCGTTCGAGCGAACTATACCTGTTTCGCAAACTATTTTCTTTAACGATTGCTCGTACGTTGGAGCAATCAGTGCCGATATCCCAGGGAATTGATTAATTATTCGACTCTGCGTTATAAACGAAGGGCGTGCTTTATTCAACCCATCGAGAGCAGATGCAAAATGCACACTTTATTTGTTGAATTATTTATTGATCGATAAATGCTTATTTCATTGATCCGACAATTCATTAACGCGCGCTCTTTATTAGACAGTCGATTACTCGATAAACTGTGCATTTTATCACCTGCCTTTAACAGGCTCAATTAAACCGCACTAGTTATCGATCATTTTTACGTGTTTTGAGCATTTCATTTAACGAACAATAGGAACAATATTCTTAAAAAAAGTAATTTAATCGACCACCTAAAATCTGACCAACTGCTCTCACCTTGTACGTCATTTACGCTTGATACACGTATCGCGCGCTATTCTTCCGCGTAACGCGCATATTCGCGAATAACGTTCATCATTCAAGGAAAGCAACGAGATTCATACGGGCGTGCGTCATCGACGTTGTTTAAATTTCAATCGATAGTGTACGTTATAGATAGTTCGTAGTACAGTAAAGGCTCCATTAATACACTAACTCGGGACTGAACTAGTGCATTTATAGTAGATTTCATATATTAGATCGCCTGGAGAGTAACGTCGTTTTTTCAATTTGAAATACTTGTTTATCACTTATTAGCTCATTGACTTTTATCGATCTGGCATTCAAAATTTGTACACTAAATCGCAAAAGGCTGTTGGTAACGAGGGCGATTACATAATTGATTAAAAAAAAGGAATTTAATAAAAATTTGTTTGAATTTAATGTAAAATAAACGACATTACTTTCCAGTCTACCTAATATTTTCCGAGGTGCTTAAGCCTCAAGACATACCTGAGAAAGTAACATTTGCGAAATTAGAAATTCTGCATTCTTAAAACATGCCTAACAAAGATCCGATGATATTATATCTGCAAACTTAGAACTTGAGTATTTTCGAAGATGCCCGACAAAGGTCCGAGGAGGTTGGTCATCTGCCTGACGCGAATCCTCGAAAATTCAGGCAGTTTAACCCTTTGCGGTCCTATGGTGAGTGAGGTTCGACAAAAATGTACCGAAATCAGAAAATTCGGACCGCAAAGGGTTAAAGATGTTCTCGCGTTAATCGTGGACGCGTTTCGGGTCGATGTTTAGGATCGATAGCGGTCGATCGTCAAGTAGAACAGGTGTTTATCCGTGAAAGTGTAAGGTGCGGCGTCGCGATATTCGATGGAAGAGAACACGGTTAGGTAGGCTGGTTATGTAGGTAGAACGTAGATAAGTATCGGTGGCGTAACGAGAAGACAAATATGGGACTTGGCCGACGGATCGATTTAAATTCTACTATTTCTTCCTCTTATCGGATCGCGCGTGAAAGAAAAAAAGAAACGCAATTCGTCGCTCGTGGAAAAAACGCAGTCAATCTGAATTGCATTTGGGTCGACGGGATCGTGAGGTTTTTTAGAGCCTGATACTTTCGCAATCTCGAGACGGCTGGGTACTTGTAGAATAATTATTTACAATTTAAAAAAGTGTCGCGCGCATTGATTGTCTCTGAGAGAGGGATTCGAAGATACGGTGATAGTTGAAAATTTAATAAATAAATTGAACGCTATGTCGCGTTCTATTCAAGAAAGCTTTTTTTTAACATTTTTGGAGATATCCAACTATTTTTACGTCAGGAGATAGCTTCATGCATACACACCTAACGTAAGGCTAGTTTTGGCTTTTCCATTTTAAAAGTACCCGGTGACCACGAAGCTATTAATCCAAACACCGGTGGCTTTTTTTATTTTTATTTTTATTTTTTATTTTTATTTTATTTTTTATTGAGAATGCCCAGTTTAACGACAATTACAAGACCAATTTTTTATTCACCTAATAAAACATACAAAAATTTAGATGACGATCCTTCGCGCAGTCTCTTCATTGTTGTTATTAGGGATTTTTGTGGGATGGAACGACTGTACACACAGACACAATGTAATTGTCCGATAATTAATTAGAATTTATTATAACCTATCGTTTGTACATATCAATCCGATAACACTTGCGAGACGAACGACAAGTGAAGTTAGCCGAATACAAAAATTCATATACTCGTTTCAAATGTGTTCTCGACTGCGTATGTCCCATTCATGCTAAACCCAATATTTAACTGTTGCATATACCAACATTTATAAACAATTTCTTTAAGTACCTCGCTTCTTAGGAACTTTCTGTCACCACCTCTAACAGTGATCCCGTGGGAACCGGGGTATTCTAACAAAGATCACCCGAACTCCGCCGGTTATCGTTCACGCTCGATACGCGAGTTTGTTCAGCCAACATCCTTCACCCTTTCTTCGATGCCTCGACTCTTTCCAACGTCAGGTGACGAAACGTCCAGAGACTCCCTTCGAACACCAAAGGGACGGCGAATCCTGTTGCATTATCTTGTTATTACGTCTGTCGCGATTTTTCCGTCGCTGTCGAAAACGGTGAATCGACAAACACTCGGGCGGAGCGTTCGCGGATCTCTGACGCAGGGAACGGTTTCGTGCAGCAATGTATTTTTCATTTCGTAACGTTCGGTGACGCAATAGCAGCACTCCAAATTCCAATTAAACCGAGCTCGGGTCACGATCACGCGAAACAATTTCGACGGGCATGAAATGTACGCGAGGAAAAGAAAAATAGAATTTCGATAAGGCCTGTCAAATTTATTCGAATAATTTTAATGATTCAAAATCCGTTTTTGGGTCAGATAAACTAGCAAGGCTAGTGCATTTATTTATTTGATCTGAGCTAAAGCCGCCATTTCGGACTCTTTTTTTCGTAACAAAAATTCAAATTCAACTTCCAATTACTCGAGAATATATTACTTTGAAACCTAGATCCGGAAGTATTTATTTTATATCAACACTTCATCTACCGGGCTATTTAGAAACAGACTTTAATTCAAAAAAGAATCTTCTACAGTATCATATGCCCAATTTAGGCTGACAATAATTCCACCATACTGTTACTGGGTACATTGAAAGCCAAGTCTGTTTCCAAACACTGAACATTGTTCGTAGACAACCATCGACACAGTAAATAAATTCGAATATCTAAATACTGCAATTAAAAAGCCTAAAAATAGGCTCCCGGTAAATAAAGTGTTGAAAAGAGATTCCAGAACTTCATGTTCCATGCATCAACATAGTAAATAAATTCGAATAGCTAAATACTGCAATTAAAAAGCCTAAAAATAGGCTCCCGGCAAATAAAGTGTTGAAAAGAGATTCCAGAACTTCATGTTCCATGCATCTCGACGGTAACCTCTCCTTAACGAGACATTACTGTATCTGCTTCGATCATTTGTCACCGCGTTACTCCAAAAGCGAGACCCGATCGGGCGCGTCCAACGTTAAAATTGATGGAACGAAAGAATCCAGAGACAAAGGGAAACAACGAAGAAACGTTTGGTCGTCGCTGAAACCGAAGAGTTTCACGCGTCGATCAAATCATTTCTACCAGACGGATGAAATTTCGCGTGTATCGAGCCGCGGCGATGGAAAAACGTATCTCGATACGGCGACACCGCGTTTCTGCGATGTTGCAAAATCGGGCACGGGTCAATATTGAATCGGCGTAGATTGAATAGCAATATCACAACGGCGAACAATAAAATGTTACGTAGGCGCGCGGTAAGCGTCAACAATACTGATACGGATCAATGCCGATACAAGGCGAAGTCGCGTTTCGTTTCGCGATTAGATAGAAGAAGTCGGTGACGAACGTTCTTAAATAACTGTGAAAAAAGTAATTCGTTGCAAGTGGAGCACGCCCGGAGAACCTTGATTAACCTGAATTACAAAGCGCCTGGTATCGCATTGTTCGAGCTAAGCAGAATCGAAGCGATTTTGAAGCGACCGAAGCTGCGATTGTTGGACGACTTTCGTTGCATTCGAATAAATAGTTAAACAGGGTCTGCGAGTCGAATATTTGATGGAATATTCGAATAGCAGTTTACCGAGAATTATTCGCTATTTTATCCTTGGTCACTTTATTCGTGAATTGGAATTTCCTGGCGTATACAAATTTCCGAATGCGTGAACAAAAATTCTGGAAGCCTCGAACGATCCTCGCTTTCAGAAAATTGCCCATGCAATCACGCTTGTATGGAGCGTAATCGACAGCGGCGTTCCCGTATCGTGTACTTTCCTCGCGTTTCCCTTTTCTCGTCCGTTTTACCTGCACCTAATTTGTCAGTTTCCCTTTCTCCGCGGTCAGACGATTGCGGCCATCTGAATGTCGCCGTGATGGGGCCTATTTTGTCTCGCGATGCAACGTCAGAAAATTGTACGTCTTTTCTTTTTTTTTGTTTTTGTTTTTGTGATTTCGCGGAGAATACGGAGATTGCGAAGATTCGCTTCGTCAGGCATGCAGCGGCGATGATTGACGCGTAAGGAGGGAAATAAAACCATGAAAAACGCGTCCTTCCTCTTTACTCGTCTTTCAAGAAAATCGAATATTCGTGGAATAAAAATTGAATTCCATGATAACGCGATCGTAGCCGGTTTTATAAAAGAAAATCTTAATTCTTGGAAGGTAGTTTCTTCATTTCGTTTCGTCTTTGTCGACGGTCCCGAATTCGTTAACAGAAGTGTTCGAAATATGCAAAAAGAAATATGTATTAACCCTTTGCACTCGAGAGGTGACTCTCAGTCATCACTAGGTTTTCTGTAGGTTTAATTTCTTTGGAAGGAAAGAAAATTCCAAGTGCCAATAAAATGATTGTCGTTGAGCCAAAGGTGACTTGATTCTCAAATCTCAAATTAGAGATCTCATTCGAGAAGTCAATATATAATCTTAGCATTCGTGGCAATAGAATGTTAAAAGAAAGCATCTCGAGTTGCTGGTAGATACCAGAAAAAAAGGCCTCGGGTTAACGTCGATATCGATAACGTCGATTGATATTCTTTTAAATTATATAAAATTGATCTATTATCCCGACCACTGGTATGGAATTACCAATGCATACCAGTTCTCCGTCGCTGTTCCACTTTAACTCTTTGGAGCACGATGGGATTAAAAGTGTCCCACCTTTTTGATGGACCTTAATGCATGTGTGATACCTTTATTAATAAAAATATAACAATTTTGTTTGATTTAAAACACAATAAAATTTTTGTGCAACATGGGTCTATTTTATGACCTGAATTCCCGTGTCGCAAAGAGTTAACAGCAAAATCTAGAAAGACTATAAATTTCATAAGGATTGCGTGCAAAAAGACGCCATCTTTTTTCAATGCGTTCGAAATAGACGTGACACGAAACCCGGGTGAGAAAACTTTCACTTTATCTTCGGAATTATGTCAGAAGACACGATGCGTCATATCGTCAAGCGTCCAATCGGATCGTCAGGCTCCGTTATCCGTCGGGGAAGCATGCGGTTCTTAATGTACGATGTATATTTGCGCAACGCGATAGGAAGCAATGAATAGAAGCGGATAGATAACGCACGTTATCAAAATAGAAAATCGCTGTTTGCTCTTAAGAATTGATCCGTGGATACGCGTTGTTTACTCAGTGAATACTATGAGCCCGCAAAGTTTTCAGTTTCACACGTTGCGAACGTCGACAGCAGACCCCCAATATTTCACGTTTAAAATTGATTTCTTTATCGAAGCATTCTTATTTGATTTTGAACGAAACAAGTTGCTTATGTATATATTTTTACTTTTATATCGCGTTATCTAAAGTTAATTTTTGCTCAAATACCTCCTGTTTCTATCGTGTTCTCGATCAGGCATGTTATTTAATACCGAATTAACCGCCTGTAATCCAGCGTGACGTTGAAATCACGAACCCATTATCTATATTCTTTGAGTCTAATTTAATCTCGTTATCGGTGGGTGTTAATTCCGCTCTCAATAGCATGGCCTCCGCGTTTGCTACGATTATGTACAAGTCTCGGCACTGCCAGTTCAAAATTATAATTTATTACCAAAAAAATGAAAGACTATCTAGAAAACTATCTATACCACGTCTCTTTCGAATCCAAGACAGATCGATCGAACGCGTATTTTTCTATCGCCAAAGTAGACAAGTTACTCGAGTGACTTATTTTAAATGCCCCACCCTGCATTCACCGATAAGGATCCCCTGCGATATTGTCCTAAAAATATACCATCTACTGTAGTGCCGATAGAAATCGCACCACTCCTTAAGAATACAAATAATCGACTATGTTGAGTGTGTACATATGTACATTGCAACACGGTAGCAACAGTGAATGGTTTCCTTGTAACGAATCGTATTTTCTCCGATGCTAACCAAACTTTCGAGGACCAATGACACGGACACGGCTGTTACAAGGCATCGATCTCGATAAACATCGAAACGAATTCTATAGAAATTTCAGCGGGGATTCCCAAGCTATCAAGCTCGAACAAAATTCGATACACATCTAAACCGACATTAGGAGAGATTCCACGCAAACATTCCCATCTTGTTCGTTCCCAACGCCAAGGATAGTCGCGAATGCAACTACCTTTCGAGATTCGAGACGAAGTCGACAGCCTTGTCATGGACCATCGAGGAGCTCTGCTCGAGGAAATCGGTCGTTGCACGTCTTGAACGTGGTGGCGCGACGTTTGGAACTCGAAGGCGGGCCACGGATGCTCGAAGCGGCGCGCATGTCGGCGTTGCCATGATCGCCCTGTCCCACTGACCTATATTACACGCGGGTACAGGTCCCGCATATACGAGTCGACCCACAACCGATGCTTCGACCGTGGCGTGGTCGGGCCAGGCCAGGTCGGCCGGTTGTCGTATTCGTTCGCTTTCGATCCAGGAAATCTCGACGACCACGGCGCTTCATCCGCCAGCGAAGCCAGCTGGAGGAAGCAGGCCGGTCGAACGCGGCGCTGGTCGTCGGGACGGGGGTCTGGGGAACGGGGTAATCGGTGGTCGCGAGCTGCTAGGTGGGTGAAGCAGCTCCCGCAGTCAGTCTCTCGGTCGAGAGCGTGCGCGTTCGGTCGTCGAGCGGGAAGAAGACGCCTGGCGTGCGCGGTGCTCCTCGTCGACGACACATCGTACACGCGTACGGTGCTAGGAGTCGCGACGCTGCCAACGAGGCTCTGGACGAGTGATGGCACGTCTGAAAAAGGAATCGGACGGAATCTTACGGAATCTTACACTCCATCGGGAGTAATAATCGAATAGAATTTTGGTTTATTCGAGGAAGCTTCGACCTGACGTAAAACGTGCTCGATTAGTGATTGTACTTTTTATTGGTGCTGTGGGTTGGTAGACGTAACCGAAAGGTGAATAAATGTAACTATCTGGCGATTGTGTATAGCTTCGTTCTGGATCGGTCAAAGCGATACATATTTAGAATCGAAGAAGTTACAGTTAAAAAAATTACCAAAACGAAACTATCGAGTGGAAAGAAATCGAAAAGTCCTCTACCATGTTCCCATCCGATCATTCCTTACCCAGATACGAGCAAACCAAGTCGACTGATGCGAGTCTCGGGTGCGCGCCATTTGTATTCCAGTCAGCTGATCGCGTTGCTGCGCGGACGCCGGTGCGCGCAAGCCACGGCTCCATGCGTTCACATGCGCACGAGTTTGAACTTGTCGTACCTCTAAAACGAAGCCTCGGATTGCAAAATGGAAAAGGACTTGTCGATTCCTTCGACTGCAAACTTCATTCACATTTAATCGTACAATTCAAAATGCGCGCGTTGGAGAAATTACGAATGAAAAATATGTTTCGCGTTCGTTGCCTCGATCTCGTCGCGCGTAATTACGCGAATTTTGCCGATCTTTGTTCGGTCGCTGCGGAGTGGGGGTATCGGCGGCTCGAGTGGGGGAGACGGTTGACAAGGGGTAGAATGGAGGGGGAAGCACCGCGAGTTCGACGGCTAGCGGGAGAGCCGGGAGTAGTCGCGCAGCCATGAAGAGGGGAACAAGGAGCGATTCGCGACAACTGGGTGACGGCTGCGTGGATACGCGTCGCTAGTGATGCAAGGTGCTCTACGCGATAAGTGGTGACGTCGACACAAGCACCGGCTCGTCGCGCCGCGGGTGTGCTTCTTTGCGACCGCGTTTTCTCTTCCTTTTTTTTCTCTGCCAACTCTTCCACTGCTGTCCAGCATTTTTCCCTTTTATCGTACCACACCTGACTAGCGATTGGCAAACTTTTAGCGGAACTACAGCGGCGTAAAACCGGTGCAAAATTAATTATTCGCGACTAATTTCGAGTTTGAATTTCGAGTTTTAGTTTCGAGTATTCGTGACCGGTACGATATATAATCTTTTTTACAACCATTGTTTTAACATGTTGATCGCCATGTCACCCACATGTGGGTGACAGTGCTTTCCACTGAAAAACGAAAACTATTAATTCTGAAAGTTAAGTGTCATAGAAAATGAATTTAAACCAAATTCGTGAATTACGATGAAATTACAATAACAAATACGATGATATATGTTTGATTATGCAGTCTCCAATAGTTTAAATAATATTTCATTTTAGTAGAAACTTTAAAGAATATTTATCTGGCAGTCAACGTGTGCTAACCATTGTTTATCGAGACAATGGAATTCTGACTCGTGTTTGAAAAATGGACGATAGGAAAATTGACCAGTGAATTAACGGTAATTGGGTTTCGCACGCGGGAATATAAAATTCGAAAGAAAATAATGCATACGTGATCGTGGGTAATTTTTTCATTCATATTTTGGAAGCAAACTGAAAACGTTCGCTTATCGAGACCGCGCGAGGCCCGCATCTTCTACGTATTCGAAATGTGAAATTGTCTGTAATAACGAAAGTTTCGTTACGAAACATATCGCGATCGAAAAAGCAAAATTGAAATTTTTTATCGAACGCGTGTTCTATCTAAGAATTTTAGTAACTTATACGCAGCACGTGTTCTATCTAGAATTTTGCCAACTCTTCCCGAATCCCCACGTGTGTAGTGCTCAGTTGTTGGGTTCCGGTCAGCTGGTGAGAACACAAGTGCCACTGAGTGCTCGCGAGCCTGAAGTGTCCTGGAGTCCGAGCAGCGATCGCGAGGATGCATCTTGGAGAAAGGTAAGAACCTCCGTTGCGGTTCGATCCTGTCGATCGTAGAGATCGTTGATCAGCAAATCGCTTCGGAATTATCTCGTTGGCATTCTCGCGTGTTAGCAATGACGAACACCGAGGTTATTTAATTCGAAATGCAGCGGCTACGCGGCAGGGATTATTTAATGGGACGAGTTATTCAATTTTAGTTGCGATGCCATTTTTAGAAAGCGACTCTTCGGTTTTTAAAGCTGCGAGGTAGAGTTTTGAGGATATTTCACTTGAAAGGCAGGCGGGATGTGTAGATTATTTAATCCCGATTTTTCGAAATATGAATCGTTTCTTAATTTTGAAACCGATTGAAAGAGTAATTGGAGTAAAGTTAAGTTTACCACATCTGCTATTTATATACAATGGTATTTCACCGAAGAACAAACAAAATTAATTCTGAATGTTAAGTATCAAGGAAAATAAATTTGAATGTAATTCATAAACTACAATTCAGTTATAAAAATAAATACCACAATAAATGTTTGATTATGTAGCTTCCAATGGTCTGTAAACAAAATTTAATCACAGTAGAAATTTTCAAGAGTTTTAGTCTGCCAGTGAACGTGTTAACAGACTGCAGCATTATCTTAAGGAGCTTCAGGATTTCGTTTTTTAATAAAACTACCACCTTAACCATGGCTGCTATCGAAGCTTCGTATGCTCGCTTTTCTTATTTCTCGAATTTTCGTACGCTGCGCCACTAATTTATAACGCAATTTCAATTGAAGTTTCCGCGCATTCGGTGTCAAATTAATATTCGTGTCTCTTGTTAACTCTGAATCTGTATTCGGTTTCTCCCATCTTTGATTACTCGTCTAGTGGCAAGTAGGTAAACTCAGCTGGGGGAAATCGGTCTCGCGCGCAAAAACTATTGATCAAGACCCGCTTCGACGCGGATGACGCAGATTCGAAACGCTCGAAGGAGCCACGGGGAACGGCCGCCGCGGCGTCGACGTCGACGTCCACGCTCGCACAACGGAAACGATCGTTTTTCTGGGGGCTGGTGTATCAAGGTCGGGAGTCGATCGAACGTTCTCCTCGGTCCTGGCGTCGCGTCGTTACGTGCGTTCCTCGTGGAAACGTTACAATACTCCCTGCTTTATTTCGCGTTTTTCTTTTTTTTTTTTTTATTATTAAGGAGCTCGAGCTTGACTGGAGGCGCTTTCGCTCTTGTCGGGTGTCGCGTGAAAGGGAAGTGAAAGATAAATGAAAGCGTCTTCGTCGCGTGCTCTGGGCGAAGCACTCGTCATTTTAAACGAGCTTATGATAACCTTCGTGGAAGCGAATATACAGTGGGTGTAGAACTGATCAATTTTCAAAAAAAAAAAACTATGTAAAATTGTAATTTATTAACTTACTTTTGATAAACAATGACATTCTACATATTCTCGGAAATGTATAGGATAGATAGAGTACAACAAAAAATAGCTATTTATGTAAGTTGCGAAATTAACAAGAAAAGAACAATTAATCGATAGAAATATTGTCGCAATAAGTATTCGCACGACTGTTTAACTTTTCAAACTTCATTGAAATATATAATACTTCCTTTTGATTTTATAATTATTGCAACTCTTCTAAGCATTAAATTAACTAAATTATTAATTATTCGAAGTGGGATCTTTTTCCATTCTTCTATTAGAGTCTTTTTTTTTTTTTAAAGTACTTTACTGGAAATTTGATGTTTTCTAATTCGTACGGAGCAATAAACTAATGTGTTTGCGTTACTCTACTCTAAATGATTCGTCATAAGAATCGTACAAATATTTATTGCTTCTATATTTTTACCCAGTTTTTGCATTTTTTTTTTTTTTTTGTTAATTTTAGAAATTATATCAACTAGTAAATGTTGTTTGAACTATATAACAATTTCACAGAAAAGTTTTTTGGGAAATTGATCGGTGTACGAATACATTCTACACCCACTGTATGAAAATGAGGAGTCAGGCTCTTTCGGGTATAAAAGAATGCAACATTAACAGCGTTTCTAGGTTTCTAAAAGACTCTGAAAAATTGCAATTTAGATAGAGAGGGAAGTGATGTTCAGAATTATTTTAGTTCCTCGTCGTAGACCCCTATCGCTCGTACGCAGCGGTAATCAATAAACGTACGTCTGATTCGATTACAACGTTAATTCATAAAGGACGAAGCTTAGTCGCGATTAATGGAACAAAGAAATGGTTAGTTGTGTTTACGGTCGCGGTTTGAAGATCACGCGATGCCTCGTTTTGGCCAGATGGCGTCGTTATAAACGTAAACAGCGGGCAACGGTGATCACGATTGCTCGCTGTTTGAACTTCGCACGTAGCCAATAACGCACGATTTTATTTTCTCGATTAACCTTGGACAGCCTTTAATGCTCGTCGCGTCGCGGCACGAGTATTCGTCGACCTTACTTTCGATTCTCGATCGAGCCCTTACTTCGTGCACGTTCCGTCGCGTAAAATTAACGCAAATTAACCGCTGGAGCGTACGTCGGGAATTTTTTTCAACGATAACACCTCCTTTGGCCGGAAACGGCGTCGTGTACAATTACACACTACGGATGATGTGTTAGCTTGGACAAGGAATACAACCGTCTTGTTAAATATGTAACGGTACAAAATATTCATGCGTTAACACGTTGACTGCCACACTAATACTCTTAAAAATTTCTACTGCGATTACATTTTATTTACTGGCTACTGAGGACTACATAATCAAACATTTATTGTGGTATTTATTTTTGTAACTTCACCGAAATTCAAGTGTTTCATGTAAATTCATTTTCTTTGATATTTAACTTTCAAAATTAATTTTTTTATTTCTTCAGTAAAAAGCACTGTCACCCATATATGGGTGACACGGCGGTCAACGCGTTAAAATGCGTTGATATTATGTTTTCGCGATGATTTTCAAATACTTCGAGTCGACTGGAAATAATAGTACGAAACGATAGAGATATCGAAGTTCGAATAAAATCCTACGAGAATGTAGATATCAAAACGTTGAATAGATCGCTCGAGACATCCAACGACTCGTCATTAATTTATCGCATACTTCCAATGCCGAGTGAAATTAATCACAGACGCGATCGTCAATTAGCGCACACGAACGAACTAGATACCGATCGACTAAATAATCGATTTTACTCGTTCATCGTCGATTCTAAGGATGGACCTGTGAGGCAAAGCTTCGCGATCGCAAATCGCGTTAATTTCACCTGCCAGCAACGCACGGGTCCGATCGAGATCTGTCGCTGTGTTCGTTTCCTCGCGAACGCTACGACTTTTTCCGAGGGCGAGATAAACGCAAGTGGAACGACTTTCTGTCGTGCACGCGATGCTTTTGTGTTCACCTTGCTTGCCTTTTCTTTTTCCCTATTTTTTTTTTCGACATGCGTGTAGAATCCAAAGTGGACGCAAATCGAAAGTTGGACCAAAGTCGAATCATTTATATTAAACGCGACGTCGACGCAGATTGTTTACTCGGTGATTATTTGCGTTATTTGGAAATTCAGGAATCTCGTCTTTATTTTTCACAAAGTTTTCCGTCGACGACGATTTCGCTTCCAGAGAGGACGCGTTTGCGTAGGAATTTAAATTCCAGCCGATTAGTTACACGTCATAAACGTGTCGGTTATGAGTTTTCTTTTTTATCGCTCTGTTTTTTTTTGTGGCTGGCAGTTACGTATCAGCTGATAATTGAAATAATTCAGTGAACGTCATGGCGTTGAGTTATTCGCGGCTCGCACGCTTTTGCTTTCTTACTGGCGTTTCCCGTCGTTTATTAAGCAAATCATGCGAGTAGAAAATGATTATAAATTAAGGCCTTGTCGTGGAAACATCTCGGTACTGTGAACGCGTTACGATAAGGCCGTACTCGTTATCTAAGCCATTGCCGATCGTTTATGCGAACCCTCGTGCGCTGACAAATTCGAATCAAGATCGAGCTATCAAATCGAATTCAATCGTTAAGCGTTTACGTTATTAAATGAAATAATCCTTTTCAGTTCAGTTACAATTTTCCCTTTCAATTTTTATTTAGAGTATACGCTGGAATGTCTAAACACGCATACTGGCGCGTAGCGGTATAATCGCGATGCTTGCAAATTTTTCTCGGTAAATGTAAAATGGAAATTTTGTTTGCCGATAATTTTGCGGCACATTGTGTTGAACGTAGGATTAATTATTCATGCTGTTCAATGCGTTTTCGAGTGTCTATTTGCGCGCGGTATTAGATTTCTTCCCTTTTCTTGTTTTAGCGCATTGTATTCGACGGTGGATTAATTATTCATACAGTTCGGTGTTTTTTCAAGTATCTATTTGTACCTAGTATTAGATTACTTCCCTTTTCACGTGTGTTCTGAATTCAATCGGATCCCATTGTCCCGAATTCCATTCATCGGAGCGAAATTTTACTTGCCGCGCGATTTAACGAACTCGCTTCTGAAGTTCCGAAGCCGATCTATGCCCTTGGGTCCCACCGTCGATTCCATTTCAAACATTTTTCCCGAATAACTCGTTCCCTTAACTCGATGGAAAATCGTTCGCGTGAAATTGAATCGACAGGGAATATTATTACAGGCTACGCTAAAATTATTTTAACAATTAAACGAAATGAAAATGAATGCTTCGATCTATGATATTTGTCGATTCTTATAAAATCGATTTATCAAAGAAATAAATCCACGTTCCTGTCGCACGTAATAATTACCTAAATCAACGATTCGCCTAGATTAAAAGAAAACGACTAATTCTCCTAAATTAATTGGGTTTCGTTCACGATTCGTCGATCTCGCTTCCGATTCTTGGTCAATCTATGCTCGCGTAATTGTATCGAAACAAGTGCAATACAAACGAGTCCGTAGTTTTTCTTCGTTTAGTTGTCCACCATAATTACGATCATATTTTGTCGTAGAAAAAATCCCAAAGCTCCCGTTGCAAAACCCTTTACCCGTTAAACCACTTTCGTAATCGGCGCCCCGCGTCATTCGGTCGGGAATTATTTATAAACGGTAACGGTATCGTTGGAAATTCCTTTGTCTCCATCAAAATTCCAATCGCGAAACTTTAATTGCTTTCAATTAATCCCGCGAACGCAGCAAAGGATCTGCAAAAGTCGCACGACATCGGATCCAATTGTTGCGTTGGCAACCTACGAACAAGGTAAAAGTAATCTCGTGTGATTCGTTGAAAAAGGAGAGGAATACAGGCCGACATTAGTAATACAATTGAACGACGGGACTGAAAGATTGAACACCGACCGATTGAATTACGGGTCGGCGAGTTTCACCGCGCAGATCGTGTCCTGTAATTAATCTTTACACGCAGCGTAAGTTTTTCAATTGAGTATCCGTCGATCCACCGTTTGTTGTGGAATATCTCGCCGCGGCATCGCAATTTTAATTGTCGTCTGCGATCCCAGTTTTTACTGCACGTTCACGGAGTCGATTAACAATCCTAATGCCATATTTATTTATTCCGAAAAAATTAGATTGACATTCATAATAGAATCGAATTTTATTTAACAATTTCGATTTGAATTCTCATC
>NW_026535322.1:7310253-7363131 GCF_026225885.1 Hylaeus anthracinus | reverse complement strand
TAAAAATCCTAATCCCGTGTTTATTTATTCCGTCAAATTAGATTGGCATTTATAATAGAATCGAATTTTATTTAACAATTTCGATTTGAATTCTCATCGAGCAAACTTTCGTTTGTTTATTCGTTATTCGAAGTTTTTAATCCAGCTAGAATTTTTACCCAGTCGATAAGAGTGCACCTGAAGTCCAAATCAGTCAGATTAGTTTAATATCGATCCGCTTAACATCATCTTTTTATTCCCAAGTTTAGATTGCAATTTTCTTCGAACGAACAGCTTTTCGAGGTTTTCTCCCGAGTAAGAGTTTCGCCCCTCGATTTTTCAAACCAATAAGAGCGAGGCTGAGGTTCGACAAAACCGAAAACAATTCGTCGAACATCAATCCAATTTCGCTCGAACGAAGAGACGAGGGAAATTCTCGCGTTGCAATCAGTCGGGCGGGACTTGACTGGCAGGACTAATTTGCCACACGTGGACGAAACACGCGCGTGCTTCGCCTCTTTTCCCTACCCTCCCACGCGATCATTCGACTGGCTTTTCTAGGCGTCGTCGACCATGCTTTTGCATCGATCTTTCAACATTTCGTCGGGTACACGTTTTCCCTGAATCTCCCAAGAACTAGGATCACTCTTTAATTCAACATTTAGACAAGCTCGTTTCTCACGTAAATAGTAAAAATATTGATCATTAAAAAACTCTCGTTATCTGTATCACGAAGTGAAATTGAAATATTTCTCGCGACGTGAAAACAGTGACACGGTTCGATTAGATATTATGAAATCGTCTAACACCGAAATCGAACGCTGTACATGACTGACGCGACGCGACAGATGTCTGCCAATTTGACGGAACCGACGAGTTCCGCGTGTCAATCCAAAGTCACTCATTTTCATGAGCGAGCTTCCGTGGATTTACATTTATCGACGAGTATCCGTCACTCGTTCTTAGGTCCACCGTACATATTTTTCATTTCCACTGGATATATTCTTCTGTCGCACAGTCAATATCGTCGGTTCGTAAAGCGTGGAATTCTGACATAATTTGTTCATAAAATTTTAGTTCGTAAATTGACACCGCGAATCGCGAGTTTCGATAATGTATGAATGATAATGAAACTCTGAATTGTACAGGATCGTAAAACGATTTCACGCGCGATAGATGAATGTTTTAGAAAGCAAAAGTGACGAGGAATCTAGAGCCGGGCATTAATGATAGACTTGTAAATTTACTACAACGACAACGCAGTAAATTAGGTACGACAGGTAATTACAACCTCTTTCACGCAAGAATGTCGTTTCGACGATTGTCGCTAGTTTCCTATGTAGTCTTCTTCAAAATCGCTTGCTATCTCGTACAAAGCACTTTTACAGCACACTTTACGGGCGTACATCGCGAACATACCGACGGTCGACCCATTAATAAAACAAAGACGATAACGACGGACGTCGCGAATACGCGATATTGTCTCGTTAAGTAGAAACGCGAACACCACCCGGGACACTTTATTTCACGAAAAACGCGCTCAACTTAGCGTAGCTATTTAATCTCTATTGAACTTGGCGTCGACGACGAAGAGTATCATCTCGTGAATCCTCGGACGCGCGTTTTTCCTATTTTCCATCAAGAAACCCGAAGTCGCCTGTCGAGCTCTCTAAACGTTCGAACTTGTTTTCTTGTATTTTTCCTGCTGTATCATTTTCCATAGAATATAGTTTTCCGCTTAGTAAAGTAACTTTGCAATTCACGTCGCGCTAAATAAAGTTCTAATTTAAAATTTTATTTCGAGTTGACCGGTGTCTTACACACGGTTACGCAACACAGAGATTGGATTCGTCCAGGACTGTCACTCGTAGACCGGTCGCTCGCGTGGTTCTTTTTTGGCGGGAACGCTGCGTCATTCCGATAAGCGGTAAAAAACACGGGCAAAATGTGGAAAGAATAAACTATGTCGCAAGACGCGCATTGGCGTTTTTTGCAATCCCGTCTGGCGGACCGAGATGCTAAGGTCAGCTTTCGCAGATCTGCTCTCGCGATTTTATCGGATTACCATCGGCGTCGCGACGTCCGTGGACTTCCTAAAACGACGCACTCTCTGCGCACGAGAATAATGAATCGGACGGTAACCAGAAACTGTGCTTCGCTTTTAAAATCGCCGCCTGGAATATATCGAATCACGGGCTAAATCTGCAGATTCATTCTTCTCGTTTTACGAACGGTACAAGAATATTTGTAATTCTTATCAAAGTTTAGGTTCGATAGTATTACCAAAGGGTTGGCGAGACCCTCCCGATGAAAATGAGTCCAAACACGACCCAGATCGGACTATCTTTAGCTACACATGATTTATAGTCATTCCTAAGTTATGAGAATAAACGTTTCATTAAAAGTAGTCCGATCCGGGTCGTGTTTGGATTCATTTTCATCGTAAGAGCTTCCTCGACTCATCGATGATGCTTCCACAAGGATATAACGAGAACAAAAATTTGTACTGATTGTACTATCACAAGAGTATTATCAAATCTTTAACCTACGTTACTCGTAGTATCCTCGATTCAGAGATTAGTCGCGATATTATTTGAAAATGACGTAAATCATCCCCTTATGAACCTTTAATGAGAGAAAATAGGGACTAAAGAGGGAACCAAAGACAAAGTAGTACAATACATAAGTTAGCGGTTATACTTATTAGATATTTAGTAATCGGTTAGGTATAAATAGATAAGAATAGTGCAGAAGAGGTTCTTGGCTGAAAAGCTGAAACGAATATATTGGGTTGTCTGGAAAGTCCATGCCGATTTTTGGTAGGCAGTGCAGGTCTGAATATATCGAAATGGTTGAAAACAAATAACACGTGGACATCCCTTAAAAGGTGGAAAAATTGTGGAACAAAATGGTATATATATAATTCAATAAATATATATCGAAATTCAAACGTGTCTTTAAATGTTTCTTAAAAATTGGCACGAACTTTCTGGACAATCCAATACAATACACTCCCATCGCGCCGAGTTTCTTCGCGATTCGTAGGTTCACCCCGTCGCTCGGCTCTCTCCAAGCGTAAAGGGTTAAAAGGATAAATCCGTGTAGCTCTTGAACACGTCGTTTTGGCAAACCCCGAGATCATCATCTTTATCGCGTAGACATCGCGCCAACTATACGCTCGAGCGACAGCGGTGGCGAACACGGATCGCGGTAGGTGATTAGGTGTGACGTGTCGGGGTAGTAACTATGTCGGACAGCTGACGTAAGATCAACGCGGGCGTTCAATTTGTCCCTTTGTGACACGCCACCGTTCAGTCGGCTATATTTGCTAGAGAAATTGCCGTGGAATATCTGGAAACACGATGCTCCGTGTTAAATTGAAGCTAGACTCGAGCTTCGGCTCGTACCTTCAACTGTGTGCAGTCCAGGTCGAAACTCCGTTTCAATGAAAAATTTGAGAAAAATTGTCGAGACGTGTATGGAATTTAAAAAAAAAAAAAAAACTAGTTATCGCTAGTCTCCAGTTTTATTCGAAGCACTCTTCAGAAGAGCCACGAAGTTTTCACGGGCTCCTTGGAGCGATTTATTACCCATCTCAGGAGATCCTTGATTCGGTTGACGGATCAACAAGCGTTTGAATATCTGCCAGATATTCAGACGTCTTCGTGGCCCTTTTCCCAAGTTGCCAAAATTGGCTAACAGATCGCCTCTTGGCGTGAATGATCCGACGAACTTGTTATACGTATTTTTAGGTGTTGGAAAGATCGATCGGATATTCCATGAGAAGCAGAACTCTGTTAAAATCGCGAACGCTTTTATTACGTGTTGATTCGGTAACGATCGCTTCGGCTTTTTTTGTCCAACGCTATCACGCATTCTTTTCCGACGCTCGCAATTTAAACGAACCATATACGCATCGGAAGTCATTCTGAATTGATAATTACGGTTTTTTTTTTTTGCAAAAAAAGCGGGTAAAAAAAGACATATCGAAAAAAATCTCGATAATGGGACCACCGGGGAGACACGCACTACAAGATGCAACAGGTTTCATTCCGATTGGTTAAGCCATCTCGGCGTAATCGGTAAACGTACCTTGAAAAAAAAAAATATATATATATATATGTTGTCCAGAAAGTTCGTGCCAAGTTTTAAGAAAAATGCAAAGGCGTATTTGAATTTTTATATATATATATATTTATTGAATTACATATGTACCACTTTGTTTCATAACCTTTCCACACCTTTTAAGGGATGGATATATGTTATTCGTTTTCAAATATTTCAATACATTTAAACCTACACCACCAACAAAAAATCGGCATGGACTTTCCGGACAACCCGATACATGTCGAATTGAGTAACCTCCTCTTT
Organism: Hylaeus anthracinus; assembly: GCF_026225885.1. Taxonomy (NCBI): domain Eukaryota; kingdom Metazoa; phylum Arthropoda; class Insecta; order Hymenoptera; family Colletidae; genus Hylaeus; species Hylaeus anthracinus. The sequence continues at coordinate 7,358,781 of NW_026535322.1, read as the reverse complement.
TTTCGAAGTCGGTTAAAAGAAGAAGAAAAAGAAATCAAATCAGAGCACTCGTTCCCCCTATCTCTTACACCTTCTGTTTCCAGAAACTTTAAACAAATTTCGAAATCCTTTAAAATCTCTCTAGAGAATAAACCAAGCCTGTTCCAATGTCTAGCTTCGGAAGTTGGAAGTAGAGAGAATCGCAAGCAGAAACGGAATGTTTGACAACGGGAAGAGCGTGTCTCCTCTGTCGACCAAGTGTCGCTCGAGTTGCGGAATCGAACGGTTGCAAGTTGATTTGGAAAAATTGCTCTAAATAGGGCCAATTGTTGCATCGTCCTTTGGACTATGCTTTCGTAGATATGTATAATGTATGTAGGACGATTCTGGAAACTGGGACGGGTCGTATCTCTTTTTCGGTTGCGGATACAAAAACACGATAAAGGGAACAGCTGAATGGTTTGCGAACGTATAATTCTCTGTGACCTCATTTTTTCAACAAGTGCAACGATGTACTTGGAAGATATAATTGTACCTTTTTAAATCGTGTTCTTCGGCTTTCGACTCGCGGTTCACAGGGTCAGTTGAAGTAATATATGGTAAACACCGTGTACGAATACTATTTTAACAGAAACACGGGATTTCTTTAGAGTTTGGTTTATTTTCTGGAGAGATTTTAAAGAATCTCGAGGTTTGTTTAAAGTTTCTGGAAGCAGAAAGTGTGAGAGATAGGGGGAGAACGTAGTGCTCTGATTAGATTTCTTTTTTTTCTTTTTTTTTTTTTTTATCAATTCAGACTGACTTCGTCCGACAATGTAGTAGCCCGTGTAACGAGCGATTGACCTTACCAGTCGAGGGTTTAACTAAGTTGGTTAAAATTGATTGAAACGTCGTGCAACGATATTGAATCGGACGAAGCTATCGGTTGTTCTTTATCTCTTGTACTCTGACCTTCGTTATTGTTGAGCTTTCTCGAACGCAATCGCGTATACCGAACCGATAATCGAACAGTGATGTCATAGGGAACGATTAAGGTTGGTTGGATTAAGTCGAATCCAGATGCCGCGAGAAATTTGAACCTATCGCGGATCTTTTCGGGAATAGAGAATTGTTTATTAATGGAGAAACCAGTCAACATTTATAGGGAACATCTTTTCTTTATCATTGATCGATGTTTAACATTAGTAATTAGTAGACTGCGGATCTTTATGCATTCGTAGGAAATTGGTGGAAGGTGCAAGAAACTGTGAAATGCAAGTATATGCAATAACCGATCATCATTCTTGATTTTTTTTAGTAGGGTTAAAAGAATCAGGGTATCGAAAAAGTGCCCTGGAAAAAAATATATGAGGTGCAGTTTATAAGTACGAATATTTTCGTTTTTGCAGAATTTAAATATCTGAAATAGTAACCGAGAAAAGAAATAATAAAGTTATGGGGCGTTTACCCTCATACACGACGTAATTCGCGAAATATACTTACTTGTAACAACTTATTATGTAGAACACTAACTAAAGTAAGATTCATGGTAAATATCATCCGAATTGTATCGCATTTGGCCTCGTTTAAATCAGAAAAATGTGAAGAATACGATGGTGAAAGTTTTACAACGAACAAGTTAGCAATAAAAAGGTATCATCGTTGCATTGAATTGTCTCGCCGACATACCCTGGTGTTTTCGCGCCGTCCTCTTCTTTATTCGCTGTCCTTCTCCACGGTCGAAGCTCGTCGGTGAACATCAGAGAATATACGAACTCAACGATAACTGCACAAGGTCAGTCCCGAGCTTGTGCAGTTACGAAGACATAACTGTATATTCGTTCTACGGGTCATCGCACTCTCGACAAATAGAACGTATTTTTTGAGCGTCACCCAGTAACTCGATAAACGCGATTGTTGAAATAATTGGATAAACACGAACGTTGCAGTCACTCGATAAAGACGAATGTTGTAACAATTCGATAAAGAAACGATGCAGAGAATGAACACAGCTGCGCCGCTGTGGAAGATTCCCGGCCGAACTCTCTTCGAGGTTGAACGAGTAAAAGAAAGTATCCGATACACGTGTAAAGGGCGCATAGGTGAGAAAACCGTTTAAATCTTTCCCTGACTTTCCAAGTGTCGTCGAACCGCGATAAACCAGCTATCCGATTCCTCTCTCGTGACTTTTTATCGATACCGTGGATCGCGAGCCGCAAATGAAAATTTCGCGTAGGTAGATCCCTCCCAGACGCAGCTGAGCGTGTAATGGGTGGCTATCCGCGTTCAATCTGGCTTCCATCTACGTTTGCTCGTTTTGCAGTCTCCTTCTCCCGGTTATTGCCTACTTACCGTTGGCTGACTAATGCATCCGCGCCCTCAACCGGACCGTTTGATTTCATCGAATCAACAACAAATTATCGCGGTCAATTAGAATCGCGTTTAACGCGATTCCTTAGCGTACTTGGATCGATTATGAAATAACCTAACCACGTGGGATTGTTGCGCAACGCTAGAATCGTACATACCGAGTATCCGAGCGCTTTATGCCGCTCGTTATTTGTTTCGCCGTGTCTTTCGCGCTGTTAACCTATACGATAGGTGGCTCGTTAGATTCGATCCTTGCTTCTTTGTTGCGAGCGAGTGATAGACGGGAAATTTGTTAGGCGTTGAATGTATGTCGAAGTTAAGTCGACATAAATAAGGGCTTCTTAGTCAAGCTTCTTATTCAATTCTCATTTCTGACTCCGAAATCGTCATTAATAGTTCATTTGGTATCGCAGTTGCACTGGGATTCAGTCTACCGAGCATTTCTAACGATACCCAGTACAATAAAGAGAGGAATAACAAACACGATTCGTAGAGTGTAACTGCAGTAAAGTCTTTGTAAATGCACTAGCTTAGTCCCGAATTTGTGCACTTCTGGAGACTTTACTGTATTATCAATCAAAAGGTCTTGACTTCAAATCTCAAACTCCACGAGTCCACCCTACGCCATTTTCTATCCCTTTACCTAATCCTCGCATACAGTTCCAAGTATAATTTTACCAAAAGAAATTCGAAAATCCATCGAAATCTCTGTTTCATCCTTGACGATTAGTCCTAATTGTTCGAAGCAGCGCATTACGGTTTAAACGCACGCCACGATGAATTCGCGTTTTATGGGCTACACGTACACGTATCCTTGACCATAATTGTCCCGCGTCCCTTCGTACGCATCGCGAATATTCCGCCAGGCATCACGACGCGACACGCGATAGGATACACGTCTCACGTGTCGATAAACGAACTTATAAAGCACACGTCCGACGCTGCCACCGCCGACATCCTTGGCGAAAATGCACAACGAGACGTAGGAATGCGTCAACGTGCTGCAATTACGGTAAAGGTATAATGCGTCGAGCGAATTGTTGCGAAAATTATTGCCCCGTTCCAACAATTACCTTGCAGAGGTTTAAACATTTCTCACGTACAAGCCTCAGTTAGGTTTCTCGAAGCTTTTTCAGATCCTTGGTATACACCTGAAGTCTGTATAACTTGATTCTTATTTGCCTCGAAGTGAGATTCTCGATGAGTTATTTGTAATCATGCGTCGATTAATATTTATCAGAGTTCCTTGATGGAGCTCTGATGGAATGGTGGAAGAATTGTACGTTTCGAGATTGTTTCCAGAATGTATGCTACAATTATGTTATCGTTTTTGTTGCAGGCCTAGCCCGTGTGAACTACAGGACCCACTTTGGGTCAAAATGAGTGCGATTACTGGCAGCATCACCAAGAAGAGAAAGAAATCAGATTCCAAGTCTCAGTCGCAAATGTGAGTAGAGAATCCTCCGTGAAAATGAAGTCGTTGCTTGTATTAAGTTGCTCTCGATAGTTGCTGAAACTTGGTACACAACTCAAAGTCACATACCACGTAGGGATTAGGGTTAGGACTATAATCTGTGTTCAGAAGGCAACCGTTGACTTTGGGAATCCCCAAGTATGTATTCAGGAGTTTCTGTATAGTTCTACCCTATCTAGAATATGCATCTACCTTTAGTCGATGAATTTATCGATAGAGCGTTCTACTTTGCCAGTAGGAGCGTTCTACTTTGCCAATCGAGCGCTCTGCTTTATGAACCGAGCGTTCTACATTACCGAGTCTTATCGATTAAGCGCTCTGCATTCTCGACTGCCTCGCCCTTCTAATGTTCTAATCCGTCGTCCAACGTCCTCAACCCTGCACATACTTTGTCTTGCTTACCTTACATTTTACCATATACCATAGATTTCCTTCGTTGTAATTTACGAAGATACGCGCGGTTCTTTAGCTCCGAAGCTCACGCTTTACGGTGATTTTCATTCGACTTAATTCGACGAACCCGACTTAAAGCTTTCTGGAAATTCGTTATGCGTATTAAAGAGTCGACGTCAGAGATTTATCGCGATGTTGCGAGCGTATATACGGCAGTCAACGTCAAATATTTTTTCCGTGCCGTGAGCAGGAAAATTCCATCGGGTGGACGGGGAATCTCCGTGCTATACCATTTCGCACGGTGTGTATTTTTGTAAGTGGGTCCAGGGATGAAATCGGTGCGAGAGAACAATGAGTTTATAAAGACGGAATTTCGGAAAGAATGGCGCGTGGAATGAGGAGTTTGCGGGCTTGTTTACGTATCATTTGAAGTAGTTGATAGAAATAGGGTCGTACTTTGCAAGTGCGGGGTCCTGGATAGGGTGGGGACACTTTTGGAGTAAATATTCCTCTTTAATTCTGATGTAATATTAGGTACGATAAAGTGGCAGGTTTTGAGGAAGAATTAATAACAAAAATTGTAGAGGAATACCTAATAGATTAATACGCTTCCATTGAAAAATGTTGAACCAGAGGATTCTCATCGTAGACAATGGTTATCAATAGACTATCTTTCTGCAAAATAAAATCTTGGGGAACGTGCCTAGAAAAATTGAATCTAAATACGAGTTAATTTTATTCTGCAAATATTATAACGTGAGCTTTACTTTTAATCTTTTTTTATATTCTTGCATATTGTATGCATTTTGTAGCTTCTTGCACATTAAAATTTCCTATAAATGCATAAAGCTCCGTAGTCTAGTTATCAATGTCTTGCAGTTACTTTCAGTTAATTCCAATCCACATGTATTCCTAGTAATTCCTCTGGGAAAAGAAAGGAACAGATTGCAAGTGGAACGACAAACGAATAGAAAAGTTTGTAATTTCATCGCGCCATTCACTCGGTCGAAAGGTAAACAGACCTCATGTTCCATGGTATCAATTAAAATCGCTCGCCTCTAATTAATGCGCCGTTCGTTCGGTTTCTCGATTAAGTTTTGATTGATCGTTGTATACTTACCGCGAGCAAATCAGTCGTCGCCACTAAATGTTTCAGTTTCGTGATTTATGGTCGTTTCGTCACGAACCATTTCCGTAATGTTCCTCGAACAGAAGTCCCGGGACAGAGGTCATCCATTAGCGACCGTGAAAAGATTAACGAGCCTATAACGCGGTTCGCGAAAATTCGAGAGATCGATCCAGACATTACCCGAACTTGACTGCAAACTGGGTAAACTATCGAAATTCGGTACGCGGTTTATCGAATTCCTCGAATACTCTACTTTGGGCTGAAATACACCGGGGATTATAGGAATACTCTTCTCGATACTGTAAAGTCTCCATAAATGCACTGAAACCATCCCCACCACCAGCAGTGTTTACACGATCGTATATTCTCTGATATTTGCCGACTAGCTTCGAACGTAGAGAAGGATATGGAATAAAGAAAAGGACACAAGAATATATAGAGGAGAAAATTTAATGCAACGGTGAAACTTTTTTATTGTTAACTTTTTTTTGTTGTTGTGAAACTATTACCATCGTGTTCCTGGCATTTTTTCCGATTAAAATGAGACCAAACACAACGTAAATTCGCAACATATTTACTTGTGACAATTTATTATGCATCATACAGGGTGTCCCAAAAATGTTGGAAGTCTTTGAAAGGTGTGACTCGGGGGGTGATTTGAAACAACATTTTCGCTAATGAAAAAGTTGTTTCAAATCACCTCCCGAACTACCCCTTTCAAGGACTTTCAACATTTTTGGGACATCCTGTATATCGTAGAACACTAACTAAAAAAAAGATGCACCGTATATATCGTCCGAATTATATCGTATTTGGTCTCATTTTAATTAGAAAAATGTCAGGAATATGATAGTAAAAATTTCTTCTCTACGTTCGAAGCTTGTCGGCAAATAAATACCATAAATCTACCATAAATGCACTAGTTCTGTCCCCGAGTTTGTGCATTTATAGAGACTTTATTGTACAAACTTTTCCAAGCAGAGTCTTTAGGAGTCGTGGCCGAGATTAAAATTTATTTTTGTTTCAAACGGAATCATTTGATCGGTTCGTAAATAACCTTTCACTGGAGATAGCAAATTAATCATATTCTGTTGGAAACTTTCTACAGTTACCAATCTTTGCTCGGTCTGCTAAATGGGAACGCGTGATAATTACTAATGGCAATTATACATATAATCGATCAAGATGTAGTAATATAGTATTATCTGGTAATAAATTTTGAGTTAACAAACTGTGGTTATTTACGAATCAACCCGATAGTCTATTGTGCGAAGCAAGGATACGGGTTGTCTTTGAGTACATCGTCAGAGACCCTGAGAATAAGAGGGACATAAATTAAAAATGTTGGAAATATACAAGTAACTTCCGTATTCCTGGCCTTTATACGGCACGCACAAAAGAAGGCGAGATTAACTCGTTCTACTTTCGTTCTCGGAAGCTCATATAAAGTTTATACGAGCTCTGGTTATGCGCGAGCATCTGAGAATGAGAATAGCGTTGGTTTAAGGATATTTTTAGAAATTAATTCGTATCGTATGGTGCCCGATAAAAGTAGTATTTCCCAGCGGCGTAGGCACAATCAGAAGTTTTCTAGTTACCATTCTGTTCGAAGTATCAAGTGCAAGCATTAATTTAAGTCTTCGTTAAATCACTTTGATGTATCGAGAACTTGTTCTAAACGATTTCAAATTTTTTAACGAAATTACGGATCGCTCTGCTTCGTAAGAATCAATTTCTTTTCCAATAGCTTAATAAAACAAAATTATCGATTAAATATAATCGCACATCGATAAAACGTGTTAATCGCTGTTCAATTAATCATCATTTCCGAGAGATGAACGGAAAAGGCTAGCCACGTTTAATCATGCAGCATTTCGTTATACCAATTTACTTTATCTTCGTTTAGAAAAGAGCTGAACCCAGACTCAGGGTCCGGAATTATCCTGTACGTGACCAAACACAAGGGGTATACTTAATGACGCTACTAATAACAAACGCTCGCCACCTTTATCACTTTAAAGAGTGATTAACATTATCGATTACGGTCATCTGGTCTAGAGCGCTAAAAACTCGTGTTTTTTTTAGAGACTTTTTGCTGGACCGCATAATTAATAACAGCCTTTTCGAACTTTGCATATTTATTTATTCATAGCAGAATATCAAAATATCAGATATCTTGTTTCTTGTGACTAAATATCGGTTGTGTTCTTAGATATATTAATGTTTTTTATACTATTTACATCGGAGCAAATTTCAAATTATTCGTGCACATATAGTATTCGATTTTCATTGATTTCATCGCAGATACAATCGAAATTGCAACGAATATAACTAGAAGCGTGACGATATCGCAATCGACACCGCGATAAAGTTTCCCCGAGACCTGTCGCGACACTTATCAAAAATGCCGGGGCAGAAGAGGGGAAGGGTAAAAGAAACGAAACCGAATGGTACTCGACTTGGAGCCACGCCATTTTTACCGAATGTTATTTATTGATAGTGTAATCGAGTGCAACGGACAATCAGTGATCGTCGATTTTGATTGTTTACAGTAACAAGTGCCTTAATGAGAAAAGACGACGGAACCTGGAGAGCCATTTTATCGATGAGATTGCCGAGCTGGTTTCCGCCACGGACATGAGCTCTGGCAAGACTGACAAATGCCAGATCCTTCAGAGAGCCGTCGACCGGGTAAGAAGACAGATTTGTACGTTTCTGCCTTTCAAATGGCTGATCGATAAACTCGCCGAGTCCTTCGAGATCCGATCGATGCACGTCGCTTTTTACGACGGTTCGGCACGTAGTCGTGTGATCGAGGGATTCGTTTCCTTTTCCACGCGAGGAATACGAGACAATTTCCTTCAAAATTTCAATACATTTCAATAGATTAGAAAGTTGTTTTTCACTCGTTTCTTTTTCTTTTTCTCGCATTCTTCGGTTTCGTCCTCGTTTGTTTTCTACATTCTTTCCTCGCGCGTCTAACGACACGAACGCGACCTTAGATCAATCCCCCCCCCCCCCCGCCCCCCCGGTTCGTCGCAATTAAATAGTATCGATTTATAGCGCAGGGCTTCTTAAACTTTTTTTCTTTTTTACAAAAATCTAAAGTAATGATATGCAAATATTTTGTGACGATTTATTGATTAGGTGACTATATATATATATATATATATATATATATAGTCCCCTCGTTTCTCTCGAGAATAAACTCAAGCCGAATAGCACACCATCCTCGAAATAAGCAACTCGCCGGTCCCGACCGAGTTGCTAATTTCGAGACAATTCTATATTCGCTCCAATAATAAAACGCGTAAAGCGTGATTAATTCGTTAAAAGGGAAATTACTGAAACAACATCGCGCATCGCACAGTAGCAGAACTATTATAGCACTAATGTCCGATAATCGGTATCCGTTTTCCACTCATTAACAGTAATCTCGATGGAATCGATAGAATTACTGGCAGCGAGATGAGACGTTTAAGATGAAACTGACAATTAGTATACCTCGACTCGGTGCTGCTGCTTTCACAGAGTACTTAACATCGCGTACAGAGTGCCATTTTCACTTTCATCGCTGTATTCTTTGCATTTTTTTTATAACGGTAATTACATACCAAACTTAATTTTAACGCGTAACGTCCAAGGTATCGATTTCCCTCGTCGATTCTATGCTTAGAACGTGTTGGCACAGTTTGATCGCCTAAATCTGGGACGATCGTATAATAGATTAATTATAATCGGTAGGTTCGAGCTCCAAGTTTCATTTCGCGAAAGAGATTCTCTCCGTTCGTCGTATCCTCGCGCGGACTTTCTACGGTTTTGTAAAGACGCGCAGGCCGTTTGTGTCGGTTATTCTGTTCGTTTCGAAGGCTGGCTACGGATTGACCGATGCCGGTCAATAATAAGACGCCGCGAAGATACGATTCGCGTCCATTGAAGCCTTCCGACAGTTTCTCCTAGATACTGTTGCGAGATACCATTGAAACGTTACGTCGACTCGCGGACGCATTTAACGCTTTCGCGGACCATACAGCGGCGCGCAATCCTTCGCTAGTGGAACAGGTAACGTGAACTTACAGGCTTTTCTAAAGGAGACTTCGGGATCCTTATTTTTAATTAAACGCAAACGGCAAAGAGTACATTCGAACTTTAAAGTCCACGGTGATCGTTTAACACGTTGATCGCCACGCGAATACTCGTGAACATTCCGTGCCTATTATTAAAAAGACACGAAATCTCGATGGTCCTTTCGAAAAAGACGCGTTAGCGATCCCGAAATCGTTAACCATTTCGCAAAAGAACCAACCAATATCTCGTCCCGTAATTCACTCCGGCGCTTTTTGTGTTTCTCGGAAAATGAAATGTGGCCCGAAATAAAAAAATAAATCTCTCCCTATCCTTCGCTCTCCACTTTGAATAAATCACCGAAATTAGAGAATAAATTTCTCCGTGGACATGCTTAAAAAAAAAAGAGAGAGAGAGAGAGAGAGAGAAACGGGAACGAGAAGTGAAAAAAAAGCGTGGAAAGAGAATGTTGAACAAAGCAGTTTCTCTCGAAGAAGTTAAATGTACCCTCTCGCGAAATTTATTTCTGGAAGAAAGGAAATACGCGCGTGTATATGTGCATCGATAAAATAAGTTTCGTCTTGGGGTGAAAAGTGTCGTGTCGCTCCCGAAGACATTCCTCTCCGCCCAATAATATTTTGCTGCGAAGTTTCAACCGTGTGTTTTTCTCGGGATGGAAATGATCCGCTCCGTTTCGCCACTGTTTACAACGCACGGTTTTGTTTTTCCCCGCCTTTCCTCGATGTTTCCGCTCCTGGCCGTCGCGGTACGCCGACAAGGGCGCTGCTCGTTAAAGTTACTAGATATACAGTTAGTCGCAAAATTATACTCTCCTTATATACACACGTGTGCTACGTATTTAATCAATTCTCAAAGTTAGAACAACCAATTCAAATTTACGTTGATACAAGCTTTAATTCGTTAAGAAATGAATCGAAACCATGAAGACTGTATAAGGAGTTCCAATTGTGTAGTGCAGAAGTGTGATCAAAATCCCGAGCTTTAAATTGTGATCAAAATCCCGAGCTTTAAATTGTGAATATTTCTACCACTCGCGATGCTAGTGAGCGTATATATATATATCTGTGCTCACTAGCGCCGCGAGTGGACGAAATATTCACAATTTAAAGCTCGGGATTCTGATAACAGTTTTCTAGTAACTTTCGTATGGAGTTGGATCTCCTTATACAGTCTTCATGATCGAAACATTGAATTGTACGATTCGATACTAAAAGTATAAAGAGGATCCGTGCAAAGGAATTCACCCAGAGTCAACATTTATCGTGTAAAGATTCGATTAGTGTATTAATTAATAGTTATATATGCCAAATATTTATAATTGAGTATCCAAGTGAACACATCTCGGAATAATTCTATCGTGCACGCCCTCTCGACGTCGCGTCAAGTTCAATCTCGGACGCGGGGAAGAAAAAACAGATGAAATGAACCGTGAGCCACGATATCGCGACGAGGGGGTCGAGCAAACTACCAGATATATTCGATTTGCTGAAAATACGCGAAACGATAATTGGTCCGAGCCAACGTCTAATTGCTAGCGTCGTGTCCGTCCGTAGAAACAGAGAAGTTCTTGCGAACAGAGAAGGAGAACAGAAATGGAAGGGGGTCGAACTTCCCGTCTGTTCTTCCAAACGCGTTAGCTCTGCGGTTCGACAACGAGCACATGTCGATTCCTTGCACCGGGGTCGCAATATTCCCTCGTTCGTCTTCTTCTCCGTTCGACACGTTGCGGTGGACGCTTCTAAACACAAATTGCAACGTTACTTAGGTATAGAAATTAATTCTTTCCCTTTAAATTTCATTATTGACAATCTTGGTCGAAAGAATTTCTCGAAACGTATTTCCCCGCCATTTTCTTACGGCAAAGTACCAACCTTTGCAGTAACGAAACACACAGATTTCGACCATTTGGTTTTATCGAGATTCGAAGGTCCCTAGCCGAGCTTCCGTCGCGCACGAATTCCCTAGACTCGAGAAATCGTTAAGAAAGTACTTCTTGAAAGTTTGTCACGTGACCTTGAATGTGACGTCACCGAGGCCAATAGGAAACCTTCCAAACGGCGGCGTTATAACCTGAGCTACCGGAGCAAGAGTTCGTGTGACGTCATCTGCGCAGCAGAGCCACGCGCATCCTGTCCTACGACGTGACCGAGGTAGAATCAATTGTTAATTTGCAACGAAATCTTTTTCCCGTTCAGTGTCATACCGACAGTGGTTAGCGATGATAGTCGAGCGTGTTGTTAAAGGAATTTACAGGAAACGGGGACTCTAGAAACACGTTGACAATGGAATTGCATGACCCATCGATGCAATTTTTGTCCCCCTGACCTCGCGATGCAGTTGTATTTGTTTGACCTATTTCTGGTTCGAAACACGATGCTTTCGATCAAGGAAACATTGGCACAGAGATATTCCATTCGCAATTCATACTCTTTAAGATGATTATCAAACTTTTATACCGAATTCTGTACGTTCGATTTCGACGAGAATCGTTTTTGGAGTAGGAATCAATAGTCGATGTTACCTCTGACAAAGAGAGCATTGCTTTCCACCCAATAAATTCTGAAGCTTTTGAAATGTTCATTCAAGCCACATTCCTAAATAACAATCGAACATAGGACTCGTCCCTCTTTAAGCGTCATTGTTATACCCGCCTGAAGATCGATTACTTTCAAAATCCTCCGCCATTGAAAAATCACTGGTACAGGATGAGTAATGTACCGCTTAATTCTAGTTCCTTTTTTTTTTTCCTATCGCAAATGCGAACCTGCATATCTAACCTAAGAAGCAGTGATTGGCAAACCTGAACATTTTCCAAAGAAGGAAATGGGACAAACACATCGGCAAACTTCCGATTTATTCGAAGTCTAGGATCTTGCCCATCTCTGCTTAGAAGTTTCGGGTCGTATAGGGATGGAGCGACTGGGGAAACGATTTTTCGAATCGATTCTTTTTTTTTTTTTTTTTTTTTTATTATAGAAACCGAAGTTCCTTGCATTGACGGTTCCGACAGCGACCGAGGAAGAATTTATCGCGTGCGACGTGTGCGATGGGACGGGAGAAATATATACGCTTTAAAGCAGAGGCTAGCGGCAACGTCGCAAACCGTTTGTCGGACTCAGCCGCCGAGTCACCGACTTTTCGAGGCCACGGTGTACGTTGTGTGCCCGTGCGCTTCAATTCACTCCGATTACGAGCGCGATCTATCGGTGCTGGGAAATATGAGCTCAAGGACGAGCATTTCCCTCACGATCGTGAAACTCGGCCGGTAACGCAGAGATTTTACTTTCCTTCTCTCTTCGTGTTCCACTTACACCAGTGGCGCGCAACCTTTCTCGTTTATCGGGTCGAACGGAACCACTTATTAAACTTTAAACTGTATACAAGATATAAGAATCGATTCAAGCTTATGCTACACGTTAAATAAGATACGATTCAGACAAAGTTACATTATATCCATACCAATATTATAAAGATCTAAAATTTGTTTGGATGTTAGACGTAATCTCTGGAACTACCGAACCGATTCTTAAAATTTTCTCCGCAACACAAAGCCACGATATCCCTTGTCACGCAAACTACGTTTTTATTTTGATAAAAATAACCTTCCAGTTCGGAATCTCGATAGTGTTTATAAATCAAGTCGAAAGACAGTGTTGCTTGGCCGCTTTATCGACGGGAGCTTCCCGGCTACTTTATCGACGCGCGCTGAGCAAATGATACGCGAAAATATTGTATACTACAAAAATATTAACAATCGGTATATTATTACGCGAGTCGAATAGCTTTGCGCACCGCTGACTTGCACGGTTAACCTTGCGTTACAGAATGGCAACGCGACGAGTTCAACGCTTTTTCTTTTTAACATCCGCGTTAAATATTTTCGTCCTGCGCGGTTATTTCTTGTCGAGTAATGTTCAACGATTTGGAATTTACTTTTCTTTTCGCCCTAAGACGTGCGTCGTTTTTAAACGATTTCAATTATTACTCTCGTTTATTAGGGAAAGTATGGGACAGGTTCTGATTCATCCGCTGGCATTCTTGGGTATAATAGTAGGCGATGAGTTTATCTTTGTTTTGCCGATTTAGCTTCGTTTATTTATACTCGGAATAATTAGAAATTGACGAGGAAACGTACGGAAGAACCTACTCGCAAATTTATGGTCGTCTTGGAGGTCGCGGAGGAATCGTGCTCGAGCTCCATCGCGCTGACAAACAGGGTGATGAGTAATTGTTTGAAGCTTCTGATAGCGAGGACAGATGCAACGGTTTGTTGCATTCAATTATCACGAGACGGGGGAATGTGGATTATCAGTTCAAATATTTGCCGGAGTGTGCCAATAATCGCGTCAGAATTAAGAAGTAAGAGTGGCAAGGAAACTCGCACGCAGCTCAACAATTTTCCGTCGGGTATTATCGTACAGTATTTTTTCTAACCAATCTGTTCCTCTTATTTTCTTCTTGTTTCGTAATCTGGCGTAATTTCACAACGGAATAATTTTTATTCGCAGTACGAACCATGTAACTTGTAATTGGTAGACTTTCTCATTTTAACAGCGAATATCCATTTTTCCATTCGTGCCAAGATAAATTTCTGCAATTGTTATTCGTTAATTTCGATTCAATTCGCCATGTAGGAACGAATGACACGGATAACCGTTTACCTGACCCGTTTTCATTAAATCACGTGCGCTGATTTCATCTCCGAAATTATTCCCGTGCATTAGAGTCCGCAAACATTCGTCCAGTTACGACAAATTTAATATTTAATCGTAGAATGTTTCGAGTAACGTCCACGGGCGTAGTTATCTCGCGTCTTGCGCAATGTTGCTTTTGTCTTCGTCGCGCTATAAATAAAGAACGATTTTTGATATTAAAATAACGAACGGAAAAATGCGAGCCGTTTCGGTTGACAAATGAAAGTAACAAAACAGTTTCGAGAGGAAGCGATCGTGGCAATTAAAAATTATTACTGATTTTATTTCGATATTACTCGTGTTGACAACCGTATTGATTAAGTTGCAGGGATATTGGAACCGTGATTTATTTTACAACTCGATCGAGTAGATTTCCTCTGCTGATATCTTGTTGGGTAAATTGTTTGGAGTTAGGATTAATGATGAACACATTTTTTTTGTATTGCAACTAAGTAATCGATATTGACATTTTAAACGATAAACGCGTTTCGTTATCGGTGAATCGTGATTGGGGGCAAGCTTGAGAGTGGGAGATGGAGCTTACGATGGTTCTTCTTGCTTTCAGGCCGCTTTTTCCTTTATTTAACTACATGTTCTCCTATTCAACTATATAGAGTGTCCCAAAAATGTTGGAAGTTCTTGAAAGTGGTGGTGATTAGAAACAATATTTTTACTTAGCGAAAATGTGGTCTGGGGCTTCGTTAAGGAGATATTAACCCTTTGCACTCGGATGTCCCTTACGATGGGACATCGTAAGTCTAACAAATTTTGTTAGTAACACCATACAGGATTTATGTTTGTAGTGGTGTTACCGCATCAAGAAAGCTAGAAGAATTTATAATCAAGTTTAATAATACCAAAAACGACACGTTTCCAAAGTTAGACTATTTTATGTAATGCGATTCCTGTTCGCATGTTTTGCAACGAGATGGTGCAAAGTGCAAAGGGTTAACAGAATATCCAGACCAATCAGAGCGCGACTGTCTAGCATGTAGCTTATACTACTGTGGCTGTCCAGCGCGTACCCTATACTACTGCGGCTGTCTAGTGCGTAGTCTATGCTACTGCGGGCGCTCTGATTGGTCCGGAGTTTTCTGTTAATATCTCCTCAAAAAACAACTCTCCTCGGACAACATTTTCGCTAAGGAAAAAGTTGTTTCAAATCACCCCCTGAACCACCCCTTTCAAGGACTTGCAACATTTATCGGACACCCGTGTATTTTTTCACGAATCGTCTGTTTTGTTCCTAGTATTCACGATGAATTTATCGAATTCCAAGCTGGTCTATTTAATTTTATCAACAATGTAATCCCATTCTCTGTACAGATGCAGCACATTACGCAACAGAAAGGCTCGAATAGTCATGCCGTTCAACAGGGTGAAGTGTCTTCGTCGAATCGTAACATACTGTCCAGCGATCAAGTTGGTTCCGTTTTACTCGAGGTATGAATCAATTCTCTCTTACCGACCCACCGAATTCCACCAATCGAAATTGTTTCGATACTCCTACTTACTTTCATCAACTCTTACCACATTCGTTTCGTTCTCGTTCGGTTCGATGCACATTTAGCGACTCTACACCGCAGGGTTTAAGTTGCGACGAGTCCAGTTCGTGTAATTTTTAAAAACGTTTTAAGCGTATCTGGACGTAGCGGGAGGGTTCTAATTGCTACGCGTCAGGGGTAACGTAGAAGATTAGATAATCTGAATCGATTTCGAGGAGAATTGTCTTTGCGTCGAGCGTAATTAAGTCGCGCCTAAGCGTTACCACGGATGGAAGAATGACCAGCGCGAGAAATGAGCTGTAAATAATCGACTGTCCTTTAAATAGAAATCGAACTATGCCAAGTCTGGTTGTCTTCTTGTACCGCGCGAAATTGCACGTTAGAGATGCCCATCGGGAGAGGAGTATAGTACTTGATTTGTCAGCGTTTGCAGCTATACCCACTTCGAATAAGTTCGATCTAAGTTTCATTAGGATGTAAAATTTCATTAAATCGCTCAGTTAGGAATTGATGGTCATTTAGTCGTTCGTTTACTTCGCACGGTACGGATTGAAAATTCGATATTGATTGCTATTTAGGACAATCCTTGACGAAGCACACGAAAAGAGAACGTTAATTTTGATGTAATCGATGGATTAATTGTACGCGTTGACGTAATCGCCCAACACGATCAGCTCTCCAAATATTATCGTCAGCTCATCGCACATCGCATCGGCATCCTCTAACCGTGTTCTGAATTTTTGTCTAGGCGCTAGATGGCTTTCTATTTGTTGTAAATACGGAGGGACGCGTGGAGTGCGTATCGGATAATATAACACAATATATAAATTATACGAGGGACGATGTGCTCGGCAAGGATATTTATAATATTATTCACCATGGAGACCACAACACCTTCATGCCGAGCTTGTTGCCCATGTCACTAGGTTGGTACCCCCTTGATACAATATTCCTTTTCTTTTTCTTTTCTTTTTTTTTTCTCTTTTTTGTTGCGTTAGTTCTGGAAAAAACGATACCTCTCGTTTCATTATTTTTAAATAGAGGCTGCAAGATGTATGGAGATTGGGCAAGATTCTTATCTAGTTGAAATGAAGAAAAGACGAACGACTGTTTGTTCGTTATGCGTTAAATAGCAATTAGTATTTGAATTTTACTTCGATTACTCTAGAACGTAATCACGTTTTGTTTATTTCTTTAATTTCGGTCTTGTTCCGAGATCATAAGTTGTAGGTTTCGGAAAAACTTGACGTAACGTTTCTATACACGTAGAAATATCGCGTAGACTTTACGGTAACCTATACTCTGTAACTTAGAAACTGAATCGTTACACTTGCATATAATTCTATTCGATAAATAAATTGCATGTATAGATCTGCGATTTCATAAAAATCAATTTATAAATGAAATTTTGTATAGGTACACAATCGATTTACCAAATAGAATGATATATTTTGAAATAAAATAACGTAGTAAAAATTGGTTGACGCGATACAATTTATATCGTCTTGACAGCAAAGATGTACGAATTGATCGATCGGTGAAATTCTACACATGATCATAATTTATTTATCAAACAGACCTGCGTCAATATGGAACGAGTTGTTTTCACAATGGGCGACTAAAAGTGTTCGGTCGAGGCAAACGCCACGAATAAATTGCTATAGGTTTGGTCTTATTCGTTGTTTATCGTTCCAATAAAATTTTGCCCATCTTCGGTCTTTCGGCCTCGAGGGCACATGACGAAACGATTATTTATGAGCGCGTTTCATATACGTCGGGGCCAGTTATGATAATGTTTAACTTCGGCATCTATTTACGCGTGTGCCTTTTCGGTTTATCTCGTCTCGTTACGAACTCCGGCAGTTCTGCAACGGGATGATTTATCTTGTGTAATGGAAGAAGACGGTTTCAAAATTCACGAGCTAAGCAGAAACTCGACGCTAGCCGATAACCGCGGTGCGCTTCGGTAGCTTGCTTTTCTAACCACCGCTTGCTACGATTTCGTTGCAATTTGTTTTATCACGATAAATAACCGGACTAGTCATCTTTTGCTCTTTCGAAAATTACGGTGACTATTTGACGTTGTGAAACGGAGCAAAAAACGTCCGTTCGAAAACGAAGGAAGCGAAACCACTCTGTTTAATTTAAAATCAAACGATGTTTAATAAAGTAATTCTTCGTGACGCAAACGAGCAATTCCATTGGTTTTATTCTGGGTATATTCCGGGTTTCGATCCTCCGTTGCAATCCTCCGTTGCAATCTCTTCGATCGTAGTTTTTAGTGTTAGTAGTTAGAAAAGAGACCAGTATTTTATTTTAGAAACGAGGATAATTATATTCCTGGAATTCGCAGAGGAAAACCAATGGAGTCGCTTACTCCAGAAAGAATTATTTAATTACTCTCCCCTGCGAGCAAGCACGAGGCTTAAGCGAACGTTATGTAATTCAGGCTGGACGAGCGAGCCACAGCCCCAAGCGAAGAATCGTACCTTCAATTGCCGCTTCTTGGTGAAGCCGCCCGATGATAAAGAAGAGACTATGGAAGAGAAGCAGCAACGAGTATCGAAATACGAGTCTATGCAAATCTGTTCAGCTCTTTTGCCAAGTAATAGCGATCGTCTGGAGAGCGGTGACGTGTCCTCCGAATCCTCGGACATCGGTCCTTGCGTAATGTGCGTGGCTCGAAGGATACCGCCGAACGAGAAGCCCATCGGTTCGTCCATCGAGCAGTTCACTGTTAAGTTGGACACCACGGGGAAGATTGTAGCGGTCGATGTCAGCTGGTTGTCGCCTCCTTACTCCAAGTACCTAACCAAGGTAAGGGTACGTAAGAGATTCCTGATGCATTCCCCTTCTAGTCGATCCAGCAGGTGGTAGTCGCTAAACAAGCCGAGCAAAGAAAAAAAATCGAAATAATACACAGTTCCACCCTCGATTTATTCAAATAAATTTCTACAGCATATACCTCGTAAATTTTAACACAAATTGTACACCATGTACGAAGTTGATACTTGCCATCTTGACATCTCGTATCGCAATTTTTAATTCTAGAAATTCTAGACCCGACTTTTTGATATACATGTCGGTCATATCGGATCCGTCATTTTGAATTTTGCAATTCTGATATCAGACTGAAAGTTTGCGGCTCAAATAAGTCATAAATACCAAGTTTGCGGGCCGCAGGAGGAGATTTGATATTGTTTTACATGTTCTATATACAAATATGTGAACCAATAGTTTTTATGATTATACCATAAGTAAGAATTATTGATACTTATGTCGTTATTAGACTGCGGATCTTTATGCAAAATAAAATCATCGGAAACATACCTAGAAAAATAGAACCTAGATAGGATTCAATTTTACTATCCAAATATTATAATATAAACTTTACTTTCAATATTTGTTTATATTATTGCATAATGTACGCATTTTGTAGTTTCTCGCGCATTCATATTTCCTATAAATGCATAAAGCTCCGCAGTCTAGTCATTATTGATACTTATATACATATGCAACTTCGAAAAAGTTCAAAAAGTATTTATGATTTATCATGAGGTATTTATGTTGGAACTCCGTCTCGTACAAAAAAATTTACTGGACCACGGTTACATAAATGTTGAGAAACACTGTTCTAGAGGAACGGTGTATTATTTTTATTTTTTCTTACCCTATGTACTATTCAATGTTTACTTGGAAGAAATCAGTGGTCGGTGGACCACCAGTGGCCCAGATAGCTCAGCTGACTAGACCAGCGGTCCAGAAGGATCGTAATCGATCCGAATCTCTCCGAAGCCCCCTCCAGATGAATGACTCGACTCTACGTGTTCGGCGGTTTGCCTGTTATTTTCGATGTTTGCGCGTGACTGATGATATTCATATTTGTGACCACCAAGTAGCTATCGAACGAAAGGCGCACGCCGGTTTGCATAATTAAGCGGCATGCTAAGAGCCTCTGTGCCCAGCGGTTACGGTGTCGAACTAGCTCGCCAGAATGAGAGGGAATATGTAAATTCGATGTAATTATCGAAGAGGTATTTTCGATTCTCCGACTGTTCCAAGTCCGACTCTCTTCGACTCTCGTTCTTCGGGGGTTGAAGTAAAATCTTTGAAATATCACGTCTAACAAACAACTGACACGAACCGTTTTTGTTTGTATTCTGTTGCAGGACCTGATTGGCACTACAATAAAAGACTTGTGCCACCCTCTTGATCTCAGTAAGCTAACTGCACATTTGAACGATACGCTTCAAGTCGGTCAGAGTACCAGCGGCGTGTACCGGCTACGCGTTAGTCCTGATAAGTTCCTTAACATTCAAACAAAGTCAAAACTTTTCAAAGCAAATGTGATGAATACACACGATACCGACTTCATTATGGCCACCAACTCTATCATCGGGTAAGTCGAGCAGCCTACGGTTCTTACGATCCGTATATCTCGTAGATGTGTAACTCGTTGCTCTTCGAGGCTCCGTTCCGCCTTGAACTAATCGTCTCGAATATTTTCTAAACGTTCTCTTTCCATTTAGAGATCCTCCGAACGACGATTAAACCGAGGCTCGAACGCGTCGACACACCGACCACCAAAGCGCGAAACACCGAGCCAATAATAATCAACTCGATACAACGAATCAATCAGTTTCGTATATTTTAAGAATCTTACATGGACACTTTGATGATTTATTATGCGATTTGAAGTGCCGCGGTGGTCAGTGGGTGGACATTAGGTAATAATTAGGTAAACGTAAATTAACATTAGGATTACGACAGGACGGTAGGAACTGGATAGCAGAACCTCGATTATTGCCAGTGCAATGAAAGCAGCGGCGCGTGTATCGCAGCCGAGCCGCTGAAAATTAGTCGACAATTGACGAATCTGAATTTCGGTATTCAATTGTTCCCATCGTTAGCGCCTTGATAATAATCGTCGTTCTGCCGGGTAATTAAGTTAATATATCCTCCGTATTGCTTAATTACTCTTCCATTGGAATACATAGGCAAGGGTGACTATATCTACACGGCATTCCATTTACGAATCTCTCTCGCCGCGTTGGGTTTCCGGTCTAACGTATTCTGTTCTCCTAATTTTCTCCGCGTTTCGCCTCATATTGCTGCTGCTGCTTCAAGAACCGTCTAACTCGAAAGACAACGAGAAATTCTATCGTGCACGTACTCGGAAAGAATCACGAAAGAGAATTACGTCGAATCGATGATAAAAAAACGGTGAAAGCGATTCGAATCGTTGATTTCGATTTCGTGGTACCAATTGGTTGAACACGGTCTCGGTCGTTCGGGCTGTTTTCTCGTTTTGTTTAGGTTTTTCGAAACGCCCATGCATGCGACACGGGTTTTCCTCTCGGTGTTGGAGATCTGGCCACTCTTGAAACTGAAACAATTTCCCACACCCCTTGCCTGCGATGTCGACGCGATCACGAACTCAGGACGCGTCTATTCGCAGAGATGGGCGGAATTTACGGATAGAAGATTAAAGAATTATTACTTTATTAAAAATGACCAGTTACAGCGAAGTCTCCATAAGTGGATAAACTCGGGACTGAATGTGTGCAGTTATCGTAGACTTGGTGCATTCTCTGATGTTTACCGATGAGCTTCGAACGTAGAGAAAAACAGCGAATGTCTCCGTCCTCTTTATTCGTTACTTCTTATCGCGTTCTTCTTTATTTCTTTTCTGCGTTCCAAGTTCGTCGGCAAAATCCCAAAAGGGGATGGTTTCTGTGCATTTATCGTAGAGAATTTTCTATATTTATCGAGACTTTACTGTACTACTTTTTAAAACAATCAGAGTCGTCCTCGTTCGTTGAACGTTTCTATTTGAATTCCGATTTGAAACAGTTTACGCTCATCTCTGTCTACTCGTTTATATCGCTTCTTCTAATGCTTCGAATGCTAACGCATCACTACGTATCGCACGCTGCGTTTGATCGTGCCTCGCCACACAATTTTTCGCAGCGTTTGTTTCCGCACCACGCACTTCGTAACCGTCGCTCAAAAGTCGGGAATCGACCGTCGCGTCGTTTAAAACCACGTGTCTCGATATTTCTCTATGCGATTACTAACAGAATAAATAACAATAAACTTGCGATACAATTTTATTTTTCTTTTATTTTAATTTTATTATCCGAGGGTCGAACGAGAAGCAATGCTTTCAATTGTACGGCTATCGGAAAAATCTTGGCGATCTTCTTTTCGTTTCGTCTTCGCCGAGTCGAATAATTGTTGACAAAATTTCCTCTCGATAAAATGCGTTTCGCGAACAGCTCGCAGGCGACACCTAACTTTTGAGCGACGGTGTATACCGTTACCGAAGTGGAAATGGCAAAGGTTGCGAGCGCTGCTGCACCAGCTATCGAACGTTCGATTTCGCTGATCGGTGGCACGATCCTTGCCATTTTCAATCCTGATTTACGAATTTCCTGACGTTTAGAGACGTGTACGATGCAAAAGGTGATCGCAAAGCGA
This sequence comes from Hylaeus anthracinus, assembly GCF_026225885.1. Classification (NCBI taxonomy): domain Eukaryota; kingdom Metazoa; phylum Arthropoda; class Insecta; order Hymenoptera; family Colletidae; genus Hylaeus; species Hylaeus anthracinus. The sequence continues at coordinate 7,336,692 of NW_026535322.1, read as the reverse complement.
CCGCGTAGATTCGTTTCTTCGAGAAGTCGAGCCACGGAGGAATAAATTAGAAGGGAGACTCTAAACTTTCAATTCATTTTTTAATCGCCTGCTGTGGCGTCTATACAAAACTGTGACTAACGTAAAAGTAAATCAGATGTATTCAACCCTTTGCACTTCAATTGACGCTTTGAAAGTTACGATGAGACATACTTAAATATTAGGGCGTCCCATAAGTTCGTGCCGCAGCCGGTATTTAATAAAAAAAAGCTACAGAAATTTTATAGCGACAGTATAATGACTATGTCATTACCTTCTCGTGGAACACCTAAGTTTCATATATGAATCCGAGTAGCAGAAGAATAAGTGGCACGAACGTATGTGACGACCCAATAGGAAGCACTTATAAGTTTTAGGCAGAGCAAAGGGTTGAATTTCCGCGAGAGTAGCTTCGCCTGGCGTGTATAAAATCGCCAAAGCGTGTTGCGCTCAGCTGGGAGGTATCCGCGTCATCGGGGTTGCGTACAACGTTAAAGCTGCGAGTACTTAAGCGAAAGTACGATCTACCATCGCGTAAGTCTTACTCGCGCTTGTGCAACTTGCATCAGGGTATCAAGGTGGCTCGATTGACTGCTCGAGGTTTCCCTCTCGGTGAACAGTGCGCGGGAATATCGAGAACGTCTCTCTGCTTCCGCCTCGGACTGTCGAGCATTTTTCGCCGACTCGAATCGTCCGATTGCCTTTTGTTTTCTTCACCGAAGTTACTCATTGCGATCGCGTTATCTGGAGAAATGACGAAGCACAACGCCGCCAGCACTGTTCACCGGGATGCATAGCAACTAGAAATAGTGTTAGGTCGTTTCACCGGTCCTTGCGTATTTAACTACGAGATCTTTATGCGAACGTACGCGGAACAGAGCTAAAACAAACCAGTGGACGTCCATTCAGACTCTCTATTCAGTCTTTACGCAGATTTGCGTCTGTCGAAGAGGATTCGAGTAATGTAGTTTGAAGATTATCTTTATTTTAGAAGATTATCGTATTTTAGAAAGTGAGAAGTAGCTTACCAAGAATTATGAGGTATACAGTCCCGTAGATATGCGTCCCATCTGTGTATATTGAATAAATTTCTTTAGATTGAATGGTAGGTTTGATGTTTCTAAATGCGTATGTTTGTACAAATATGTTGATGTGTATATAAATATATATGCACGTATACACTTATTCGTATACGTATTTATAATGAAAAATTCATTTGGTAATATCGAAACTATTATTTTATTTAGTCAAACTTCTTCAATAGACATAGAGGGAAAGAATATTTATGGGAGTGACTGTAGATAGGGGTACGTCCTTTCATTTCTCTCAGACAATAATAAGTGATATATCATTACGTATCCGCAATACCTAATGTTTCTTTAGGTTTAATTTCTTTGAAGACCTAAGCGTCAATAAAATGATCATCGGTCAGTTAAAGGTGACCTTGTTCTCAAATCTCGATAGGTTAGAACTCATGGCAATAGAATGTTAACGCTTCATCTACCGAGCTATTTAGAAACAGTTTTTAATTAAGAAAAGAATTTTCTACAGTAACATATGCCAATCTGGCCTGACAACAATTCCTCCATACCGTTACTGTGTACATCGAAAGCCTAGTCTGTTTCCAAACACTGATCCATTGTAAGTAGACAACCGTCGATACAGTAAATAAATTCGAATAGCTAACTACTGCAATTAAAAAGCCTATAAATATCGGTAAATAAACTGTTAAGAAAGCATCTCTAGGTGCTGGTAACATAGAAATCGTAGAATAAGTAGACCTTTCCAATTATCTTCTATAAAGAGAAGTAATCGCGTTTCGGATGGAGCACGTGCTTACGCGACCCTTCAGTGGCTGTCACCGATTCATCGATGCGTAGATAGGAACTACTCTACCTAATTTCGCGTGTACCCGAAGCAGGGATGACCGTAGCCCTTAGTCACCGACCGAGCAATGCTTTGTCCGTACCTTAGACTTTGGAATAGAACGTAAGAAAGATGCGTAACGCTTTTGGGAGATAACCGTCTGGGAGCGTTATCGGTAAAGCAAATACGGCGATTACCGAAGGAAGGCTGGACGTCCCAACGATGTTTCCTCTAGTATAAGTCATGGAAGGATACGCAAGGATCGCACGGAAACGACCCGATACCTATCGATGCTTAGTGTTTAAACTAAAACTGACAAAAAAAAAAAAAACAAAAAAAAAATAAGTGTTTAATAGTAACTGGCAACTACATGTGTTGTTTTGTTTCTTGTCCATGATAGGGACAATGACTTAACGCCTATCGAGGGTGGTCAGCTTTCCAACAACAAAGTGTGCTCAGGACACTCTAGTAACCGTTGTGCGAATAATAGTAATAATAATAATGGTAACAATAAGAATAACGTGGGTGGCCCGCTGATGCCCGTGGCACATCTGAACGGTCAAGTGGGCGGTATCAGTGGCCGGGGGTTGGCGGGCACGTCGTCACACGGTGCCGCGGCTACCTCGTCGTCGTCGAACTCGATAGTATTTAGCGCGGCCGAGTCTTGCAACCCCCTGCCGTCGCTAAGTACCAGTAATCCGTTCAACCACTTTTCGGGGAACATGGACTTGGAATTCGAGCTCTTCCCCAGTTCCACATGGGACTTGGATAGTAGCAGCGGGTGGGCAGATAGGCCCGAGTCGAGAGCGAGCGGGCCACCAAACTCACGACCACCTTCCCAGCCAGCCCCGGCATCTCCGAGTCCCCAGGGAACGTACTCCTCTAATTCGGCGGTGGCGCCTCACTGCAGTCCCATGCGCGCGTTCAGCCCGACCTCAGGCAACGCGGCTCACACCTTCAGTAATTCGTTCCCCTTCAGTCCGCTTCAGGAATCACAGACGTCCTCCTTGACGAACAGCGCCGCAAGTAGCGTTAGCGCGAACGGTGCCGCCGGTTTGACGCCCAAACGACAGGACGAAGGGAAGACCGGATGCCCCGCCGCCAACCAGTCGCCGATGGATCCGAACAACGGGAGAAACAACGCGGCCAACGTGCCCGGCAACCCCGGGACGGGCAAGACCGGCCCGTCCACGGCGAACGTTGTCGAGACTCAGAACAGTGTTGTGTCCACCGAGTCCGGCAGGCTCAGAAACTTGTTGACCAAGGGGGCTAGTGCTAGTGAGGACAGTCAGGACAATACGAATAACGATACCGAGAGCCAGAATAAACATAGGATATTAAAGATCTTGTTGAACCAGCAAGACGAGGACGATTTTCACCCGGAGCATAACAATAAAGTGCGAACGAGTCCTAGCAACATGCCCAAACCGAGCATGGAGCATTCGAAATCTACGCGTGAAAATAACATGCTGTTGCAGGTAAACGCGCTGATCTTTACCGCATGCACACACGGTACCGGACCGGTACCATGGCCAGGTTGACACAGGCTTTCTCAAACCTCCACGTTTCGTGGACTCTTTACGGTGGAATTAGATTAACCTCTCTAGGTAACCTAGGATAGAGTACCTCTAGTGTTTCTCCTCGAGCAGGTAAGGTACTCTAGAACCCATTCGCACGTTGACTGCCAGACTAATACCGTTAAGTTTTCTTTTCAGACTATTGGAAACTGCATGATCAAACATTTATGTATTATTTGTTTGCATAACTTCATCGAAGTTTATGAATTTCATTCAAATTTACTGTCCTTGATACTTAAAGTACAGAATGAATTTTGTCTTGAGTGAAAAGCACTGTCATGGGCGATCAACGTGTTGAAGTATATAGCGAATGCTACATCCAAGTTGATACAACAAAGTGTTTGAGAAACCCTGGTTCAATTTATTCCAACAGCTTCAACCCCTTTCCCATCATCCCTTCCCGCCCGCATCTGAAGAGAATGCGACCAGCCGAAATATTCTTTACAACTTGACTTTCATCCGCGGTACCTTTGGAAATCTTATTGTAAAGTTTGCAATCGAGCTTCGAAAGTGAATGGCTGTTTGCAATTTCCATCCCGGAGTAGTGTTGCGACCACGAGCGCGTCACCCGGCGGTGTACTAATTTCCTCCTTCGTTGTTTAAAGTTATTGAACGAGAAAAACGACGACGAAGACGAAGAGGCGCGCGCTGGTTTGAAGAAGAGGAACGAACTCCTGCAACAGCTTTTGAAAGACCAAAACGACGAGAGGAAAGTACAAGAGCAACAGGTAAGCGATCATTGATGCAACGATTCTCTTTAACGAAGAGATATTTATTCATGGAGGTATTTATAATAAAATTTTGTGAACAGCGCAAGTCACAGTCTCGAGAAGAAGATCCTCTCTTGCGGAGTCTTGGATTTCGGAACACCACGCCGTCTCCCTCCCAGTCGGGCGAGAACGTTGGACACGGTGGATCAACTCAGGTCGGGCAAAAGAGACCGGGCGAGGACGGCGATTTGAACATAGCTGTGAAACGGACCATGGACGGTTCGCATCAAGTCTCCTCCTCCGGTACATCCACCAATGCGACGAGCAAGCTCTGGGAGAAGAACAAAATGCTGGCTTCGTTGTTAGCTAAACAGCCGCCCCAGCCCACTACTATCCCACCAGTACCTGCGTCTGTGATATCGGCAACGCCACAGGTAACCTAATCGCGTGGTTACGCTTTGTTACCAGTTGTCTTGAAAATTCGCAACGTGGAATAATTCTTTGTCTCTGTCTGTTACACAGGATAAGCTGCTCCGCATAGGGTTCAAGTCGCAGCAACAATCGCAGCAGCAACAGTCTCAACAGCAGCAGCAGCAACAACAACAGCAGCAGCAGCAGCAGCAGCAACAGCAACCCTGGACGGGTGGCAGCATGCAATCCGTTGGTGGTAACAACACGATTACGACAACGGCAACTTCCGCGCGTACTCCTCTCCAAAGTCAGTCGAGACAACTACCTCGTCAAACAACCAATACCTACCTCAGTCATATGCTAAGTCATGTAAGTTCTTCGGTAGCCAAAGTACATATTCTGAGGCGACAGAAAAATTGATTTACAATTGTTTCGTGTTTACAGCAACAAAGGCCCCAGATGGGTCAGATGGATTCGGAATTCACAAGCAGCGGGGAGTATCATCAAACGAGTACCGATCCCAGTAGTTGGGACAACCAGTCGTCGGATCCTGACCTTTCGGACATTTTGGATCAAGTGATCGAATTCGTGCCGGACGAGGCTATCACAGGTATCACGATTAACGTTTACGTACAATAATCGATTCCTGACATGTGTTTATCTTGCAATTACTCCCTAATAAATACGCTTTAAGACTGTAGCTTTGTACTTTCGCTGTCACAGCATAATCGTAAAGCCCGCGATTGTTACTTTCTCTAACAAAGCTTTCCGAGACATTTGTGAGTAATAAGTTAACACATTCGTGGAACGAGTAAAGATCTATTACCCGTGACAGCGAAAGTAGTATCGTCATGGACACAATAATTTTTATTCAATAGAGTCGTCTGCGATAGCAAATCTCCTAGACGTAATTGAAGCACCACAGAACAATGTCATGAACGAGAAAATGGCGATTAACGCGATACAGAAGTCGTTGATGTTGTGCGAGACTGCCGTAAATCCAACGTCTTCCACCATAACAATTCCTGGCACGCCTCCAGCTTATTCTACCGCGGTAAGTTAACGCCTTTCAACACTTTCTTATAACGACGGCGCAACAATCGCGGTACACTAGTCCCGTTAGCAGTCTACGACTGTTACCGCCGTACGTGCCTCGCGCGGCGCTACTTGTTCGTCTAATTAATATTTACGACCTATGCGATTTCAGTTGGGAACTACACCTGTAACGACGAGCCATAGTTACCAGCCTCCACCCATGTACCAGCAACAGCCTAGGATGAGGTTTAACGCGCAACCGGGCGTCCGGCAGGCCACCACTCAGTTCACGCAGCAGCAGCAAATACAGCTCCAACAGCAACGGACGAAATTGATACAGCAACAGCAACAACAACAATTAAAACAGAGGCTGCTGCAGCAACAGCAGCAGCAGCAATTACTCATTCCTTCCAACGCTACAGCTACGGACCAAATTACAACCGGCATTCATAATATCGATAATCTTCTCAACAACACCGTTGCTCCAAATGTGTCGTTACAGGTAAGTCGTACAACCGATAGTTTTGTCGTTGCGTTGTGCCGTTCGAAAAGGTTTAATATTAACAAGTTCCCCCGTTTCAGCGGTCGAGTGTCCCAGATTCACAAGTTTCTCCAGGTTATGGGGGATCCGTCCAGATGCCTTCCGGTCACCGACTCGCTCACTCGTACTCCCATCCGTCAACGTTACCACAACAGTAAGCAATTCGAACTAGCGCTATTAATTGCCCACGGGCAGTTACGTAACGCCGGCGCTTTTATTTCTAGCCCCATTGTAAACAATAATTTCAACAGTGGTCAACAAGTGTCTGCCGCAGCGCGACTCTCGCCGCATTCTCCCGCTGGTATTTTGTCGTTCTCTCATCCGCAGCCGCTGTCGCCACGAGTGACGCAAGTACGTTTCAAGAGACGTTTAATTATACAAGGTGTCCTAAATGCCTGTCGCGTAGTTTCATTTTTATTTTTAAGCTTTACTTTCGTTCAATCAACCAGAAGGGTGCACCGGTGGCTCTCGGAGTACCGTGTATTTCTTCTTTAACCTTTTCGCCCGTGGTGACCCATGTTGGCTTATAAATTACTATGGCCAAATGTAGCTTAACCAATAGCTGTTGTCAAACTGTTTAAAAAATGACGAGCGAAAGGGTTAACGTCGCGGACATAATTTACACTATTATTTATATCTGTTAATGCGAATGCGTGATTTTTTTCATATTTTTTTATTTTTTTTATTTTTTTTTTTTTTTATTATAAGGGCAACTATGGTAATACCCCGAGACTGTTCAACGTTAACCAGGTGAGATCGCAACAACAGCCCACCGCGCAGCAACAATTACAGCAGCAGCAGAGATCGATGCCATCGCCAGGAACGCCAGCGTCTGCCCGGCAGTCACCGTTTCCGGCGGAAACCTTTCCCCCACCTACGTCCCCCACAGCTAGCCAATTTCCACCTGGTCCTAATCCTGGCGCACCCAATCCTTCTGCCCAGTATCGGTTGCAACGGACCACGTCTACGCCTTCAGCCACGACTCAGTTGCCAGGTACGTTGACTTTATGCTCGTAAGTGCCCTCTGTCTCGTTGTCGTATCGCGAAAATCTACGCCGAGAAAATGAATACTTTACCACCAGCGTTTCCCAAATTCTTTTACTTCGGCATTCGAACGATTTAAACATTAATTTAATCATGATTTTTCACCGAATACAGTTTGGGAAACGCTGCTCCGTAGTCGTCGCGTTGCGGTGTATTTATTCCGCGTCGATTCTATGTAATATTACGCGACGAATATATTATGTAACGTGCACAATCGTGTAGCACGTGTTAGATCGCGGATCAATGCAGATCGAACATTCGAATCGTAGGCGACCTTGAACGCGCGATAGGGCCGAGCTATATCGTTCTGTAACGACGAGTTCGATATTTTGTGCGAAACGTTGAAGAATTCGAGGATGGTGATCGTGCCGTCATTTCGGGCGTCATTAAAGATACTCGCGATTGGAAGATATGTGATTAAAGAAACGAAATAAAAAATTTGTTCGCAATAGGTAAGTACACAACCGATTAAAATATTTATTTCTATTCTATTCGATGTCCGAGAACAGTAAAAATACGTTTAGATTAGACGAACTTGCATATAGATATCGTTAGACGTGTTTTATGCCTGCGCTTTCCTTTTGTCGTGACCATACAATGAAATAATTTTTGTTGAATATCATACCGCAGGCTTCTTAAGAACAAGAAAGAACTATTACGTACGTGTGACATCGTAGATACATTTCTTCGTTATCGTTGATTAGTATACGAATATAAACGTTAGTATCACTATATTAGATATTCGATCGTTACATTCGGTTAGAGTCAATGATCCACTTTCTATAACATTACTTCAACTAACAATTAGAATATTTCTTTCACTTTAAGAGAAAGTACGTTCGATTATTTCCAAGGCAAATATTTTATCTGTGTATGCGCGTGTGCCCGTTTAAAGCAGAATTCTGGTTTGCTGGATGATCAATTGATTTTTCATCCAAACGAATCATCTAGAATCCTGCTTTAACGCGAGATCTACCCACCGAACGGTTGGAGCCGCCGTTGTTAGGCATTTTAATGTTAAATGCATTATTAATTTCAATGCGACTGCAGGGCTGTCGATGACTTGACAGCTCGAAGCATGGACGGAAGCTGCTAGGAGCGTTAAATGTTTTCTAAGAAGCGAGGAACAAGGAGATAGACACGATTGATGTTGCAGGTGGGCTCGGTTCGCCCCGGCACTACGGCGGAGTGAGTAAGGAACAACCTCTTCTTTCACCTAGTCATCCACATTCGGGTTGCCCTGCAACGCCGACTCACAATCAACACAACGTAACGAATACCCAACAACACTTCTCCAACCAACAACATTCTTCTATGATATACCACACGACCGCCAATACTATCAACACAGCTGACATGCAGAACAATCAGTTCTGTTACGATCGGACGTCTGTTCCACTCTATTCGTCAGGGCCTGGGGACACGCAGGACGCCAGGCCTCTGCCTCCTGGTAATCCTGTCAATCACCAAATGGGTGGTAAGTCATGTGACCATTTAATGTCATGTGACCATCACTTCGTCATCATTACACCCACCACCCCTCGTACCTTGTCCGTGACCTCTTATCTTAAAAACCTCGTATCATTAAACGATGCAAAGGCATGAGACGTTCTTTGGTACGCGGAAGCACATCATTCTCTCACCAAACACAACCCCCTCAATCGTTGTACAAATCCCCGAGCAGTGTAAATACGATGATCCTCTCGATAGCAGCGGGTCGATGTCATGCGTTCAGTGTACCTATAACCATTACGTCCGTGCAAGTATCTCCTTCGCATCTCTTACGCTATGTTTTGGGGCAATCGGTTGCGTGTTTTGCAAATATCTTTCTCTCTCTTTCTCTTCTCATCGGTGGCGCGTTACCTCTGCCAGGTAATTAAACTATCAGAATCGAAGAAAGCACACAGCTTCTTCGAACCCTTAGACAAACAATACATCCTTAATCTTCTTCATTCTTTCAAAGTCCCGCGACCTTAATCGCAGGCATCATCGTTAAATCCGAGCCTCGGGTTTCGAGTCGAAACCAAAGACCCATCATCGTCATAACTCTCACGTCCGTTTTCTCCGATCGTCATTTTCACGCACCCGAAGAGAAGTCGACGCAGAGTATCGTACCCTGTCGAAATAGCGCTAATTGTTGCATGATGCTTTTGTTTATAGTTACAAATTCCGGCTAGCGTCGTAACCGTACTCGTTGGAATGTATTTCTTCACACTGTAGTACGAGTATGCGATTCGAGACACTCCGTTCCGCCATTTTTCTCTTCTATGCTTTCGTTTAAAAGATTTGTTGAATCCGTTGCAGAGAATCAAGATGGTCGGTCCTCCTTGGTTGAGGATAGAAGAAAGATAATTATTTCAACTCCAGGAAGACTTCTGTACAGTGTAAATTCTGTAGCCGCTTGGGACTCGTGTGCTTAAAATAATCAGATTATTGTAATCAAATTAAGCAAAGTCGTAGGTAGAATCCCAGAAGTCTTCCTAAGGTTAACAGGCTGGGAGATTCGAATCTAGAGAAAGTAAACTTGCATCGCGGTACTTTGAAGAACCTTTTTCAAATAATTAAGCAACGCTGTTTCTTTGGAAAGGGGCATCTTATCGTAACGATGCATTTCTTTTTATATATATATATATATATATTTTTTTTTTTTTATCTTCAAGCAAGAGCAAGGTATCGCCTGTTCTACTCGAATGACTCCATTCCCCCGTTACAGAACGTTGCATTCTATTTTATGTATTCACTTGTATGTATTCACTTGGCAACACGTCCTATTCCCCCTACCACTTCTCCGAGCACTGTTCAATAATAGAGAAGCAAGAAGCCGTTCTACGGTGCCGTTTCGATTGCTTGTTCGCGCGACTGGAGTATTCAGATCTTTTAAACACGTACAAACGAAAACAAAGAAGGAAAACAGAACTCGTCGTCGACTGTAAATTAACTCCGACAAGTTTCACGGTCCACGAACGGTCCTTATCATTTTGTGAATAACAGTTCATACGAGTCTCCCTAACGAGGCAAAATGTCAGACCTTCGTCGAACGCAGGAAACAGCAAAGGTTTCGTCCCGTTTGGTCGTCGTTTGCTCGAACGAAGGAGCGTCGAAGAAGGTCTGCATTTTGCAATCGCGTTAGAGAAGAAAGAAATAAAATGAAATAATACGCCCTCTCCGAAAGAAATCGATCGCCTGTGTTTCCTACGTACTGTGATGTAACATATAATACAGCCTCATCGCCATCTACGTGATGTACACCTATCGCACACTAATTCCAGCGATGCAAATGTGATGTTCGATTGCACCCTACTTCTTTTTAGCGATAGAGAGACCACACTTTCCCTACGGTGATTGTAGACACCGATGTACTTATGTAATCAGCATAGTAGATAAGTCACGTAGGAGAGACTGTCCTTTGTACCATATCTTTTTTTTTTTTTTAGGTACCTTTCTTGTGATACGTATGCGTTAAGATCACCGTACTGTTTAAGGTGGAATGGAAACGGAAGCAGGCAAAAAACTGGCCTCGAATCGAACGTGCCAGGATACTTTGAGTACAGATCGTGATACTATATTTGTCGAAATTAAACGTGGTATCGGGAATTTTAAAGGCGAATTAAGGCAATCGTATTCGTACGTTACAGACTGGGTTTCAAAAACGTGGTAGAATCAGAAAGATAAACGACTCGGCTCGTTAAGTGTCGCGAGCTAGCCGACTCGCGACAGTTAACGATTAAGGTGTTGGTCTCGGGATTCCAGTAGACTTAACGGCACATTTGGAATTGTATAAAACGTAAATGACTCGAGATACTAGCTTCAAACCTTGCACCGTTGTTGATACGTTTTGTTTTGTTTTTTTTTTTTTTTTAAATTATATACTTTCTTTTTCGTACAAGAATACGCGATAACGTTGACGACACGGGCTATTTATGCAACCATGCAGTAAGAAGCGTAGCGTAGGAAGGAGTGATCGTTAAGTATCGCACGTTTCGATGGTAATTTGCCCATTTCCGGTTCGGATCATGTACGCACTGTTTAGTGACTATCTCCGGCACACCCGGAACACGTAAATTAGCGTCACTGTCACTTGCACCACATGTGGAATCTGTGTTAATACTAATACGCATCGCTGCCTCGATATCGTAAGACGGAATTTCTTGTATCGATGTGTAACAATTCGTGACTTAGCAGCAACGATTCTGGCGAACCGTTCGCACCAACGTCAACATCATTTTAGTCATTACGTCATTCGTAGAACTTACGTGTTGAACTATGTGTTTTATTTTCTTTTTCCATCCATGCCCCCAAAAGTTCTGCTTTGTCGGGTGTACGATATATTCCGTCGAAAGTCGAGCGTAAATTTTCATTTTCTTTCATGAAATTCTCGAATCGAGTTATGTTTCGATCACGTTTCATTTTTATTTCGTTTATGGAAATGGCTTTGAAAGTGAAAGCAACGAAACTTGATTTAAAGAACGTTCTTTATCGAATACAAAAATAGTACGATTTGTATTTTAAACGAATTCGAAGTATACAATTTGTATCCGTTTTATCATTATAATTTACGTTGGCTTCGAGAACTCGGCGTGTACTCTTCATTTCTCTCGCGCTTTGTTTTACTCGATTTACGTTTAATTTTTTTTTTTTTTTCTTTATGCTTGTTGTCTCCACGCAATCTCGTTGTGTGTGTGTTTTTCTTTTTTTAATGTTGTGTTCCCTTATTAATCTTCGACCAGCTCGCAATCATTGTCCACCCGTACGAATTATTTTTACGTTTCTGCGAGCTCTCCGGTTGACGATACTTTACGATTGGAGCACGATCAACGCGGACGTCGAGAAGAAACAGATAAAAAGAACTCGAACGGATCGGATCCAAGTTTCTAAATAATCCGCGAGAACCTTTACGTAAAGTTACGTAAGATAAAAGTTGAGACACGTTAACCGTTCTCCAATCGTCGTGTCGGTGTTCATCCGTAAAATTAAGTAGGTCACCGTGTAAATCCATGATTTTTCCGAACCTCGAGTAACGGAAACAAAAGAAAAAACAAAAAAGAAACGAGATGGTCTACTAACAACGACGCATTTTCATGTACAGTGCATCGAGCTTTTGTGGTTAATCATTGTCACTAAACGCAGTGTTATTAAACATCGTCGAACGCAGTCTACACTTAATGTTTATCGGACCTCTGTTTTTTATGTAATCTACGCTTACATAGTGTTCCCCGGTGAACGGATCCGATGCTTCGTCTCACGGTAGCGTTTTATTTATGTTTTTTTTTTTTTTTTTTTTTTTTTTTATTTATATAATTCTTCTTAACTCTGTCTCTTCACCAAGAAATTCATCGTGCTTGAAAGATCATAAATCCTCGCAACACGGACGGGCCAGAACACGAATATTGTTTGTTACAGGATAAGTCGTTGCGAACTATGTTAATGCAATATTGTAAATACCGCATTTTGTAATAAAGCATTCATCCTGTACCTTTGACTAACTTACGTTACGGCTTGGCGCGTAAGAGACGATCGAAATAGCAACGAACGTGTCGATCGTTGGTCAGCGATTCGTCGCCGTGACGAACGCGATAATCCCTATTCTGTTCGAACAGGTACTAACGTAATCGTTTTGGTTTGTCACAGGGAACGCTAGCAGCACGTCGGAGTTCGTCAGGCAGGAATTGAGAGCGATCGTTGGCGCGCGAACGCAGCAACAGCAGCAACAAAGGGTACCCAACAACATACAGAACAACCTCTCTGGTCAAGTTTCTCAGGACGATCTCGACGCGCTCGGTCTTACCTTCGAAATGTCTTCGGCAGGTACGTCGTTCGGGAAAAGAGATTCACCTTCGGTTTCTCTTTCGAAGCTCACGCGTCGGTCTAGGGGGCAGTCGAAGTGGTTGTACAAATAAAATGATTTCTGTGCACGTTGGAGCGGTGACGTCGCGATGTGAACGTTTACAGGGTCAATTTCTCGCGCGAAATTTTTGTCGAAATTGTGAAATAAGTTTTGTTCGTTCGAGGCTTGGTTCTTCGAGACAAAGCGTTTCTCAAAATTCTTTGGATGGATATATACTCTGGACAGGAATTACCTTTAGAATAGTTTTAAAACCAAGCCGAGAAACAAGGTTAACGAAAGCTTGAAAAGGTTATTTCGCGATCTCGACTTACTTTCGCGCGAGGATTAACCCTACGCATTTCTTTCGTAGTCACCGCTGCATCCTGTATGCGCATAATAGTGTTTTGTTTTTTCTTAAAATCCAACGATTTAACGATGATTATAAATTTTATAGACAAACCTGGGGAGAGGAGGGAGGGAGGGAGGGAGTTTGGGGATTGGAAAAGATACGCATTAAGAACAGAAACGCTATGTATGATAAAATTCTTTTACTCGTTGACAATTTTCATTGGTTTCCTTGATACTAACAATATTTCATGTTCCTCTGCATAGCATTGTCGGATTTTTGTGTCAGTACTTTCGCGAACCACAGTACAATTCCTACGCGTCGCAAACGTTCCATACGCGTGAAATGCTGGAAGCTGTGAAAAAGTATTATAGGAGATATATCCAGAAATCGCACAGAATTTCGCTTTATCTCGATGGAAAATTTTCACGTAACGAATGTCAAGAGTTTGCTCGGTGTTAATTGTAAAGACTACAAATTGTTGGTTTCTCCGATGACCGTTGTATCTTGAAATTCGTTACCGTAATCAAAAATATTAAGAGAATCTCGCCGAAGCGAGCGAAAAAGTAACGCTCCGGATTACGAATGTACGAGACGTATTCTAAATTTTCGTTACCGTTGCGACTACATGCTTCGCGTAACGAAGCAGTGTACGACTCGGAACAGAACTGCTCTTGCATCAGGAATTTCAATTCGTATGAAACTTACCTTCGCCGACGGACGATCGATACGGGATCGGAACGATGCACTCGATCGAAATTTGACAAAGACAATTTTACAAAATTTTACCGCTTGCTCCGTGACTTTGTGTAAAGTTTTAACATTCAATCGAACCGAAATTAACGAGAAAACGCGATCGACTTCGCGTCACCGGTTTATATATTTTTTTTTCCAATATCCAATTACGTACAGTTCGGTCCAAAAATATGACAATTCGATGCTAGATTAATTTTCTCGCTCTTTCTATTCGGCGTTGTCGCAGTGTCCGGGGACACGGTCGTTGCTACCTACGTATTTTCGTGCGAGAAAACCGTACCCTTCTGCTACCTACGTGTAGGACAAAGGTCGCGACACACTTACCCGTGCTTCTCTCTAAGAAAAGGCATTATTTACAATAAAGACTGGTGGTAACGCCTACTGTTACAATGTCCTAACTAGGTGAGGCTGTGGTTAGCGATGGCCCTGCCAAGAGCTGGGCCATTGGGAGTGCCGGAAGTGCCCCCTCGTCCTCCAGGGTAAGACCCTTCCGACAATTACTTTTACGTATATACATATATTTACGTATTACTTATACATATCTACTTATTTTATTTTATATTTATTTTATTCTATTTTATGTTATTTTATTTATCTTTAACTATATATACATACATATATATATATATATTTTTTTTTTACCTTTTTTATTTGATTTTTGTATGCTATGTCTTCCCTTCTTCGCTTGGCTTCAGAACTTATTTGTGCACGAAATGTTAATGAAATAATTTTTTTTTCTCTCTCTATCTCTCTGTACGCACTGAGCGTAAAACTTGTAGGGGGTAATTTAGCGCTCTCTTTGCATGTGTCACTTGGACGTTACGATTACATTTACTACGTTTACCTGTGGCGTACGTGCGACACGTGTATGTGCATCCGAAATCGCTGCTATCGGTTTTTATTTGCACCGAGACGGTATACTTTACGAGGCGAACAGTTTTTTTTTTCTTACTCTCTCTCTCTCTCTCTCTCTCTCTCTCTCTCTCTCTCTCTCTCTCTCTCTCTCACTCTCTCACTCTCTCTCTCTCTCTCTCTCTCTCTCTCTCTCTCTCTCTCTCTCTCTCGTTTATTCTTCTTCGGACATAGATCTCGATCGAAGGATTTCGATTCGACGTTCGCCTTTTTCCAGGCTTTCCTTCTTGTTGCTGTGTTTTAGAAGCGTTGTGTAGTTCGAGGTACGGGGTTACGGTGATGCGGAGATTAGAAGGAATTTGGTATTTTTACTGTTAATCTTATTTGGTTCACCCAGGAGTGTTCGAAGAGT
Source organism: Hylaeus anthracinus (assembly GCF_026225885.1). Lineage (NCBI taxonomy): Eukaryota > Metazoa > Arthropoda > Insecta > Hymenoptera > Colletidae > Hylaeus > Hylaeus anthracinus. Next base: position 7,321,300 of record NW_026535322.1, on the reverse strand, counting down.
CGTTTGGTGCTCCTCTTTTCTACGTTAATATCGTTCGCGATGAATACATCGTGAATAGACCGCGGATTTAATGCATTTATGATGTTAACTAGTTTAATAAACATATGGCGAATCAAAGTATAATCAAAAGTATAATGAAAATGCATGTGCATTTGTACAAAACGAAATAATAATTGTGGAATATATTTAACATACATTACGTATACGTTATTTATGCTTTCTGTATTATCGCAAATCATAAATGCATATAGTTCACACTGTAATTACGAATATACATTATGAATACATTACGATTTTTATCGCGGTGGATACATTCGATAAATTGATTTAATAATACCGGTGTATAACATTCGCAGTTTCATGTGTCCGATGCATAGTTTATTTTGATCAGAAACAGCGTTTTACGATCAACGCGAAGGTAACCGCGACAGCTTCCAGTGGCTCTCTAAACGATTTTTATAAAATCAGTTCGTTAAATTGAACGTAACAACAGGAAGGTGTATAACCGAAACCATTCTAGTTGGATATATGCACTCGAACGCATGAAAAACGTAGAAATATGGAGCATCGGAAACCATTTATTCTGTCTTGCCGTTCCTTTTGTCGTATTTTTAATCGTTTTCGCGGTACAGTCTGTTCCAGTCGCGCGGGACACCGTTTGTTCCATTGTTTGGTACAAGTAAAATAATCGCGAACTGAAATACGAGATCTAAATAGAAAATAAACGGGACCCGGTACGTCGTTGACCTGTTCGAGAAAGGTTTTTGAAAACGAAACTCGTAGGTTCCCCTCTTTCGAATTATTCGTCTTTGTAGAGTAAGGTAACTCGTCCTGATTTTTTTTTTTTTTTTTTTTTTTTAAATTCTTCGACTCGAGACTATTCCAAGTTTTACACTCAGTGACACTCGAAGAGGCCAAAGACTCAGATATAAATTTTTTGTTTGTTTAACTCTGTCAGATCGACTAATGCACCGACAGAAACGATCACTCGACTCGGATTGTTCGGAGTCGATCGCTTAGAAAGTTCGTCTTAGAACGCGTTAGGTGTCGTCATCTTTACACGTAAAACTAATTTCTATTTTGTTCGGATTGTATTAACCGCAAGTAACCTCGCATTTATTGTCGTGTTCGCGCGCAGAACTAACGTAACGCAAGATTTTTATTTTTCCCCAGAGCAATCGAAAAGTTTCGGTTAGTCGATCGCGGTTTTAGTTGAAGCAGGGTAGTTTTAGTATTCGATTAGGGGCACCGTGAGAAATTAGTAAACGAAGAAGGTGGGAAAATGAAACGATAGGAAAAGAGAGTCAGTTTTAAATATCGACAATTTTTCATTTATTATCTGTTAAGGAAACGAACAAGATAAATTTAATAATTGGAAATTTGAATCGGAACTATTTCATACGTGAATCAATGAAGTATTCCAATTCATTAAAACTAACGAATATATACATGCATAATAAGAAACTTATTAGCATCGTCCCAACATCGATAACGAACAAAATAGTCTCTCATCTCGTCGAGAAATGATCATGTAGTATAGCTCTTATCAGGATATTATATTTGTATCTTTAAACAAGTAAACAAACGATTTGCTTCTTTTACAACGATACCGTATTCCGACAAAACGAAGAACATGCCGGTTCACGTTATTCGCGAAAGACACGTTGTTTCTTTTATTTATTTATTTTTTTTATCTGCAGGGTGATGGTGCCGTAAGCTTCAGCTCATTCGAAGTAATCACTATTAATCACACTGTCATTTTGTTGTATCGTGTAACGTTACATTTTTAGTATTGTAATGCTTTTTCACAGTGAGCCAAACAGACATCCGAGCACGTCGCTCTCACGATCTCTTCTCGAGGCTGATCGCTCTCTCGAGATGGGCAAGATTCGAATAACGAATACAAAATTATTTTCCGATGGTATATTATTCATTACTCTTAGAACGAGTAAGTAATTTCGTAGAACTAAATGTTTATTAGTAGACTGCGGATCTTTATGCGAAATCAAATCTTCGCGAACGTGTCTAGAAAAATTGAACCTAAATAGCAATTTATTTAATTCTGCATACATTATAACATGAACTTTACTTTCAACTTTTTTTTTTTATATTGTTGCATATTGTTTGTTTGCATTTCTTAGGTTGTTGCACATTCGTATTTCCTATAAATGCATAAAGATCCGCGGATTATTTATCAGAGACAAAAATGAAAATTTCGTTGCATTAATAAATAGTCATTTGTTGTTCGTTATTCGACTAAATTTTTGCCCATCTCCGCACTCGTTGGACGAGGCAGAACTCTCGCGGTAATTTCCCACGGGCCTGGGCAAATAGATGAATAAATTCGTGCAATAGTAACAATTCATTCAAATATTTATTAACTTTAAATAAATCATACCCATCGATTCAAATATTTCGATCATTTCCGAGTAAAGTTGCGTCCAATAAAATCCTAAAATTTATATTTTTTCGAATTGTTCCTCGATATAATTTCGAACAAAATTTGTCCAGGTTCTCTGAACAATTCTAAAACGAACCTCGAATGCAAACTTTTTGTCTAATTACAAATGATACTTAGTTCTGCCGACGTGGATCGATACGGTTCGACTCGATGATAATTTTCATGCAACTTCAATGATCAGTTGTTACCTTTACAACCGCCAATTAGTGTCCACTTGTTTGCATAATAGTTGGAAGACCATGCCTGCATCAGCTGTGGCGCAAAGCCTTTTGGCGATCTTTCGACGCCACCGCGATTCTCAACGTAGCTTCTTAACGTTCTGCAAAGTAACTGCTTGTATAGAAAAAAGAAAAAAAAAAACATTATCAAAAGAAATTGCCATTCTCTTTCTTTGTTCGTGACTTGCCGTTGCCGATTCACGACTGCCAAGTGAACTATTCTCTTTCTCTCTTTTTTATTTTATTTTATTTTTTTTTTTTTTTATTTATGTATTTAGTTAAACATCACTAGATTAGCGGCCTTTGGTGTGCAATTGGAACATTGGATGTGTAGCGAACATGTGGCTTCAGTAAAGATTTTCTTTTTTGAGTTTTGATCATGCGTTTGCCTTCGCTGCAGCGTTTTTTTTTTTCTCCACCGGAACGACGTCGATCGACCCGATCGAGAATTCGTCGAGATTTTTCTGTTATTTTTTTTTTTTCTCTTTTGCTTCTCGAATAAAGAAACTGATCGTGAGTATTCAAACTCGATTAAATTTGCAATTATTCGTTGGACGAATTTAGAAGTTTGTTTTTGATAACGAGATAACCAAGGCTCGTATTAATCGCGTTCCGACTAATTCTCGTTAACAAATCACGAAGCAATTTGAGTACTCACACGCATCCAGCACGATCAGTTTCGATGCGCGGTCCCCTAATTCGGGGTCCGCGCGAGTAATCTGAACGCAGGTGAGGGACAGTTGCAGGTGTAGTAACGCGGTGGGTAACGTACATTTAGAAAAAGACGGATCGGGATATTATCCAGTGATACCAAGACGCTTGTATGGAATATAGAAGAAATTCTACTATTTTCAAATATATATTAAAAATAAATCTCGATAAATAGAAACGAAACTCCTTGCGTCAATATTCGCCACAGAAGCGATTGCCAGCGAATAACATTGTACCCAACGCGAAGTAACAACAATCAATATATTCTACAAGAAACTATTAGGTTGTCCCAAAAGTTTCTTTCGCTATACTAATAAGTAATACATGCACAATAGTTTGTTTTATATAACATTACTGAATTGTGCATGATTCATTTTGTTCCATTATTGTTACAACATGAATATCTATGAAATTCGATTGTCTATTTCGATAAACACGACCACATCAAATAAATTGAGTGCAACTCGCGAAAGAAACTTTCGGAACAACCTATTATTATTCCACGCTCGCTGTCTTGGTCGCAATGATACATTCGAATCATAAACGTGGCTCGGGTTGTAAAGCAGCCCCTGTTCGCTGAACCCGAGCCCTTGCACCCAAATTGAGTAACATCGTGCTTCATCTTTTCGTTAAACATTTAAAAAAATATATACACACATCGTATTGAGTAACTCCTCCTTGAGTAGTCCTCCTTTTTCGAAGTCGGTTAAAAGACCGAATAAAAATTCACGTAAGAGATGTTTTTAACCGTCGTACCACCTGTCCACCTGTCTCGACACCTCGACAGCCCTCGATTAAAAGGGGGTTGTCGACCGTTGCTTCGATCATCCAGCAGCACCCTCGTTGACCGAACGAAACTCGTTTTCCAGACTTCTATGGAGGAAGTGGCTCGAGGTGATCCGAAGGTGAACCAGTCGTCGCTGTTACAGAAACTGTTGTCCGAGTGACTGCAGGCCAACGCCTTGCACGGTAAAGGGATCTATGTAATATACGTTTGAACATAAAAGGATGAAACCTGCGGGGGTTGAAAATGGGGGGAATACGTTTTGAGCGCCGTGGTTGAACGTTGGAAACGAGAACGAATATCGATCACACACCGCATATTACACCCTTATACGTAATTGGATACTATTGTATTATATGTAATGCTACAACACACGAAGTCAGTATTCAGATACGTATCACCAAATACAATGCGATAAAAGAAGGATAAAAGAAAAAAAAAAAAAAGAAAGAAGCTGCGCAGGTCGCCGCGGCTTCACGCCGCAACACGGGGCCTTTTTCGTGCCCTTGAAAAAGATGTAGAAACGCTCGATACACCGTGGACGGAAAAGAAAATAGGGGATTCGCGACGAGAGACGACCGACAGATCGACTTTTTATCTTGCACGAACTCGAAGGACCAAAAGTTTCCGCTTCCCCCGTTCGGCCGTCGTCGAGACACTCGACCGCGTCGGAATTGACCGCGGTCCCAAAGGGCTGTAAACTCGTCTCGAGACGCGAGTCGTTCGACAGCCTTAGGGTGATTCGAAGCCGCGTGAACGATAGCACGGTCGTGGAAATCCGTCGGTGGAAAAACCGAGTCGATGGATCGATCGCAATGGGGGAACGAGGGGTGGTCGTTTCAACCCCCTCCAGTCGTCGGGCGATCTGGTTGAAAAATCGTTGATCTTGTTTATGGCGCGGAGTCTACGTAAAGGACAGTGGGAGGATGATCAGGAACACCGTGCAATTAGTGTATTCGGATAAACGTCAATTTTTAAGACTTTAGCTGTGGTGAATGTAGGTTCGAGAAATTTTATTGTTTTATCGCGTGTAACGTGGTGCTTTGTATTTTAATTTATATTAGAGAGTTCGCGTTACTTTTAAATTTTGTTCGAGTTGCAACAACGGCGAGATACTGAAAGAAGATAAGTAAGATTCGCTTTAATTTTATACTGTTCGTGATATGAAGTTCGTACTATGATTAGACGTTAGAAAAGAAAGAGAAGAGAAATGATTGTTTGGACACGGTGCACCGGACGTTTAACGTCGTTGAAATTTGTTTACGTGGCCATTGCTAGAAATGTTATACTCCCTGCGTTCGTCCCTTTGATAATGAAAAAGAACGGTATCCACGTTGCCCGGCGGCTGGCGGGGGGTTAATAACAAAAGGGGCGGTTGCGCGGGGGGCACGTGGCCCGATAGCGCGCGGCGACGCTCTATCTTATTTTATATATATGTATATATAATATATAGATATATATATATATATATATATATGAGAGTAGAGTATATATATAAAAGGAAGAAAGAAAAGCCTTTATCGGGGCATCCCAGCTTCGGACGATATTCGAGTATAAATATATATAAATATATAAATATATAAATATATATATATATATAAATATTAATACCGACACGATAGACTGACGGCCCGCTTGGGGTCAGCCCCCCATCGTCGGGGATTGGTCGTCACGTGGCTCCCGTCGGTGTTGTATTTGGTATCACTGAAAGAAAGAAACTACGTAGGTACCTCAAAGGTATACTTTACTATACCACTGGCTGTTGAACATAGAACTATTTATAGGTTTAATTATTGTACACAGGATGACGTTGAAGGAAAGAAAAAAAAAAAACAAAATAGAGCACTATCACGTATTCTCTTAATTTAACATCCTTTTTGACTATTACATTTATGAATAATATATTTGTGATTGTAAGAATCTGCAACCAAAATGTGACAAAGAATACTTGTTGTTGTTAATATGATTATAACTATTATTATTATTATTAATATTATTATTATTATTATTGTAATAATTATTATTATTTTATTATTATTATTATTATTATAATATTATTATTATTGACATCATCATTATCACTATTACCAATATTCTTGTTGCAATTACTATATTATTGTAATATTAAGGATTATTATTATTAATAATATTATTTTATTATTATAATTATTATTATTATATCGATATTGATATTATTGAACACTTGGAATATGCATATTTCTATTCAATAGTAAGAGTACCTTTGTATACATATATATGTACATATATATTGTATAAATGTATATGTATATATACATATATATGTATAGGGATTTATATAGCGCGTTATATATAACTGATTCGCCCGGTTATTTATATATAAACGGTATATAAATTTACGTATATTTATATATGTATACGTGTGAGGATAAAAAAAAAAAAGTGGAGATCAATCTTCTATTTTGCATAGCTCGGTAATTCTCCTTTGGGTCTTAGAGATGCACACTAAAAATGATTAAAAAAAATAAATAATAATAATAATAATAATTACATCTAAATGACATCTGTTGTTAACATTGATCGAATCGCGGACAAACAAACAAACGAAATGAATTATAAAAAAAAGTGTAAAGCGAAAGAGATGAAACAATTACGGTTGGGAAAGAAAATGTAATATGAAAAATAAAAGTTCTAATCACGTTTATATGTATATACACACGCCGCGCGATACAACAAAAAAAAAAAAAAAAAAAAAAAAAATAATGAATGGTGTGTATATATGTATATATAACATGCATATGAAAGAAATCTCACGCAAGTGTCTTATTTTTCCAGGATGTTTACCGATTATTAAAACGCGAAAAAAAATAATAAATAATAAAAGTAAAAGAACGACGGAGGAAGTTGGAAGAAATTGCCACACGGGGTGTAAACGCGAACAATTATATTAATAACTATGTCGATCGACAGTAAACGCCGACAGATACGAACAACCGTCGCGACGAGAAACGCGTTCGATAGCATTACCTTTTTATTTCGCGTAACGCGGAAAGGGCGTCCCCCGGCGTAGATCTCTCGAAATGACATCATTTCACCGCGATCCTCTTTATCCGAATTCGCTCGTCGCCCGATGACGATGATTTTTACTTAATTCTCTCGCTCCCGGTGTTCCACCTTGTTATTTTAGTTGTTTCTCATGTTTCTCCACTTTCGTTGCTATCCCCCGTTATTGGTCACTTTTTACGCAGGACGAATTAATCGACGAATAGAATTTATTATCGACCCTTCGTCGCGAAGCTCGAAACCGTCGGGGCGCGAAGGATCGAACGCCTCCGGGGCTCGAGAGAGATCGTTGTCTCGCAAATATCGCCGGATAGATCCTTTTTATTGCGACGAAACGATGTATCTTTTTTCTATTTTTTTTTTTTCTTCTCTTTTAGTTAGAATTTTACGACGCGTAGTAGCGATTAATTTTTTTTGTGCCGGGGGGGGTGGGGGGGGGGGGGGACGCGAAACGTTCTCGTGGGTAGTAGTTTTAGATAAGATTCGGGGTTTTGAATTTTGGTAGCAGACCACATAGCACCACGGGGGTGGATGACGAGTGAGTATAAAATGACGCGAAAAAAAAAATATATATATATATATATGTATATGTATATGTAGAGCGAAAGGGCTATTTTCTCGCGAGGAACGCGACGACACGGCGATTCTATTATCTTCTGTGATGCGAACACTGGCCTGGAGCACGAGAGATGGTGGGGAAGGGACGGGGCCGTGTGTAGGCGTGGTGTTGTAAATCTCTGTCGCACTTTCTTCCAATTCGAGCGGTTACAAAGATTGCGTAAAAAGAACCTGTAAAAACACATTCGTGAGGTACTCTGAATATGTACACGTGCATACATAGAGACACGTATACTCGTTTGTTGTCGCGCGTCGCCGTTCACACACGGATATACGTGCGCGTGCCACAGGGCGCGCGTGCGCTGCTGCTGTCGCCCCCGTCTCTCTAATTTGCACGCGTGTGTGTACGCGCGCGCGCTTACGTACACGCGTACGTATGCCCGCGCGCGTATATGTATGTATGGGAGTGTGTGGTAAGTGCGTGGGTGTTAGTGTGCGTGTGCTTACGTATGCGTGAAGCGAAAGTATGCGAAGAAAAAACGGTGCGAATGGTTTCACGGTGTGTGCGTGCGGCTCCGCGTGTTTTTTCTCTTTGTGCGTGCGTGCGCTCGTAGGCACGCTTGTACGCGTGTGTGCGTAGTGAATTACGTCATATAGATAGATCATATGTGCTTTCTAATGATGAATAATTTTATAAATATAAATATAATATCGATCTCACGTGTACGTTTATTTCGTCGCTCTGCACAGACAACAAACGACGACCTGTCATCTCGAATCCCACGCGGCGATCACGGTGGTCTTGCCGTCGTGTTACGTTCGCGGATATTTCGTTTAACGTGGCGCAGGGTTTTGTAAGTAAGGTGGAAATGATTTCAAGCGGAGAAACAATTGGAACGCTCGTGGATGAAAATCGAAGATTGGCTTATGGGAGTGTATATAATTGTAACGATACTTAAAGTACATTTTATGAATAAAAATTGTAAAGTTTTTATTCTATTGTTTGAAAATAATTACGAAGGATGGATGTAAGTGTAAGACACTGCTTAATTATTATGTTTGGTGTTCTTTGAATAATTAATTAATATATTTTATTCTCTAAACAGTTGATACACAAGTACATACAATTAAATAAAATTTTAAGGGACTTACCATAGTGAAACGCGTTAATTTTATATCTACTTCTCGTTACAAGTACTCGTTGTAACTTTGTGTAATATGCATCAAGCATGGAAGTAAAATGCGACGGTGGTTTGCTATAGTTGATTTAATTTACAGGAAATCTTAAATAAAAATCGTGAGACGGTTTCCGCACATTGGTAACATGTACTATGCTAATTACTCGTTAATGCTTCGTCCCTCCAGGTAGCTTCTATAAAACATCTTTATTCAATGCAAATACATAGACAGTTACAATAGCAAAATATCGTACAGAAAATATCGATAATTTAAATTCATCCGCGAGGTCGATGCGACGTCGATTGGCAGTTTCGTTGGGGACCTCGGTCCCCGTATTTTTGGCATAAGGCATACATCATCCCTGAATTCGGGGATGGAATCGTATCAGATATGGGCAAAATAATTAGTACTCCTCCACCAGCCATCGTGGAGGGGTACGCGACACAACTTATCTATAGCGACTGGTTCGGAAATCTCGTTTCGTTGTTTATATACACAGAGTCGCTACCCTCCTGAACATCACTGGTAAGACCGTAGCTGTTGACGTCGCAATTCTTTAAGCCGCTTCCGGGTCCTCCGCTGGTCGTTCGGGTTTGCGGACCCGTCCTCGTTTGCGGTATTGGTTGGCTCTGTTGGGGTATCGTACTCTGCCAGTAGGCGGTCGCCTCTGGCGTCGATAGTCTGGGTACTGCTGTGGTGGATACTGGATGTTGCCAGCCACCTCCTTCTGGCCGTTCGACGTGAACGGCGTTAGAGAATGGCCGTAAGGGTTTTCTATAACGCGACGACGAAGACACACCGCGCAGCGACTGACGCGCGAGGTGTGGTCTGCCTTCAAGGTCTGTTGAGAGGGCTTGCGGAACATTTCGTAGTCGGTGATAGTGGCCAACCAGTAGGACGTTGCAGTGGAGAAATAGTTGCAAGTGCCCAAGCCACGGCACTCGATGAAAGGTCTTGCGCGGAACTCCTCGAGACAGGATCCCGGAGAGATCAACGACTGGCCGCCACCACCTGCGCCTGCATCTCGGTGCTGCAAAATTAGTCGAGTAGTACATACATTTGGCCTAAATTGAACAACTCTGTACTATTTTATAGCAGTAGACGGTAAGTAAATTTGACGGCGAAATACTTCTAACATCTCCTGACATCCTTCCAACACCTCCTAACACCTCCAACAATCTCCTAACAACTCCTAACATCTCCCAAAATCTCCTAAGACTTCTTCAGGCCTCCTAAGACCTCCCAACACTTTCTAACACTTCCAAAAAGTCACAAGACTTCCTAAGGCTTTCTAAGGCATTCGAAGGCCTCCTAACAACACCTGACACTTCCCTTTCGTTTCTTTTCATTACCTGCTACATTTCCCTTTCATTTCCCTTCATTTCCTTACATATTTCCCTTTAATTTCCCTCCATCACCTTACACATTTCCCTTTAATATTCCTCCATTTCCTGGTATATTTCCCCTTAATTTCCCGCCACTACCTTACACATTTCCCTTTAATATTCCTCCATTTACTGGTATATTTCCTTTTAATTTCCCGCCACTACCTTACATATTTCCCTTTAATATTCTTCCATTTCCTGGTATATTTCCCTTTAATTTCCCTCCATTACCTTACACATTTCCCTTTAATTTCCTTCCATTTCCTGGTATATTTCCCTTTAATTTCCCTCCATTACCTTACACATTTCCCTTTAATTTCCTTCCATTACCTTACACATTTCCCTTTAATATTCCTCCATTTCTTGGTATATTTCCCTTTACTTCCTGGTACATTTCCCTATAATTTCTCCTCATTTCTGTGATATTTCCCCCATATCTGTGATATTTCCTGGTTTAACAGTGTTGCAAATGGCTCGGCTCAAACCTTCAACAATATTGCAAGTCCAACAATGTTGCAAATCGCTTCTCTCGGACCACAACAATGTTGCAAAGAGCTTCTCGCGGAACTATAACAATGTTGTGAATCGTTCTTCTCGGGACTACAACAATGTTGCAAATGTCGATTTGATTTTTCGGATTTTGTCACATTTTGCCGAACTTTTGAGCTGCAACTATGTTGGAATTTTGAGCAGAGTCAAGTTCAACAAT